>NC_142873.1:145467500-145780000 GCF_051225735.1 Oryctolagus cuniculus | reverse complement strand
ACTTGAACCGGCGCCCATATGGGATGCTGGCACTGCAGGTGGTGGCTTTACCCACTATGCCACAGCGCCAGCCCCTAGTACTTGGGTTCTTGACACCCACCCAGGAGGCCCAGATAGAGTTCCTGGCTCCTGGTTTTGGCCTGGCCCATCCCCAGCTATTGCAAGCATTTGAGGAATGAACTAGCGAATGCAAGATCTTTCTCTTGGTCATTTTGCCTTTGAAATAAATTTAAATAAAAATATTATTAAAATAGTAATGTAGTATCTATTTCAAAATAGCTAAAAGAGAGGAGTTTGAAGATCCTCACCACAAAAAATTGAGAAACATGTGCTCTGATATATATGTTAATTACCTCGACTTGATCATTGCACAGTGCAACACCACATTGTACTCCGGAAACATGGATATCAGGGGTCGACTAAAAATACAAACTTTTTTAAAAACCGCAGAACCCTTCCCCCCCCACACCAGAACAGGACAGGCATTTCCATGGGGAAGGGTGTCTCCTAGTGTTCAGTGTGAGGAATGGATACGGATCCCTAACAAGGCTGCTTCACAGAGCGGCAGAGGCGGGTGGGGGCACGGAGGAGATCCTGCAGCCCCCAGCATAGAAATGAGACCCCACTCAGAGCTCCAGGATCAGAATGAATAATGACACAGAAGGAAGAGAGCCTCCACCTTGGACAGTTGCACAGGGACAATAATTGCACTCACTCATGCCAGGCACCGCGCGAGGGTTTCTCGCATATTCTGATCCCAGGCACATCCGTGAGGGGAGGGCGGAATGAGGCTGCAGATGACTCCAGGGCTCCCAGCGGCCGCTCCTCACACACTGGAGTAGTGCTGTACCAGAACGCTGAGTCCATCACGACGCCGGCAGTCTCCAGGCACGCAGCGTGGGAGCGAGGTGAGCGGAACCCCTGACGAACCGATCCCAGGATAAGGGGTGCACGAAGAGGCCCCAGGGCCTCAGCCTCGTCCTGCACACTTCCGCGGGCCCCTGCGAGTGCTGACGACACAAAGGATGCCAAGGGCAGGAGAAGCCAGGCTGTAGTGAGGGCAGGAGAAGCCAGGCTGTAGTGAGGGCAGGAGAAGCCAGGCTGTAGTGAGGGCAGCTGCCGGGCTGCCCCACGCGCGATCAAGAGAAATCCCGAGTTGCTGTAGGAGCTGACGCTCCAGTAACTGTCTAGTTTACAAGTCACATAAGTTCCATCTGATTTTCTGTCACACACTCACACACACACACACACACACACACACACACACAACGTATAAGCATTGGATCCTCCAAAATCTGGATCTTTTCCTGTTCAGAAATCTGCTCACCAGGTACAAAGGGCCAACAGTGCAGGCGGAGCACCACAGAGGAGAGTTTCTCGGGTGGATAAGGGGAGGTGCTGGGTGCAGCAGATCACACAGCGCCTGGGCTCGAGTCTGGCTCTTCCACTTCTGGCTTCCTGCTAATGAGCACCCTGGAGACGGCCAAGTCCTTGGGGCTCTGCCGCCCCGGTGAAGACCCAGACTGAAATCCGGGCTCCTGGCCTCAGCCTGCTGCAGGCATCTGGGAGTGAACAGTGGACAGAAGCCTGCCCTCTGCTTGTCTCTTTATCAAATAAGATGATGATAATAAACATTAGGTGCAATGCGTGGAGTGTGATTGGCAGTCCAGGCCACGCACCTCCCCAGGGAGGACGCACCTGCCCAGCTGCAGCGAGCCGGCACAGCAGCAGCCTCCAACAGACCGCCTCTTCCAGGCTGGCCTCAGAGGCAGAGAGCCGCTCAGCCCCGACTGCATCCCTCCTGGGATGATTTTGGTGGCATGTGATAAAATACTTTTGTTTTTTTAAACAAAGAGGCTTATTTATTTAGCTTACAGTTCCAGAGACTCAAGAGCATGGCACAGGCATCAGCTTGGCTGGGGGGGGGGGGGGTCGTGGTGGAGGCAGCGCGATGGGGGGAGCCAGGACAGAGACCGTCACACTGGTGACAGCCAGCACTGACGAGACAGGAAGCCAGACTGATAACATTTGTAATAGTTGCAGGTTTACTTCTTTTTCTTCTTTTTTTTTGACAGGCAGAGTGGACAGTGAGAGAGAGAGACAGAGAGAAAGGTCTTCCTTTGCCGTTGGTTCACCCTCCAATGGCCACCGCAGCTGGCGCGCCGCGGCAGGCGTACCGCGCTGATCTGATGGCAGGAGCCAGGAGCCAGGAGCTTCTCCTGGTCTCCCATGGGGTGCAGGACCCAAGCACTTGGGCCATCCTTCACTGCACTCCCTGGCCACAGCAGAGAGCTGGCCTGGAAGAGGAGCAACCGGGACAGAATCCGGCGCCCCGACCGGGACTAGAACCTGGTGTGCCAGCGCTGCAAGGCAGAGGATTAGCCTAGTGAGCCGCGGCGCCGGTCGCAGGTTTACTTTTACTGATACTCAGAAAATAAAATACAATTCACACACTGAACCCATGACTTTGTGGCTGTTACTGCTCAGAACAAACGGCATGAGGTTGACGTGCAAGGGCTAAAATTTGGGGACTCCTGCTCAAGCCAAACTCATAAGCACCAGAAGTCCAGCATCCTTCCACACGCAACTCCTGCCTGCAATGAACGCCCTGCTCCACCCGCTACACAAGGCTCAGTCCCACTTAAATCTCCTCAAAGAGGGGCTTGGGGCGAACAGCCAGGCTTTAGAAATTCGATCCTTAGCTGGCTATGTGACTTTGGCTAAGTTCCCAGGCAGGGGCTGGCACTGTGGCAGGGTATTAACCTGCTGCCTACAAAACCCACGCGGTAAGAGCGCAGGTTGTGGTCCCAGCTGCTCCACTTCCGATCCAGCTCCCTGCTAACGTGCCTGGGAAAGCAGCGGAAGGTGGCCCAGGTGCTTGGCCCCTGCCATCCACGTGGGAGACCCGGGTGGAGCTCCAGGCTCCTGCCTTCTGCCTGGCCCAGCCCAGGCCACTGTGGCCCTTCGAGGAATGAACCGGCAGGTGCAAAAATCTCTGTAACTCTTTCAAATAAATAAAACTTTCCCAAAATGTTCCTAGATAAGTTTCATGAACCACGAATACGAGTTTTTTAAAAACTTGTTTTAATTTTTAAGACGTACTTGGGTGACAGAACACAAAGTTCCCATTACCCGGCTCAGCCCGCGCTGAACCTTACACACAGTAGGTGCTCAGGAGAAGCTGCCGGTGGTCGGAGGCCCCTCCTCAACCACGCCAGGCGACTGAGAGAGGAGGGAGGCGGCTGCTGCAGGTCCACAGCGGCGCCTCGGTGGCCCCGGGCGCTCAGGGCTCCCGGCGCGCCAGGCGAGCGCCGCCGCGGGCGGCCACCAGGTGGCGGTGCAGAGCCGCCGAGCTCCGCGCCACACCTGAGGCGGGAGGACGCTGCGCGCCGCGGGGCGGGGCCTCCCGGGCCGGCTCTCCGGCCGCCCTCAGGTCAGGTCACGGCACCCACAGCGAGCCAACCGCCGGGTCTGAGGGCGGACCTCGCCGAAGCTCATCTCCACCCCTGCCGCCAGCCTCCCGCTCACGAGACTCGCCCTCCGCCCACCACACCAGTCCCGGGGCCGCCCCCAGCTGTCCGCCAAGTCCCGCGCCGACCACCCGGCTCGCACCAGGCCAGCCCCGGACCCGAGCCCGCCACGCGCACGCCGAGCATCTCGTCCCACTCCCGACGGCGCCGCCCTGGGAGAGAGGACGTGGGGGAGGCGGGCGGAGCGGCGCGCGCACGTGCGGGGCGGGGCCGTGGGGCGGGGCCTCGGCGCGCGTGGGGTGACGGGAGGGGAACTATGCGGAAGTGGCGGGCCCGCGGGCCGCCTGAGGGCGGGGTGGCCGGGAGCGGTTTTGGGGAGCGCGGAGCTCGCGGGTTGCGGTGGGCCCGGTTTCGGTGCCCAAGCGCTAGACGGGCCCGAGGTGGGGGCGCGGAGCGGAGGCGGGGAGAACCCCGCTCGCCTGGAACCGGCCCGGAAATCGCGGGACTCGGCCTGGGGGCTCGATCCGGGGCCGCGGTTTCGGCGGAGGACTGCCGGCGTCGCGCCGGGCGCGGCCCCCAGGTGTCGGCGGGCTCGGGGCCGTCGCCCTTCGTACTCGGTGGTCCCTCGGAGCGCCTCCTTCCTCGTGGGCGTGACGACCGCGACTGGAGGGATCCCCCGTGCTCCCGCACCCCTGCCTCCCCTCAGCGCGGACGCTTGCGGGCGTCCCCGGGAGGCCACCGGGGCCGACTCTTCCTCCTGCAGGGGCCGGAGGACAGGGTGTGGTTGCTGACCCGGCAGCTGGCCGGAGCCCCAGGTGCGCGGGGAGTGGACAGGTGCGGTGCGTGGAATCCTTTGCTGCCCGGCGTGCTCTGCCACAGGCCTGATACACCAGGAAACTCCCTGCCTGTTTTTCCCTTACAACTTTGTTTATTGTTATTTACAAGTAATTCATGCATTTTAAAAGATTTACTTCTTTGAAACAAGGAAGAGTTGCGGGGGTGAGGGGGACGGTTCTCCCCTCCACCGGTTCACTCCCCAGTGGCCACAACAGCAGCACCGGACTGGCACTCACATGGGATGCCAACCTCACAGGCAGTGGTTTAACCCGCAGTGCGACAAGGCCAGCGCCATGCATCTTATTTTTTAAAATTAAGCCTCAAAGAAATACAGATTCAGGGGCCGGCGCTGTGGTGCAGTGGGTTAACGCCCTGGCCTGAGCGCCGGCATCCCATATGGGCGCCGGTTCAAGACCCGGCTGCTCCACTTCCGATCCAGCTCTCTGCTAAGGCCTGGGAAAGCAGTGGAAGATGGCCCAAGTCCTTGGGCCCCTGCACCCATGTGGGAGACCTGGAAGAAGCTCCTGGCTCCTGCCTTCGAATGACACAGCTCTGGCTGTTGTGGCCATCTGGGGAGTGAACCAGAGGATGGAAGACCTCTCTCTCTCTTTCTCTGCCTTTCCTCTCTCTGTGTAACTCTGACTTTCAAATAAATAAATAAATATTTTTAAAAAAAAAAAAGAAAGATTTAGGGGCTGGCACTGTGGCGTAGTGGGAAAAGTCACCGACTGCAGTGCCGGCATCCCATGTGGACTCTGGTTTGAGTCCCGGCTGCTCCACTTCTGATCCAGCTCTCTGCTATGGCCTGGGAAAGCTGTAGAAGATGGCCCAAGTCCTTGGGACCCTGCACCCGCATGGAAGACCCAGAGGAAGCTCCGGGCTCCTGACTTCCAATCTGCGTAGCTCTGGCTGTTGTGACCATCTGGGGAGTGAACCAGCGGATAGAAGACCTCTCTCTGTGTCTCTGCCTCTGCCTCTCTGTAACTCTGCCTTTCAAATAAATAAATATTTTTTTTAAATCTTAAATATAGATTTAAAAAAAGAAAAATCCTCATTTTCACTGCTGACATAGCCATGATATTGAGTATCTTTCAAACCCTTTTTGTGTTGACATACGTAAGAGAATTTATAAATATGTATTTATATATATTAGTGTATATATACTCATATATACTAGTACAAAAGGATCATACTACACAGATTGTTTTGTAACTTGCTATTCTCATTCTGTGTTTACTGCGGAGTTTTTTTTATGTCACAATACGAGGATACCTCAAAAGGTCATGGAAAATGGAATTAAAAGGTGTATTTTGGTGCAAAATTTGAAGTCTGTGTATAGTGATTTTTCATAATACTCATTTATTTTAAAAATTTATTTGAAATGCAGAGTTATATATATAGAGAGAGAGAGGGAGAGAGAGAGAAATAGAGATTGTCCATCCACTGGTTCACTCCCCCAAACCAGGGCTGAGTCAGGCCAGAGCCAGGAGCTTTATCCAGTTCCCAACATGGGTGCAGGGGCCCAAATACTTGGACCATCTCTGTTTTCCCTAGCACGTTAGCAGAGAGCTGGATTGAAAGTGGAGGAGCCGGGACTAGAACCGGCATCCATATAGGATGCTGGCGCTGCAGGCCAGGGCTTTAACCTGCTATGCCACAGTACTGGCCCCCATAATATCTATTCTTTTTTCTTTCTTTATTTATTTATTTTACAGGCAGAGTGGACAGTGAGAGACAGAGAGAGAGAGAAAGGTCTTCCTTTGCCGTTGGTTCACCCTCCAATGGCCGCCGTGGCCAGCGCACCGCGCTGATCCAAAGGCAGGAGCCAGGTGCTTCTGGTCTCCCATGGGGTGCAGGGCCCAAGCACCTGGGCCATCCTCCACTGCACTCCCTGGCCACAGCAGAGGGCTGGCCTGGAAGAGGGGCAACCGGGACAGAATCTGGCGCCCTGACCGGGACTAGAACCCGGTGTGCTGGCGCCGCAAGGCGGAGGATTAGCCTAGTGAGCTGCGGCGCTGGCCCATAATACCTATTCTTTGATGATTCTTTTTGAGAGCTTCTCACAGATATGCTTCATTATTTTTAATGAGTTCATAATATTCCAGAATGTGGATACCCACAGTTTATTGAGTCCTCTTTAGTTTATGCCTATGTATTTGATAATCTTTATGGTGTTTATTTATTTATTTGAAAGTCAGAGTTAAAGAGAGAGAGAGAGAGAGGTCTTCCATCCTCTGATTCACTCCCCAGATGGCTGCAATGGCTGGATCTGCGCCGATCCGAAGCCAGGAGCTGGGAGCTTCCTCTGGGTCTCCCACACTGGCACAGGGACCCAAGCATTTGGGCCATCCTCTACTGTTTTCCCAGGCCATAGTAGAGAGCTGGATTGGAAGTGGAGCAGCCGGGACTCAAACCAACGCCTACATGGGATGCCGGCACTGCAGGCAGCAGCCTTATTCACTGCACCACAGCGCTGGCCCCGATGGTGTTTTATTTTTTAAAAACACATGTTTCAAAAGAGAGAGATTTTTCTATCCTCTGGTTCATTCCCCAAATGCCTGCAGCAGCCAGGTCTGGGCCAGGCCGAAGCCAACAACCCAGATGTCCATCCAGGCCTTCCATGTGGGTGGCAGGGCCCAAGCACTTGAGCCATCTGCTGCTGCCTTGCAGAATGCATTAGAAGGAAGCTGGATCAGAAGCTGAGTAGCCAGACCTGGGTCAGGCACTCTGATATGGGATGTTACATCCCAAGTGGTAGTGTAACCCATTGTGCAATAATGCCTGCCCCAGCTACTTTTATTTTAAATTACAAATAAGTGTTCAGTGTAAAATATTTGTAATAAAATATTTTTTAAAATATTTGAGGGGTAGAGTTACAGAGAAAGGGAGAGACAGAAAAGTCTTCCATCAGTTGGTTCACTCCCCAAGTGGCCACAGCAGATGGAGCTGGGCCTATCTGAAGCCAGGAGCCAGGAGCTTCTTCCAGGTCTCCCACATGGTTGCAGGGGCCCAAGCACTTGAGCCATCTTCTACTGCTTTCCCAGGCCTTAGCAGAGAGCTGGATCAGAAGAGGAGCAGCTGGGACATGAACTGGCACCCATATGGGATGCTGGCACTGAGGCGGAGGCTTAGCCTACTATGCTACAGCACCAGCCCCTATATAAATATTAACAAAGGCAAAAATACATTACTGATAAAGTTCACCGAATTCCTACCAGCTCAAGATAACTTTTTTGTCACTACACGCCACAGATGGCTTCCTATATACTAGCCACCATGCAGAGTGATTCATGGAACAGCAGTCAGAGGTGAGAGAGACTTCTCCAGCGAGGCTTGCCCAAGGTGACACAACTGGAAAGAGTGGCAGAGCCAGGAACCAGGCCCAGCTTTATCTGATTCCAAAGTTCTGCTGGCCGTTAACATGCTGGTGGATTTCCTTCTAATCTTTTTTTTCCTCTGCCACAGGAAGAAATGTTTACATGTAAATATTCCTGGATTTTCCTCCTTCCTCCCAGCCCGGGTTCTAAGGAGTCTTTGTGAAGAAGGCAGAGGGGACAGATGGACCTCAGCAGAAGCATGCAGAGCCTTGGGGGTCTCCTGAGAGCAGGGAAGGTCTGGGCGGGGCCTGGGGGAAAGAAGGACAGAAAGGGACAGTTGGGGCATTAGTGGTTTACCGTGAATTTGGGAGGATTGTGGAAGGACATCTTGGGGCCGGTGCTGTGGCGTAGCAGGTAAGGGTGCTGCCTGCAGTGCCGGCGTCCTGTATGGGTGCTGGTTCTAGTTCCGGCTGCTCCACTTCCTATCCAGCTCTTGCTAATGCACCTGGGAAAGCAGTGGAGGATGGCCCAAGTACTTGGGCCCCTGCACCCACATGGGAGACCTGGGTGAAGCTCCTGGCTCCTGGCTTCAGCCTGGCTCATCCCTCACTGTTGTGGCCATTTGGGGAGTGAACCAGCCGATGGAAGATTTGTCTCTGTCTCTCCTTTCTGTAACTCTGCCTTTCAAATAAATAATTTTTTTTTTTTTAAAGAAAGAACGTCTTGCCATAGGATGGGCCGTGTAACCTCTGCAGAGCTCGGCTTCCTGTTGGTGCTTTAGGAGTTGGATCAGGTTCTTTTAGGTGACGAGGGAGAAAAGACTGCTTTATTCGGGCTCTTGTACACTTTGTGCATTTTTTCTTTTATGGAAATAAACTAGGCTTCCTGCCCTTGTTTGCTCTGTGGCCCCCACCTAGAATGCTCCACCTCTTTCACCCATCTCTCCTGGTCCCCACCCTTTATTCTGGAGGTCCACCCCCTGCCCCTCCTTCGTTTGCCTCCAGCTCTTCTCTAGTTCCTCGTGATAGCCAGGTCAGGATAGGTGGCGGCCCTCCTCCTTCGCGCACTGGGGAGCTGGTAGGACATACCAAGCAAGAAGTCTCTGCCACTGGTAAACCTTTGACTAAGAAACTGGTCTGGTTCGTTGGATCATTTACAACTACCTCGTGGCCAGGCTGGCTGTTGTTTCCCCCTTTACTTGGGCTCTAAGAAGCTCAGAGCTTTTCTATTTCTTGGTCTGTATGCTCTCTCCCAATTTTATTACCTTTAGCCTTAAAAGTCCTTTTATTTGGGGTAGGTGTTTAGCACAGCAGTTAAGACTCCACTTGGGGAGCTGGCATTGTGGGATAGTAGGTAAAATTGCCTGCATCACCAGCATTCTGATCCAGCCCCCTGCTAATGGCCTGGGAAAGCAGTGGAAGGTCGCCCAAGTATTAGGACACCTGCCACCCACATGGGAGACCCGGATGAAGCTCCTGGCTTCGGCCTGGCTCAGCCCCGGCTGTTGCAGCCATCTGGGGAGTGAAACAGTGGAGGGAAGAACTTTCTGTCTTCTAACTCTTTGAAATAAATAAATAAATCTTTAAAATGCTTAAATAAAAAGTGTGGGGACCAACTCAGACTAGACTTAAGTTACTGGAATTAAGACTTATTCTGGCCGGCGCCGCGGCTCACTAGGCTAATCCTCCGCCTAGCGGCGCCGGCACACCGGGTTCTAGTCCCGGTCGGGGCGCCGGATTCTGTCCCGGTTGCCCCTCTTCCAGGCCAGCCCTCTGCTGTGGCCAGGGAGTGCAGTGGAGGATGGCCCAGGTGCTTGGGCCCTGCACCCCATGGGAGACCAGGAAAAGCACCTGGCTCCTGGCTCCTGCCATCGGGTCAGCGTGGTGCGCTGGCTGCAGCGCGCCAGCCGCGGCGGCCATTGGAGGGTGAACCAACGGCAAAGGAAGACCTTTCTCTCTGTCTCTCTCTCTCACTGTCCACTCTGCCTGTAAAAAAAAAAAAAAAAAAAAAAAAAAAAAAAAAAAGACTTATTCTATGCATCTGCTCTCCCACAATATGGCGCTGGGAGAGGAGTAAACAGCTTCTACACAGCTGCCTCTTGCCAACTTGACAAGCTGCAGGAGCTGCTCCTGATTGGAGGAGAGCAGCGTACTCGGCGTGTGGGTAGCAGAGTTGGGATTGGCGGAAGAGGACTATAAAGGAGGAGAGAGACAACATGCACCAAGGAACATCTATCTGAAGGAACACCTGTGCAGCCCCCTAGAGAGCCGGCCAGCGGTGTGCCGCTCCCCCGCGGAAGTGGGGAAAGTGGCTAGGGGGAACCGCCCTTCCACGGAGGTGGAAGGGTCGGTAGCCAACCCGGGAAGAACCAGCAGCAAACCCGGGAAGGGCCGAGCAGACAAAAGAACAGCGCAGGGTCCTGTGTTGTTCCTCCGCGAAGAGGGGGAGCGACATAATGGTGCCGTGACTCGGATAAGAAAACCTAGGAGGGAAGAAACAGGAAGAAGTGGGAAAATACCGGAGAGAGAGACTAGCAAAGAGCCTAGGGAAAAGCCGGACGGAAAAGGTGCCGGAAGAAGCTTTTGAAAGCCTAGGCATAGACTTGGATACGGACTGTGGGAAAGAAGTTAGGATTTAAAGTGAAAGCAAGAAGAAACTTAGACTCAGATACGGACTGCAGGTTGAAAGTGAAAGTGAAACCTAGAAGAAACTTGGACACGGACTGTGGGGAGAAGCCAGGAAAAGTGAGGGAGGAATATTGTTGGAAGAAAAGTTAGGAAACATACCGGGTAGAGAAAAATGTTAGGGAGGATGAAGCCGCAGGGGCAGGCTGAGGCGGAGACGTAAGCCAGCTTGGGATTCTTCAAGTCAGCCCGGGGAGCAAAAGGCGAAAAGCTAAAACTAGAGGCGGACGCGTAAGCCAGGTTGGAATCCGTCAGATTAGCCCGGGGAGCAAAAGACGGGAAGCCAAACCGAAAGGCGCAGACGTGAGCTAGGTTGAATTTCTCCAGGTTAGCCCGGGGAACTTAGACTGAATACCGGTGGCGGAAACGTGAGCTAGGCTGTGTGATTCGCGGAAGCTGCCGCGCGCAGAGAGAGCGCACGGGACACGAATGGGGAGAGCACATGGGGCGCGAATAGAAGCCGGTAAGCCGCGCAGAGCCGGGAAGCCGCCGCAGGGCAGGCGCCGGGAAGCGGCGCAGAGCCGGGAAGCAGCCTCGGGGCGGGCACTGGGAAGCCGCAGGGATAAGAGAAACAGAAGTTTAGAAGTAAAATGAGAGAAATAGGAATGCTGGCAGATAGAAGTAAAATAGGAGAAATAGGAATGCCCGGAGATAGAGAAATAGAGAAAAATAAAGCCTCCCCACAACACGGCAATGAGAGAGCTTGGATTCGGTCTGCCTGATGAGTGAGGCGATAAGCACCAGCAGGCAGCTCGACCAGAGTATGAGCTGCAGGTCACCGAAGATAGGCACGAATCAACACCAATAAGTCTCCCCACAATACGGCAATGAGAAGGCTTGGATTCGGTTTGCCTGATTGGTAGGGCTTGTAAGCACCTGCAGGCAGTTCTAGCAGAGCAGAGCATGCGCTTCAGGGCACCGAACACAGGCACGCATCAGCGCCTAAAAACCTCCTCACAACATGGTGAAGAGAGGACCTGGATTCGGTTTGCCTGATTGGTAGGGCTTGTAAGCACCTGTGGGCAACTCCAGCAAGTAGAGCAGAGTGTGTGCTGCGGGGCACCGAAGACAGGCACGTATCAACGCCAAAAAATAAAAAGAAAGGGGGATCTGTGGGGAGCAACTCAGACTAGACTTAAGTTACTGGAATTAAGACTTATTCTATGCATCTGCTCTCCCACAGTATGGCGCTGGGAGAGGAGTAAACAGCTTCTACACAGCTGCCTCTCGCCAACTTGACAAGCTGCAGGACCTGCTCCTGATTGGAGGAGAGCAGCGTACTCGGCGTGTGGGTAGCAGAGTTGGGATTGGCGGAAGAGGACTATAAAGGAGGAGAGAGACAACATGCACCAGGAACATCTATCTGAAGGAACACCTGTGCAGCCCCCTAGAGAGCCGGCCAGCAGTGTGTCGCTCCCCCGCGGAAGTGGGGAAAAGTGGCAGGGGGAACCGCCCTTCCACGGAGGTGGAAGGGACGGTAGCCAACCCGGGAAGAACCAGCAGCAAACCCGGGAAGGGCCGAGCAGACGAAAGAACAGCGCAGGGTCCTGTGTCGTTCCTCCACGAAGAAGGGGAGCGACATAATGGTGCTGTGACTTGGATATGAAGCCTAGGCAGGGTTTAGTGTCGTTCCTCCATGAAGAGGGGGAGCGACAAAAAAGGACTCCACTTGGGTCGCCCACATGACATGTTGGAGAGCCAGTTGGAGTCCCAACCACTCTGCTTCTGATCCAGCTCATTGCTAAGGAGCCTGGGACAACAGCAGAAGATGGCACAAGTACTTGGGCCCCTATCACTCATGTGGGAGTCCAGGATAGAGTTTCAGGCTCCTGGCTTTGGCCTGGCTCAGCACTGACTGCTGTACGCATTTGAGGAGTGAACCGGTAGATGGATATCTCTCTTGTTTTAATCTCTCTCTCTCTCTCTCTCTCTGTTTTGCAAATAAAATTAAAACAAATATATAATTAATTTAGGAAAACAAAAAAGGAAAAGGCCAGCTTAGCAGTGCAATGGAGCAGAGACCTTAGACAGAGCCCCAAGTCCATCACTGATGCTGTGTGGCTGTGGGCAGTTCTTCCGCACCTTGGTTTCCTTGGGGCTCCTGATCCCCACCTTCTCAGACATTTTATTTTATTTTTACAAGATGTATTTATTTATTTGAAAGAGTCACACACAGAGAGGAGAGGCAGAGAGAGAGAGATCTTCCGTCCAATGGTTCACTCCCCAGATGGCCGCAATGGCCGGAGCTGCGCCGATCTGAAGCCAGGAGCCAGGAGCTTCTTCCGGGTCTCCCACGTGGGTGCAGGGGCCCAAGCACTTGGGCCATCTTCTGCTTTCCCAGGTCACAGCAGAGAGCTGGATTGGAAGAGGAGCAGCCGGGACTAGAACCGGTGCCCGTATGGGATGCTTCAGGACAGAGCTTTAACCCGCTGCACCGCAGCACCGGCCCTGTCAGAAATTTTTTATAATCATACCCAGGCCTAGAGAAGGCAATTCCTTGTATGGGAAGAAAAAGTGAGGCGACTGTGGAATATTTAGAGAACGGAGATAAACACGTGTACGTGTCCTGTGGAAGGCAGCTGCCCCACACCTGGCGTATACACGGGTGCTGCCCAAAGTTTATGGAAAATGGAATTAAGCTTAGTGCAGTATGAAATCCATGCATCCTTGCATACCATGTGTGTGTGTGTTTTTTTTTTAAAGATTTATTTATTTATTTGAAAGAGTTACACACACAGAGAGAGAGAATGGTCTCCCATCTGATGGTTTACTCCCCAATTGGCCGCAACGGCCGCGGCCGGAGCTGCACTGATCCAAAACCAGGAGCCAGGAGCTTCTTCTGGGTCTCCCATGCGGGTGCAGGGGCCCAAGCACTTGGGCCATCTTCTACTGCTTTCCCAGGCCATAGCAGAGAGCTGGATTAAAAGTGGAGCAGCCAGGTCTCGAAATGACCACTCATATGGGATGCTGGTGCTTCAGGCCAAGGCACTAACCCGCTGAGGCACAGCGCCGGCCCCCTACTATGTGTTTCTTTTGAAAATAAATTTATTTATTTGAGAGGCAGAGATACACAGTGAATACTCTCCCATTCATTGGTTCACTCCTGAAATGCCCGGGACAGCCCGGGCTGAGCTGGGGCCTAAGAGGAACTCCATCAGGTCTCCCACAAGGGCAGGAACCCAGTCACCTGGGACATCACCGCCACCTCCCAGGGTCTGCATCAGCAAGAAGCTGGGGTCAGGAACCGAACATAGACCCTCTGATGAGACACGTGTGCATCTTAACCTCTAGGCCACACACTTATCCCCTCTGGAGATCTTTCAGTCTTGGCTCTTAGGTTACTCGATCTTAGCATGCTCCTGGGGAAAGAAATGAACAAACTTAAGAGATGACTCGAGCAGGAGTGAGCAAGTGTTGTTCTAGAAGGGAGTTTATGTCAAGAATTAGTGAGGGGGACTGGCACTGTGGTACAGTGGATTAAGCTGCCACCTGCACTGGCATCCCATGTGGGCTCTGATTGTAGTTCCAGCTGCTCCACTTCCAATCCAGCTCCCTACTAATGGCCTTGGAAAGCACAGGAAGATGACTCAAGTCCTTGGACCCACGTGGGAGAGCTGGAAAAAGCTCCTGGCTCCGACCTGGCTAAGCCCTGGCTGTTGTGGCCGTTTGGGGAGTGAGGTGCTGCTGCCCCTGCAGGCAACCAGGCCCTGTATGGGAGAGTTCAAGGGGGCAGGTTGGGTGGGCAGGAGGGCATCTGAAAGTTGCCGACCACCACGAGGCCCGCGGCGTTGCTGCAGCCCGTGATGAGTGCCGTGGTGTTAACCCAGGAGTGCCGGCTCTGCTCCAGGAGCTGCCCGTAGTGCAGAAGGCAGATCAGGGCCACCATGAAAGCACCCATGTTGCCAATGAGGCTGAAGAGGCAGCTCTCTGGGGGATTTGTGCTGCACTTGCTGATGAGGGGGACATCATCCAGGGTGCAGCAGGTCTTAGGGCCCCCTTGCTCTCAGGAGAGCAGGACACGTTGTAAGACCAGCTCTCCACAGGGCACACATGGCGGTTCATCACGGCCATGGCATACACAGTCCATATGCCAGTGATAGAGAATGCTGACAGGCAGATAGGAAGGAGGATCCAGGCGGTCATGAGGGAGCCAGGGTGGTGGTGGTGGGGGAGACAAGAGGTAGGCGGGGAGGAGGGGCGGGCCACAACCATCAGCTGCCCTGGCCTCCCTGTAGCGCCCAGCCGCTATGCCCTGCTCTTTCGAAACTCTTTCTCTGTCTTTGACTTTCAAATAAATCAATAAATCTTTTTTATAAAATACTTATTTATTTGAAAGTCAGAGAGAGAGAGGTCTTTTATCTGCTGGTTCACTCCCCAATTGGCCTCAATGGCGGGAGCTGCGCAAACCGAAGCCAGGAGCCAGGAGCGCTTCTAGATCTCACACAGAGGTTCAGGGGCCCAAGCACTTGGGCCATCTTCTTCTACTGCTTTTCCAGGCTATAGAAGAGAGCTTGATTGGAAATGGAGCAGCCGGGTCTCGAACCGGCGCCCATATGGGATGCCAGGACTGCAGGCGGTGGCTTTTACCCACTATACCACAGCGCCGTCCCCGAAATAAATAAATCTTAAAAAGAAATTGTGGCCAACTGGGGAGTGAATCAGCACATGGAAAACCTCTCTCTCGTCCTGATTTCTCCACTTCTGATCTGGCTCCCTGCTAATGCGCCTGGGAAAGCAGCAGATGACTCAAGTGCTTGGGGCCCCACCACTCACGTGGGAGACCTGCATGGAGTTCCAGGCTCCTGGCTTCAGTCTGCCCCAGTTCCAGCCATATCGCCATTTGGGAAGTGAAGCAGTAGATGGAAGATCTCTCTCTCTCTCTCCCTCTCTCTCTCTCCCTCTCCCTCTCTCTATATATATAACATTTAAAAAAATTTTTTAAGGTTTATTTTTATTTATTTGAAAGGCAGAGTTAAAGAGAGAGGAAAAGAGAGACAGAGATCCTCCATCTGCTGGTTTACTCCCCAAATGGCTGCAACGGACAGGGCTGGGCCAGACCGAAGCCAGGAGCCAAGAGGTTCTTTTGGGTCTCCTTCATGGGTGCAGAGGCCCAAGCACTTGGACCCTCCTCTGCTGACTTCCTAGGTGCATTAGCAGGAAGCTGGATCAGAAGTAGAGCAGCCAAGATATGAACTGGTGCCTATATGGGATGCTGGCATCACAGGCAGCAGCTTTACCCACTACACTACAACGGCAGCCGCAATTAAAGAAATATTAACCAAAAGAAATGGCGAGGGGTTGGCTCTGTGGCATAGTGGGTAAAGCCACCACCTGTAGTGCCAGCATCCCATATGGGCACTGGTTTGAGTCCCGGCTGCTCCACTTCAGATCCAGCTCTCGCTATGGCCTGGGAAAGCAGGTGAAGATGGCCCAGGTCCTTCGGCCCCTGCACCCACGTGAGAGACCCAGAAGACTTGGATCGGCACAGCTCCAGCCGTTGCAGCCAATTGGGAAGTGAATCAGTGGATGGAAGACCTCTCTCTCTCTCTCTCTCTCTCTCTCTCTCTCTCTCTCTGCCTCTCCTTCTCTCTCTGTGTAACTCTGACTTTCAAATAAATAAATAAATCTTAAAAAAAAAAAAAAGAAGAAGTAGCGAGTGGAAGTTCGGGAAACCTGTCACAGACTTGCGGTGAGATGCGGGGAAAGCCACCTAATCGAGCACCATTCCTCGCCTGCAGGATGGAGCTGTTGGTGCCGGCTGGTAAGGGTGGCTGGGTGGATCGCCGCGGAGGTGACACGGATGTGCCCACAACAATGCCAGCCTGGGAGGTGATCGGGAAACGGGTTCGAGTGGGGAACTCCCTCTCTGAGCTCCCATCACATTCAAGGTCACTCACAATTGTCTCTTGTGGCCCAGGGCTGTGTAAGGCTTGGCTCGGAGCCCAGCTTTGTCACAAGGCTACTGTGTGAGTTGTGAAGCCTCTTCCTCTCTGGGGCTTGGATTCCAAGTCCACACTCACGGGAGCAGGCAGATCACATAGACACGAGAATGCTTCACAAAGTTCACAGGAAAACAGACTTAAAGGAGAAGTTCGGGGGCCAGTGCTGTGGCCAACATCCCATGTGGGTGCTGGTTGGAGTCCTGGCTGCTTCATTTCTTTTCCTTTTTTAAATATTTATTTCTTTATTTGAAAGGTAGAGGTAGAGGTAGAGAGAGAGAGAGAGGCCTCCGTCTGCCAGTTCACTCCCCAGATGGCCACAATGGCCAGAGCTGGGCCCATCCGAAGCCAGGAGCCAGGAGCTTCCTTCAGGTCTTTCAACGTGGGTGCAGGGGCCCACCCAAGCACTTCAGCCATCTTCCTCTGCTTCCCCTGGCCATAGCAGAGAGCAGGATCAGAAGTGGGGCTGCTCCACTTCTAATCCAGCTGCCTATTACTGTGTCTGGGAAAGCAGAGGAAGATGGCTGAAGTGCTTGGGCCCTGCACCCACGTGGGAGACCCACATGGACCTATAGGCTTGTGGCTTCTTTGTTGTGGTCATTTGGGGATTGAACCAGAGGATGGACCATCTCTCTCTCTCTCTCTCTCTCTCTGAAACTCTGCCTTCTAATAAGTAAATAAATCTTTTTTTTTTTTTTTTTTTTTTTTTTTTTTTTAAAGCATGGGCTCTAAAGTCAGAGAAGTTCGGCCAGTGCTGCAGCTCACTTGGCTAATCCTCCGCCTGCGGCGCCGGCACCCCAGGTTCTAGTCCCGGTTGGAGTGCCGGGTACTAGTCCTGGTTGCTCCTCTTCCAGTCCAGCTCTCTGCTGTGGCTCGGGAGGGCAGTGGAGGATGGCCCAAGTGCTTGGGCTCCTGCACCCACATGGAAGACCAGGAGGAAGCACCTGACTCCTGGCTTCGGATCAGCACAGCGCTGGCTGTGGCGGCCATTAGAGGAGTGAACCAATGGAAGGAAGACCTTTCTCTCTGTCTCTCACTTTCTATAACTCTCTCTCTGCCTCACTCTCTCTCACTGTCTAACTCTGCCTGTCAAAAAAATAAAAAATAAATAAAAATTAAAACTAAAAAATTAAAAAAATAAAGTCAGAGAAGTTCGTGTACCAGTGCCATCACTGAATACCTTTGTGTTCCTGACCAAATCACTGTGCCTCAGTTTTCTTATCTGTAAAATGGGGGGTAATCAGCCGGCGCCGCGGCTCACTAGGCTTATCCTCCGCCTAGCGGCGCCGGCACACCGGGTTCTAGTCCCGGTCGGGGCGCCGGATTCTGTCCCAGTTGCCCCTCTTCCAGGCCAGCCCTCTGCTGTGACCAGGGAGTGCAGTGGAGGATGGCCCAGGTGCTTGGGCCCTGCACCCCATGGGAGACCAGGAAAAGCACCTGGCTCCTGCCATCGGATCAGCGCGGTGCGCCGGCCGCGGCGGCCATTGGAGGGTGAACCAACGGCAAAGGAAGATCTTTCTCTCTCTCTCTGTCTCTCACTGTCCACTCTGCCTGTCAAAATAAAAAAAAAAAATGGGGGTAATCATGGCACATGTTTTGTGGTATTACAGTGAGGATCACATAAACAAGGCCAGGACTCAGATGAGGTTAATGAGGCACTTGTCTTGGGTGCAAAATTCAAGGGAGCACCAAAAAGCTCAGTAATCAATTAAGATTTTTAATATTTTAAAAACTCAAATGCAAAAAATAATCCATGAGGAACAAAATATCAAAATTCTACATAAGGACAGATCTGATCTTGCACTTGCATAACTTGTCCTCACTGGCTTCAGCCCTTCTTATTATTTTAAGATTTATTTTATTTATTTGAAAGAGTTACAGAGAGAGGTAGAGACAGAGAGAGAGGTCTTCCATCCACGGGTTCACTCCCCAGATGGCTGCAACAGCTGGAGCTGAGCTGCTCCGAAGCCAGGAGCCAAGAGCTTCTTCCAGGTCTCCTTTGTGGGTGCAGGGGCCCAAGCACTTGGGCCATCTTCTACTGCTATCCCAGGCCATAGCAGAGAGCTGGATCGGAAGAGGAGCAGCCGGGACTGGAACTGGCACCCATATAGTGTCGCTCCCCCTCTTCATGGAGGAACGACACAGGACCCTGCGCTGTTCTTTCGTCTGCTTGGCCCTCCCCGGGTTTGCTGCTGGTTCTTCCCGGGTTGGCTACTATCCCTTCCACCTCCGTGGAAGGGCAGTTCCCCCTGGCCGCATTCCCCACTTCCGCAGGGGAGCGGCACACCGCCGGCCGGCTTTCTCGGGGGCTGCACGGGTTCCCTTAGATGTTCCCCATAGATGTTCCCGGTGCATGCCGTCTCTCTCCTCCTTTATAGTCCTCCTCCGCCAATCCCAACTCGGCTGCCCACACGCCGAGTACGCTGCTCTCCAATCAGGAGCAAGTCCTACAGTTAATTGGTTGAACTGGAGGCAGCTGTGCGGAAGCTGTTTACTTCTCTCCCAGCGCCATATTGTGGGAGAGCAGATGCATAGAATAAGTCTTAATTCCAGTAACAGTCTAGTCCGGTTTGCTCCCCACAGATCCCCCTTTCTTTTTATTTTTGGCGTTGATACGCGCCTGTCTTCGGTGTCCCGCGGCACACACTCTGCTCTACTTGCTAGAGTTGCCACAGGCTCTTACAAGTCCTATCAATCAGGAAAACCGAATCCGGGTCCTCTCTTCGCCATGTTGTGAGGAGGTTTTTAGGCGCTGATGCGTGCCTGTATTCGGTGCCCTGCAGCGCATGCTCTGCTCTGCCTGCAGGGGACTTACAAGACCTATCAGGCAAACCGAATCCAAGCCTTCTCATTGCCTTATTGTGGGGGAGACTTATTAGTGTTGGTTCGTGCCTATCTTCGGTGACCTGCAGCTCATACTCTGGTCGAGCTTTGCTGGCGCTTACCGCCTTAAATCAGGCAGACCGAATCCAAGCCTCCTAATTGTTGCATTGTGGGGAAGCTTTACTGATGTTAATTCGTGCCTGTCTTCGGTGACCTGCAGCGCATAAGCTGCTAGCCGCCGCAGGTGCTCATCGTGCTCATCGCCTCACTTAATCAGGCAGACCGAATCCAAGCTCTCACAGTGCAGTGTTGTAGGGAGGCCTTTTTATTTCTCTATTTCTCTATCTCCGGGCATTCCTATTTCTCCCATTTTACTTCTATCTTCCAACATTCCCATTTCTCTCACTCCACTTCCAAACTTCTGTTTCTCTTATCCCTGCGGCTCTCCGGCACCTCGCCCCGCCGGCGGGTTCCCGGCTCTGCGCCGCTTCAGCCCGCGCGCCTCTCTCATCTGCGCAGCTTCCCGGCTTTGCGCGGCTCGGCTTCGCGCGCTCCGCGGTCTCCACGCTTAACCCTTTCGCGTCTGAACCACGGCCTACGCCAGCGTTCCCTATCTATTCACGCCCCGTGCTCTCTCTGCACGCGGCGGCTTCCGCGAGTAACACAGCGTAGCTTGCGTCTCCACCACTAGCATTCAATCCAAGTTCCCCGGGCTAGCCTGGCGAATTCAACCCAGCGTACGTCTCCGCCCCACGGTTTGGCTTCCCGTCCTTTGCTCCCCGGGCTAATCAGACGGATCCCAACCAGGCTCACGTTTCAGCTTCTGGTTTCAACTTTTCGCCCCCTATTCCCGGGCTAACTTGAGAATCCCAAAGTGGCTTTCGTATCCGCCTCGGCCTGCCCCCCACGGCTTCAATTTCCCTAACATTTTTCTCTACCCGGTATGTTTCCCCAAGCTTTCCTCCAACGATACTCCTCCCTCATTTCTCCTGGCCTCTCCCCACAGTCCTCATCCGAGTCTGTTTGTTCTAGCTTTCACTTTCGCCTTCGACCTTAGAGATTTCTCCCAGCTTCCCCCTGTAATCCGTATCCGAATCTATGCCTAGGCTTTCAATAGCTTCTTCCGGCACCCACCTCGTCCGGCTTTTCCCTAGGCTGTTTGCTAGTCTCTCTCTCTGGTATTTTCCTGCTTCTTCCCGTTTCTTCCCTCCTAAGTTTGCTATCCGTCCTAGGTTTCCTATCCGAGTTAGGTTTCCTATCCGAGTCACGGCACCATTATGTCGCTCCCCCTCTTCATGGAGGAACGACACAGGACCCTGCGCTGTTCTTTCGTCTGCTTGGCCCTCCCCGGGTTTGCTGCTGGTTCTTCCCGGGTTGGCTACTATCCCTTCCACCTCCGTGGAAGGGCAGTTCCCCCTGGCCGCATTCCCCACTTCCGCAGGGGAGCGGCACACCGCCGACCGGCTTTCTCGGGGGCTGCACGGGTTCCCTTAGATGTTCCCCATAGATGTTCCCGGTGCATGCCGTCTCTCTCCTCCTTTATAGTCCTCCTCCGCCAATCCCAACTCGGCTGCCCACACGCCGAGTACGCTGCTCTCCAATCAGGAGCAAGTCCTACAGTTAATTGGTTGAACTGGAGGCAGCTGTGCGGAAGCTGTTTACTTCTCTCCCAGCGCCATATTGTGGGAGAGCAGATGCATAGAATAAGTCTTAATTCCAGTAACAGTCTAGTCCGGTTTGCTCCCCACAATATAGGATGTCAGAATTCAGGCCAGAGCTTCAACCCACTGCACCACAGCACCGGCCCCAGCCCTTTAAATTTTTAAAAAATCCATTTAAAAAAAGTGTTTATTTATGTTTATCTACTTGAAAGAATGACAGAGAAAAAAGAGAGAGAGAATGAGAGAGAGAGAGAGGTCTTCCGTCTGCTGGTTCATTCCCCAAATGCCTGTGGTGTCCAGGGCTGGGCCAGGCTGAAGCCAGGAGGAGCCCAGGACTCCACCTGGGTCTCCCCCATGGGCAGCAGGCACACAAGCACTTGGGCCGTCATCTCTGCCTCCCAGAGTGTGCATTAACAGTGAGCTGGCACCAGAAGCGGCGATCGACCCCTCTTATTGAAAAGTTAAATGACGCATGTCAAACTTACAGTGCCTCGCAGCAAACAGGTGCTCAGCCTGATTATGATGGAGGGACTCTGGCAGCCATGGGTCCTGCTGTCTTCAGGCTGATGGTGTACCCAGGGTATACGACACACAGGGCACCTCATATTCTGCCTTCAAATGAGAGAATTGTTTTCATTAATAATCAGGAAATAAAACAGATACAGATAATAGCCAGAGAGTAAACACAGTGAAAATTTTCTTTTATTGAACTTCAGACACATAAACACACAGGCTAATAAAACTGTTTGAAAAATAAAAATTGCGGGGCCGGTGCTGTGGCACAGCAGGTTAAGGTCCTGGCCTGCAGCACCGGCATCCCATATGGGTGCCAGTTGGAGTCCCAGCTGCTCCACTTCCGATCCAGCTCTCTGCTATGGCCTAGGAAAGCAGTAGAAGATGGCCCAAGTGCTTGGGCCCTTGTACCCACGTGGGAGACCCAGAAGAAGCTCCTGGCTCCTGGCTTCAGATCGGCCCAGCTCCAGCCATTCTGGCCATTTGGGGAGTGAATCAGTGGATGGAAAATGTTTCTCTCTTTCTGTCTTTATCTCTTTCTATAACTCTTTCAAATAAATAAAATAAATCTTAAAAAAATAAAATAAAAATTTCAGTTAGGGCTAAGCATTGTGGTGCAGTGGATTAAGCTGCAGCCCTTGCAGAGTACCTGTGATGAGTTCAGCCTCTGCTCCATCCAGCTTCCTGCTAACGCACCAGAGAAGCAGAGATGATGGCTCAAGCATGTGGGTCCTTGTCACCCGCAGGGAAACCCACGTGGAGTTCCTGGCTCCTAGCTTCAGCCTGCCCAGTGCTGCCTGTTGTGGGCATGTGGGAAGTGAACCAGTGGATGGAAGATACCTCTCTTTGTCTCTTCCTCTCTGTCACTCTGCCTTTCAACTAAAATAAATGAATTTTTAAAAGAAATTACAGTTCAAAAGGAAAAAAGTAATAGACCAATTTTTAGTTACATTTATGTCTTTAAAGATGATTTATTTATTTGAAAAAGTTACAGAGAGAGAGAGAAAATCTTCCATCTGAGGTTTCACTCCCCAGATGGCTGCTGAAGCCAGGGGCCCAAGCACTTGGGCCATCTTCCACTGCTTTCCCAGGTGTGTTAGCAAGGAGCTGGATTGGAAGAGGAGCAGGCAGGACAGCAGAAGAAGTGGTGGCTTCACCCCTTATACCCCAGCTCCAGCCCCACATTTATGTATTTTTTATAAAAAGGAACATACACAGACACACACACAGACATGTGCACACACACAGACACATGCACACAGAGACATGTGCACACACACAGACACATGCACACACACAGACACGTGCACGCACAGACACGTGCACGCACAGACACACATACATGCACAGAGAGACACACATGCGCACACACGGACACATACATGCACACACAGACACACAATAGACACACACACACACACAAGTTTACCTCCAGAAGAACAATCTCCACAGGGTCACAGAATGATCCACAGAGAATGACAGAACTAAGGGAACTCCAATTTTGTTCCTTGGTTTTTTAAAACTGTATTTATTTTATTTATTTGAAAGGCAGGGTACAGAGAGAGAGAGGAAGGGAGAGAAAGCGAAATCTTCCATCTGCTGGTTCACTCCCCACACGGCTGGGACAGGGCCAGGCCAAAGCCAGGAGCCAGGAGCTTCATCTGGGTCTCCCACATGGGTGCAGGGGCCCAAGCACTTGGGCCATTCTGTGCTGCTTTCCCAGGTGTGTTAGCAAGGAGCTGGATCGGAGGCGGAGCAGGCAGGATTCGAACCAGGTCTCACATGGGATGCTGGCGTCACAGGCTGCAGCTTATTATTATTTAAGATTTATTTATTTATTTATTTGAAAGGCAGAGTTACAGAGAGGTAGCAGAGGCAGAGAGAGAGAGAGAGAGAGAGAGAGATATCATCAGTCTTCCATCCACTAGTTCACTCCCCAAGTGGCCACAACGACCAGATCCGAAGCCAGCGGCCAGGAGCTGCTTCTGGGTCTCCATGAGGCTGCAGGTCAACCTGTTACCCCACAGTGCAGGCCCCTGTCCCTTCCTTTTTACAGTCATTGTGCCACCCTGTTGTTTTCCGATTTGCTGTTTATGCAGGGCTACAGGGGCTGGAGTTGCTCCTGCAGTGAACACCAGTGACTCCGACCCATCAGGAACCCCGAACTGAAGGTATGTGGCTGAGCTCGTGCGCTGGGGGCCAACTTACGACAACTGAGACTACTGATGAGCTTCTGGTAGAATCTTTTATTAAAAGGTTTGATGATCAAAAAGTACTAATTGGAAGAGTATGTATATACATATCCTTAGAAAATTCACAGCAACCCCAGCGATGATCTAGAACTTTGACCAACAGGACGATTTTGTCACCAACATTGCTTAGAGCTGCCAGGGCATGATGACAATAAAAACCGACCTACCCAGCTTGCAGCGCTTGTAAACCCTCTCCAGACAATGCCTGCCTTCTTTCTTGTACATGGCAGGCTCGCCACCACCCTCACCTGATTCACCTCTGCCTCGGGCCACAGTTTCCCATCTCCGGCTAGGATCCCAAAGGCCGCCTCCAATGCCAACAACGTCACTGCTGTCCAATTCTGACCTCACAAGCGAATTCAAGCTGTGTGGCCCCGGGTAAGTCAGGTCACCTCTCAGGATCCTCGGGTGGAAAGGGGACCATCATCCTTAGCCAGGTCTCGCCCTATAAGGCCCTAGGAGGCCATCCAGGAAAGCCTTCTCGTAGAGGGAGGCATGGGCCTGGTAGCAGGTGCACAGGGGCCCGGCTTTGATGACATGGGTGATGTTCTTCTGCAGCACGGCCCAAGTTGATCATGGATCCAGGATCTAGGAGCCAGGAAGTGCATCTGGTAGTGGTAGAAACGCTGGATCCTCCAGGCCTCGAGGCAGGGGGCTGATGACCGTGACTTGGGCTGCCCTGCTGCTGTGTCACAGCTCAGCTACGTGGAGCATTTGTCCTGCAGGAGCAGGAGGTTCAGGAGAAGTGGGGTGTGAGGAGACGCTGGTGCCAGCTGCCTCTTGTCCTCCACAGCACCCCAAAACGAGCTTGCCTGCTTGCTCCGTGGTCTGTCTCCCCAGAGAGAATGTGAGTTCCTAGAGCAGGGTCGTTGACTTTTTCTCCTAAAGTGCCAGCAAGGGCAGGTCCCGGGCTCTGCGGGCCATGTGGGTCCTGCAGCAGCCACGCCACTCTGCCAGTGGAGTGAGAAAGGACGGAAGCAGTGTGACTGCACTCCAGTGCAGCTTTAGTTGTGGGTCCTGAAATCTGAAGTCCAGATAATTTTCACATCTCACGAAATGGTCTCCCTTTGAATTATATATAATTCCAGCTGCAATGGCTGGATCCAGACTGATCCGAAGCCAGGAGCCAGGAGCTTCTCCCGGGTCTCCCACATGGGTGCAGGGGCCCAAGGACCTGGGCCATCTTCTACTGCTTTCCCAGGAGCATTAGCAGAGAGCTGGATTGGAAGTGGAGCAGCTGGGATTCAAACCGGTGCCCACGTGGGATGTTGGCAGTGCAGGTAGTGGCTTTACCAGCTACGCCACAGCGCTGGCCCCCTGAATTATATGTTTTTTTTTCAAAAGGTTTACTAGAGTCCCCTTTGCTGGTTCCCGCCCCAGATGCCTGTGTTGGCCTGGGCTGGGTTTGATGTAACTAGATAGCTGGTTTAGGTCTGCATGATCTGGAAGTGGAGCAGCCGGGACTCAAACCGGCATCTATATGGGATGCCAGAGCCGCAGGTGGAGGCTTGGATTGCTACACCACGGTGCGGGCTCTCCTCTGGGGTTTTGTCTCCAGTGTGACCCGGGAGCTGCAGGAGGGCTTCAGGCCAGGGACCAACACCACTGCCATCCCGCAGACCCAGAGGAGGCAAACAGGAGACCGCGCCGCATCCCTGCCCTGTCCCCGCTGCCTGCAGCCTGGACCCCTGCACTCTCTCAGGCTTAGCCCAGTGAGGGGCTTAAGTCACTGGCTTTCAGCTCTCAGAGAAGTGCGACAAGCTGTCTGACCAGGGGCAATCTGGCCTTCTCTAGCCTGGGTTTTCTCCTCTGGAAAATGGGGACAGGGATTTCTGCCTCATGGTGCTGTCGGGGTGATCTGCGGGGCACTCAGCTCCAGGCTGGCCACGTGGAGCTCCCTCAAAGAGCCCTGAGCTGGTGATTCTTGTTATTTAAATGCTGAGCCAAGGGGCAGGCAGTTGTGGTGGCAAGGGTTAGGCATTGGCTCGGGACATCGCATTCCATACGGAGCGTGTGCGAGGGAGTCAGCCTCAACTTCAGATCCAGCCTCTTGCTAATGCGCACCTTGGGAGACAGCAGTGCTGACTCAAGTCCTGGGTCCCTGTCACCGACGTGGGAGACTTGGACGGCGTTCCTGGCTCTGGGCTCCTGGCTCCTGGCTCCTGGCTTCAGCCTGGTCCAGACCTGGCTGTTGCAGGTATTTGGGGAGGAATCAATGGATGGAAGTTCTCTCCCTCTTTCTCTCTTGCTCGCCCTCTCTCTCTGCTTTCTAAATTAATAAATGAGCTTTAAGCCAATGCCGAGCCCATCCTGCCCCATGGTGATCACTGTTAAAGGAGTTCCCCATGGGAGGAGCCCCCGCCCCGGTCCCCCACTGTGGGGGCTCATGTGCCACACCCTCCTCTCTGCACGCACACAGTATCCCCCAGCCCTCTGCCCCTGTCAGCCGGGCTCCTGCTCCCTACTGGAGGGACCTCCTCTTCCCCACAGTGCAGGACCTGTGTCCCGCGACATGTGTCATACTCATGAGTCACTCACTGACAAACACCCCAGGAGCACCCGGAACAACCTGTTCTAACCTCGTTACTGTTACTGTTATTACCAGGAAGCATGTCCTCAACCCTCAGAGGCAGGATTTCAGAGCCTGGGGTGGGAGTGGTGGTCTGAGTGGCAGCTGGGTGCTGGTGGGCACATCACTTAGCCTCTTTGAGCTTCCACGTGCCATGCGGGTCAGGTGACAGGGAGGCCACGAAGAGCCATCGAGACCCCATCACTGCCCTCGCAGCACGTTTGGTCCAGAGGCACGTGTGACAGTCCAGCTCTGAGAAGCACAACAGGCGGCCACGGCTGCGGGGGTGGAGAACGGGGAGGTGAGACAAGCCGTCCTGGAAGAAGTGATTGTGGAGCTGCGCTGCCTTGAGGGAGAGAAGACTGTGGCAAGTACCAGGAGCAGCACGTGCAAAAGTCCTGTGGCAGAGCTGACGGACAGCCAGGAGAGGGAAGTGAGCATGAGCACGCTGTGGGCTACAGTTCCCCCTGTAGCTCCCTGCTGAGTGACCACTGCTCCCTCTCTGGGACAGGCAGGTTGACCCATCCAATGCCCCAGACAGAACCCAGTTGGGCTCCCCCTGGGCCAGCAGGACCACCGCCTCTCCCACACACGCGGGAGGGGACGTGGGAAATGACACACATTCACAGAAAGTTGGAACTATCAACCACTGAGGCCTCAGGGAGACCATGCACGTGACAGGGGGCGTCCTGTGAGCAGGGAAGGAGGGGAGTCAGGGCCCCAGGAAAGGGGCGGCCTCCAGACAGAGCCACTGCTGTGCCCAAACCTCACCTCTGCACCCCGCCCCCACGGCCCAGCCTCCGCCTTCCTCAGGGTGCCAGCAACACTTCGGCTCAGTGTCGCTCCGACGAAGCTGGCTGCAAGTTGGACGTTTGGCACCTGTGTGCCATCTGTTTGGAGCTGTGAGTGGATTCTTAGATTTAGTAAATAAATCATCCATGAGGGTGGCCGTTCAGCCTGGTGGTTGAGAGGCCCCTGGCCCATATCCGACTGCCTGGGCTACTGTCCCAGCTCCCGCTCCCAATCCCAGCTTCCTGCCAGCGCAGTCCTGGGAGGCAGCAGTGATGGCTCCGGTCGCTGGGTTCCTGCCGCCCACATGGGAGACCTGGACCGAGTTTCCTGCTCCTGGCTCCAGTCCTGGCTCAGCCGCAGCCACAGTGAACATTTGGAGAATGAGCCAGTGATGAGAGATGTCTCTCTGCCTCTTCAATAAATAAGTAAGAACAAACTTTTCTTAAATACATATACTCTATTAAATTTGAGTTTCAAATAACAAATAATTTTTTAAAAATTTATTTATTTATTTGAAAGGCAGAGTTACACAGAGAGAGGAGAGGCAGAGAGAGAGAGAGAAAGAGAGAGAGAGGTCTTCCATCCGATGGTTCACTCCTCAGATGGCTGCAATGGCTGGAGCTGGGCCTATCTGAAGCCAGGAGCCAGGAGCTTCTTCCCGGTCTCCCACTTGGGTGCAGGGGCCCAAGGACTTGGATCATCTTCCACTGCTTTCCCAGGCCATAGCAGAGAGCTGGACAGGAAGTGGAGCAGCCGGGTGCCCATATGGGATGGGAGACCAGGGCGTTAACCCACTGCACCACAGCACCGGCCCCAAATAACAAATACTTTTTAAGGACTTATTTATTTATTTGAAAGGCAGAGTTAGGGAGAAGGAGATACAAAGAGAGAGAGGGAGAGATCTTCCATCTGCTGTTTCACTACCCAAATGGCCAGGGCTGGGCCAGGCGGAAGCCAGGAGCACAGAACTCCATCCCAGCCTCCCACGTGGGTGGCAGGGGCCCCTAATACTTGGGCCATTTTCCACTGCCTTGCTGGGTACATTAGCAGGGAGCTGGATTGGAAGCAAAGCAGGACTTGAACCGGGGCTCATACATGGGATGCCAGCATTGCAGGCGGCAGCTTAACCTGCTATGCGACCATGCCAGCCCCAAGAACAAATAATTTTTTCGTCAGTGTCTAGGTGTCACCACTTGAAGCCTTGGCAGCAGGGACTGAAGCATGGCAAACTGTGTCCCGGCAGCTGGGGGCTCCTGACCCTGACATCAACCATGGCTGCCGTCGCTCATGCAGGCTGCCTTCGGTGTAGCCCCTACCTCTGCTCCTCAGGCAGGTGGAGAGTGAGTGACCAAGAGCGTGAACTCTGGAGGGACCCAGAGAATGAGACGGTGGCCTCTCTGTGCTGGGTTTCCTGGTGTGCACACTGGTGAGATGTGGCACCTGCCTTGCAGGTTGTCCGAGCAGCACACTGGTTAATACAGGCAAGTGCTTAGTCCACAGGGCACGCTCTGGCAGCGCCTGCTGTGACTGAACCGAAGGAGTGCAAACCCCTGAGAACAAGGACTTTGTCCCTGCCTTGCTATATTCACGGTACCCAGGAGGCCTGGCTGACAAGACATGTTCAGCAAGAGGGCCCGATGTGTAACACACGGTCATAAATACTGCATTGAATTAAAGTACACGTAGCCCTCACTATATACCCAGAAGACTGAGGTTACAGCGCCCATTTTGCAGGTGAGGAAACTGAGATGTAGAGACACAAAATGAGTTTCCCAGTGTTCAGGAAGTGGCAGAGCTACAGAGTCCTGTCCACTCAGATACCAAGTGAGTTCCTCCCGGGGTCTCCCACACGCGCAGCAGTACCCCAGCCGCCTTCCCAGGCGCATCAGCAGGGAGCTGGATCTGAAGCTGAGCAACCAAGTAACCAGCGCGGGCGCCGTGGACACGTGGGCGTCGCAGGCAGCGGCTTCACCCGCTACCCCGCAACGCCCGTCCCCACTTTTCTTTAGCCCTGGTGCGTGCCTTGGCCACACCACGTCACCTCTGGGAGCCTGTTTGACTTGGGACCTGGGTGGCGGGCGGTGTGCTGGTAGAGCCTGGCTCTGGGAGCCTCCCCTGCACCTTCACAAACACCTGACCAGTCTCGCGCTGGTGAGGCAGCGAGCCCCTCCCGCCACCCTCACCTGAGACCCAGTCTCAGCACCCATGCCCCCAAGACCTCTGTTTAGGCAGGCACTGGATCTCCCCAGGGTGAAGCCCCCTCCTCTGCCTTTTACATGAAGTCCCACCCTTGGGTCGGGCCTGTCTGCTTCCGAGGCGGGCAGCTGCCCCGTATGCTCCAGGGCGCCCTCAAGCGAGGGGGCACGGCACAGACTGCGAAAAGGCATGGAACAACTCACTCTGGGGGCGCTGCGGGACTCACTCTGGGGGCGCTGCGGGGCCCCACGGCCGTGGCAGAGCGTAGGTGCCCACCTGGGGGCTGCGGCCCTGAGATCGCCTGGAGACGCCAGGGTGGGCTTCCGTGCGGGGCAGAAACTTGCAGAAGGGCGGGAGGCACACCTGGGGTTGGGTGAGGAGAAGGCCTGAGCGGAGCCGGGCCCGGCTCCTTTGAAGCCTCGGCCTGGATCAGGCCCGGGACACTAAGTGTGGATGTGTGTGTAGAAGGGTGGGGACGGTGGGGCGGGGGGCGACATCAGGACTGGGATTCCACACGAGCTGAGGGGCGGAGACGGGTGGCCCCGGCGTGGTGGGCGCAGGGGACACGCCTGCGGAGGAAGGGGCCCGCGGGGCCACGCCACGCGGGCTAGGGGCGCACGGTGCGGGTGGGGCCGGCACTCGCGGCGCGCCGGGGGCTGGGGTCCGCGCCGGGAATGCCGCGCCGCGGGGGCTGGGGCGGGGCTTGGGTGGCCCCGCCCCCCGCGCAGGTAGCCAATGGTCGCGGCGGCGCCGGGTGACGGAGGGAGCCGGAGTGCGAGTGCCGCGGCGGCGGCAGCGGCGGCGGCGGCGGCGGGCGGCCCAGCCGGAGCGCGAGGGGCTCTGGGGCGCGCGGGCGCTCGGGGACACAGAGCCGGGGACCCCGGGGCTCGGGAGGCGGCGCAGCCGGGGCCGCCGGAGGAGCGCGGGCGGCCCGGCGGCGGCGCGATGCCGCTCGCCCAGCTCAAGGAGCCCTGGCCGCTCATGGAGCTGGTGCCGCTGGACCCGGAGGTGAGTGAGCGGGGCGGGGGACGGGCGCCGGCGGCCGGCGGCCGGCGAGCCCGGATCCGCACAGGGGCGGGGCGGCCCGCGGCGCCGCTGCAGCCCGGCGGGCGCCCGCGAGCGCGCCAGTGCCCGGCGATCTCTTGCCGGGCTCCACCCCCCTGTGCCCCGGGTGTGCCTGTGCAAGGGACAATTCCGCCGAGCGCTGGGGACCCTCCCTGCTTTCGCCGGGAAAGGGGATCCCATAGGGTGCTTAGGTGTGGCCCCTCCACCGCACACCCCTAGGACCCGTCCCGGCGGCTTTCGTGAGCTCCCAGCATCAGTGCAGACCGGCAGCGCTGGGATGCCAGGTGTGTAGGATTCCACCAAGAAACAAGGGGCATCGCCCCCCCCCCCCCCCCCCCGCTTCTCCCCGTGGCCTCCCTCCAGAGCTCCTGTTTCTGCCTTCGCGGCTGCTGGCCCTGGACGGATTGCCTCTCTGGACCCCTGGCAGCTGTGCCATGCGGAATGACATCCTGTCTCTGGGGCTTTGGAACTCCCGGGTTCCTTTACCCCGAGGCTAGGACCAGAGGACACCTGTGTCCCCCGCCCCAGGCTGTGAAGATCAGAGTACTAGACCTGGAGGAGCGGGACCCCCTGCCTGCCTCCCTCCCTAAGAAGGGCCCGGTCCTCAGGAAGTTGGCCTCTGCCACCCACTCTTTCCCAGAGGCAGCGGCTGTCTTGAGAGTTCTGATGCCAGGAGCACTAAGCATACAGACGGCTGCCTCTTCTTATGCCCTTTGACCCCAGGGTCAGGGCCAAGGTCAAGATCCTGAACCTGCAGGTTGAAAACTTTTCCTTGGCCTGCTGATGAGGAGTGGGCAGGTGATACCCCCCCCACACACACACACCTTTAGGGGAGCCGGTGAGATGAGGGTATACAGAGAGCAGGTGGAGACCTCATTTGACCCCAGGAACCAAAGTGGTTTCTCCTGGCTTGGGCCTCTGTGCCCTGTCTGGGTCCCTTCCTCTGTCCTCTCTTACCTAGAGCGGCCACCATGAGCCCTGCCTCTCATGAGCTCAGGGTCTGGACCTGAGGTCTCCAGTGCCCAGAATGTGCTGCCCCTTTAAAGGGATGGCCAACACCGGCTCCCGGAGGGTGGGCGCGGCAGGATTAGGTAACCAACCTGAAGGCGCAATTTGGAGTAAATTGCTCTGGGATCCCTGCCACGGGGTTTTACTGGCCCTACACTGCACTCCGAGGTCCTCCAGCTGACTCACCCTCCGAGGTGAGAAACCCCACCCTCCGCAGCCCCTGTTACTGCCTGCCCCCAACTGGGCCTGGGGTGCTCAGAGGTGCATTCCATTCCCAGCACACCCCTGCACCCATGGCCTCCCAGAGGAGGGTAGGACTGAGTGCCTGGGGAGGCCTGGGCAGGCACTTCCCTCGGGTTATACTGTAGGGAGCTCCTTTCCATCCAGGGCCCCACTTCCGGCTTCTCTTTGGGGATCCCTGAGGCGGGGGCCTGGTTTCAGTGGGAGATTCACCTCTGTTTGGGTGCCGTTGCACCTGAAGTCCACGCCGAGTAGAGACTGGCGGATTTCCCAGGCTGTGCCGGGGTGGGGGTGGTGAGTGTGTGTGAGATGCCCTGGACATGCCGTGTGACTCCCGGTGCTCAGCTGCCTAGTTCCCCAGCGGCACGGCAGGGGCTGGGTTCTAGCCTGCACTTCCCCGGGCTGGAGAGGGTACTGGGCCCTGGGCCCTGCGCCTGTTCCACCCCCCACCCCACCCCCACCCCCGCCATGGAGGTGCCAAGCAGTTGGTGTCATTGTTTGGGTAACAGGAGCCACGGGGCGGCCAGGGTGCCGGTTGGGCTGTTCTCACTGGAGAACAGGGCCTCGCTGTTCTCAGCCCAGGTGACCTGAAAGCGATACAGCAGCCTGATCTGCAGGTATAGGCGCCACCGGCGGCAGCTCCTGGCCAGGCAGGGGGCAGGCCAGGGGCTGGTTGGGCATTTGGCAGGAGCCTGGGATCTGGACTGCCCTGTCCTCCCCATGCTGCTGCCGAAAATGGGCCCTGGGAGGCAGGGCCTGGCCCAGGGTGCGGCCCGGGTGGAGTCAACCCTGCAGAGGTGTGGGTGAGTGTTCTGCCGGGCCTTGCCCCGGGCTCACTCCTGCCCGGGACGGAGCTCTAGGACGCGCCACCCACCGCGCCTCTCCCCGTCACCTTGTTTTAACTCTCACGGCAACTTCTCAAGGAAGGGACTATGACCCCCATTTGGAGAACTGGCGTATGAATCAGTGTCAGAGACGGGACTGGAGCCCAAAGCTCTAGCTCAAGGCAGAGGAAGACCTGGGTCCAGGCGGCCCAGGTGGAAGGGACTCCAGGACGGCTCCGGATGTTGGCCGCCGTCTCAGCCCACAGGGGCCCTGGGCAGCCTCTGCCGAGAGCTGGCGGTGTCCTGGCACCTGGCCCCCAGCCTCTAGCCATGTGCAGGCCTGCCAGTGCTGGGCTCAGAACCCGGCTCCCGGAGCTGCTTCCTGCCTGCGGGCACGTGCTGTCCTCCTCCATCTGCTGCCCAGTGTCGCCAGAAGCTGCCCGGGCCCCTCTGCCCGAGATGTGGGAAGGAAGGCCATCTCTCAGAACCCAGCTCTGACCTCTGGGAAGGGTGGGGTGGGGTCCTGCGGCTGCCCTCCGGAGCAGTGCTGGCTGCAGGGGGAGGGAGAGCGTGCGTCTGCATCCCCTCAGAGGCCGAGGGGCTCCACTCTGTACCAGGCTTGTTAGCCAAGGTCCTCCCATTGGTGTTCTACAAGGTCAACATCGTCGTCCTCATTCATTCATTCACTGTCAGCCCGTATGAAGCAAGCACTATTGCAAACAGCGCAGCTGTCCCTAAGAACTGCCTTCGTGGTACAGAGGAGGAAACTGAGGCCAGGAGGTGTGAGGCCAGGGTCAGTGACCTTGTCCTGCTGGCTTCACAGCTGTGCTCCTGCCAGCAGCCCTCACAGCCACCAGGCTGGGGCTCCAAGCGCCTCCCCCCCAGTCCTTTCTCCAGGGCCACCATTCCCCCTAGAGATCTGCACCGGCTCTCACGGGAGGGCCGTGCCATCAGGAGGGCATCTGGGCTAGAGACCCAGGGAGGGAAGGCAGCCAGACCGGACCTGCGGGGTCCCCTGGGTCATCCAGGCCACTGCTCAAGAAATCCATATCTCTACCCACCCACCTCCGCCTGCCCTCCCTCATCCAGTCTCTGGGCTGTCAGCCATGTGACTTTGGGTTAAGGTACCACGTCCGCCATCTGCCAGCTGAGGGGCCTTGGCTGCGTCCCTTTAACTCTGAACCTCAGCTGATAAATGGGAGTCGGAGAACCTACTCCAACCGGCCAGCTCTCTCTGCTGGGCCGGATGTTCATTTGATATCCTATATGCTGGACCCTGGCTGCAGGCCAGAGAGGTTGATGGGCAAGTCTCGGCCCCTCCCTGAGTTAACCTGCAGGGTGCTCAGTGCTGTGGGGGCAGAGAGTAGGGAGGAGGCTAGTGGACAGAGGAGGCAGCGTTTGAATTCAGTCCTGAGAGAAGACCAGGAGTTCACCGGGGTGACAAGGCAGGAAGGATTTTCTTGGTGGAGGGAGCCACCAGACAAATGCTAGCAGACTGTGCAGAGTCTGACTGTTCAGTCCAGCTCACCAGTATGGGCCGATGGCGACAGTGGTTACTGTGTGCAGACGGGCTACATGCAGGTACTTTACAGATGTGATTTCATTTGCTTCTTGTAGCTGCCTGATGAGGTTCATGACTTTTATCCCCATTTTAGAGATGAGGAAACTGAAGCTCTGGGAAATCAGGTAGTCTCCTCAGGTCATGCAGGGGGTGCAAACCAAAATTTGAATCCACAAGGTCAAGTTCCCAAACCCATATGCACAGTCATTGTGCTGGGCACTTGGATTCCTTGCTAAGGAGCTGGACTTTATTCCGCAGGCCATGGGAAGCCATAGAAAGGTTTGGAGCCGGTACACAGAGGCTGTTAGTCCATACTGAGTGAGTGAGTGAGTGAGTGAGTGAGTGAATGAAGTGGTAGCATCTGATATAGGGAGGATGAGGGTTTGGGGCAGGGGTGAGTGGGTAACCGTGGAAGTCTAGGATGCTAGGAGAGGTAGAACCCAGACTGCAAGTGCTCCCCTACCCCACCACCACCCTGGACCCTGGCCAATGCCTCCCTCTGCCAGGCTGCTGAGAGGGGTGTGTGTGTGTGTGTGTGTGTGTGTGTAGGGACCTGCAGAACACTTGGCCCTGGGGAGGATTAGGGGCATTTACGGGGCTCATGGGGCAGGATGTCCTGGGAGTGGCAGGGGGAGCTGCTCCAGGGGCAGGGAGATTATGTAATGGGCAGAGCACAGCTGTGCCTGCTGCTGCCAAGCAGGGCCCCAGCTGCCCTGTGGACCCAGCTCCTGGCTCCAAAGTCCTGACCCGCCTTAGGCTGGGTCTCCCTAGCTGTTGGAAATCTCCTGTCCGCCTCCCGGTGCCAGGAGGGGTGGGACAGCTCTCTTCTGCTTCCCAGAGCCCACGTAGAGTAGGTTGCTCACCGGATGGCCTAGGCTTGGTGCACCGCGGTGTGCCCACCTTGGGGGTGAAGTCTGTAGGACTGCCCGGAGGTGCACTCAGGCACCTGCCCCTCCCTGCAGGTAGCTCCCCTGGCTGGGCTGTGGGCTGCTCTGCAAAACAATCTTTTTTGAACACAACCTGAGTTTTAGACTAAACTTCAAATCCCCACTTCCATTTTTGTGACCTCAGGCACCATCGGTGGGTCCCTGGGAGCCTCCGTTCCCTTCTCAGCCAGATGGAGCAAGGGCCCACCCCCCTGGGGCTGTCACGAGGATTGATGGTGCCACAGGTGTGAGGCACTGTGCCCAGCCTGGCATGTGGCAGGGGTTCGGAAGAGAGCAGCTGTTAGCACCAAGCCCTCGTTTCTGCCCTCCTGGGGCGCCCGTGTGTTGGGAAGGGCTGGCCTGGGAGAGTGTGTAGTGCCTGCAGTGCGGTGCCGGCCGTGGAAGAATGCAGGGGCGTGGAGGAGGCAGCAAGCATCTGCCTGTCAAAGGAGGGGAGGGTCCCGGAGCGGGCTGCATCCTTCTCTCCACCCCCGTGTTGCAGGTTGGGGAAACTGAGGCCTCTCGTTGATTAGCATGCACAGAGCCACACCGTTTGCCTCTGGCACCCGTGACCCTTGCTTCTCACTGGGAGCTGGTGATGTCTCAGCGGAGACTTCCGAGAGGAGCTGTTTGCTCAGCAGAGAGTGACGGGGGAAATGCTGGCCCCGGGTGCCCTCCCCATGAAAGCAGAGGAGGAGACCCACCCAGACTCCTGCCCCTCCCTCCGGGAGCCCCTGGCTCTTGGGGGTGCCCTGCAGAATCTCTCTCCTGTGCAGGTGAGCTCTGACAGTGCTCCCCCCTCCCTTCTCTTTTCCAGAATGGCCAGGCCTCGGGGGAAGAAGCCGGACTTGAGCCAGCCAAGGTGAGGACCAGCACGCACCCTGGGCTTGGGCCCGGGTTGGTGGGTGGGGGTTACTATTTCCATGGCTTTGGAGGTGGCAGGAAACCTGTGCTCGTCCTGTCTGAGTGTGAGGTCCCCAGCCTTTGGCCCAAATGTTTGCCCAGCTCAGCTGTCCTGTGATCCCACCTGGGTGTAGAAGCCATTAAATCCTCCCTCAGAGCTGACAGACTGTGGCCTGGAAGGGTTAGCAGCTGGAACCCTGGCCACTTGCCTCCCAGGCTAGGACGCTGCCTCAGTTGTCCACTCATGGTTTGGGCTGGCTCTCAGGAGACAGCCTGGGGAGGGACAGGTGACGCTCGGTCCACTGTGCTACTTTCCTTGGTAGAACTGCACCTGACCTGGGCCTGACTGCATGTGGGCACGTGGGCTGGGGGGACCCAGTGGCATCCCCAGTCTAACCAGGTCCACTGCCCGGCAGGTGGCCACCCAGGCTCAGTCCCTCAGCCCTGCTCTCTCTTTCCTTAGACTCCTTCCTGTAACTCCTCTGGTGTTGTGTGGCCTTTGTCCCCTGGGCATTCTCTGTGCTGGGAAAACCCAAATCTCCGGGTAGCTGTGCAGTCACAGGAGACACTGGCCGTGGAGATGCAGAGCGTGGGCTCTAGCGTTACAGCCAACGTGGGTTCAAGTCCCGGCTCCACCCCCGGCCTTTGGCCTGACGCCCGTCCTCCCTCTGAGTCTCCGCCTCCTCGTGTGCAGTGGGGAAAGTCGTGCCTGTCTCACAGGAGTGACGTGAAGGACACGTGTGGCTGTGACTGCCCGGCACACATGGCCTTGACACTTGGCATGGGAAGGCCTGGTATTGCTCAGCCCCACTTCCTGCTGTAGCCCTGCGTTCCGGCTGGTCTACCTGAGCGCCAGACCTACCAAGAACTTGACCTTTGAGATGAATTTAGGGTTGATACTGATATTTACCTTGACTCAGCTTCTTAAGATAAAGTGACCAGCTGAGTAGGGTGGGGCAGGGAGAGCGAAGCAAGATCCCACCCTTCTGTTGGTTTCTGTGGCAACTTGGGGCCATCAGAAGCCAGCAGCATAGGTGGACATTTGGCACCTAACGCAGTTTGGACATCTGCATCCCATATCAGAGGCCTGTGTTTCAGTCTTGGCTCCCCCCTTTTTTTTTTTTTTTTAAGATTTATTTATTTATTTGAAAGAGTTAAATAGAAAGAGAGGCAGAGAGAGAGAGAGAGAGAGAGAGAGAGATCTTTCATCTGCTGGGTTCACTCCCCAAATGGCTGTAACAGCTAGAGCTGCACCGATCCAAATCCAGGAGCCAGGAGCTTCTTCTGGTTCTCCCGTGTGGGTGCCGGGGCCAAGGACTTGGGCCATCTTCCACTGCTTTCCCAGGCCACAGCAGAGAGCTGGATTGGAAGTGGAGCAGCTGGCTCTTGAATCGGTGCCCGTATGGGATGCCGGCACTGCACGCGGCGGCTTTACACACTACGCCACAGTGCCAGCCCCTTGGCTCCACTTCTGATTCCAACTTCCTGCTTGGGAGGCAGCCGGTGATGGTTCAGGTAAATGGGTCCCTGCCACTCACGTGGGAGGCTCAGATGGGGCTCCTGGCTCCTGGCTTCTGGCTTTGGCTTGGCTCAGCCCTAGCTGTTCTGGACATTTTGGGAGTGAACCAGTGGATGGAAGATCTCTCTCTGACTGTCTCTGATTCTGTTTCTCTGCCTTTCAAATACATTTTAAAAATAAATGAATAAAATAATCATAGAAGACATCAGTAAGTAGCATGGACTGGGCCACTTGGGTTATCCCAGCCCGGGTCTGGAGTGTTTTCCGCACAGTGGCTACCATTAATTGCTTGGTAACAAAACGTAGTTCCCCAGTGAGGAACCAGGATGTTCATATCTTTTGTTTTTTCCAGAAGTGTTTTTTTAAAATATATATTTATTTATTATTTGAAAGGCAAAGTTGACAGAGAGAGTTGGGGGGGGGGGACGAGGGAGAGAGATACCTCCCATCTGCTGGTTCAGTCTCCAAATGCCTGCAACAGCTGGGCTGGGGCTGGCTGAAGCCAGGTGCCAGGAGCCTCATCCAGGTCTCCCACGTGGGTGGTAGGGGCCCACGCACTTGGGCCATCTTCCACTGCCTTCCCAGGCACATTAGTAGGGAGCTGGATTGGAAGCAGAGCAGCCAGGACTTGAACCAGGGATGCCAGTGTCCCAGGCAGCGGCTTAGCCTATTGTGCCAGAATGCCGGACCCAGGAGGTTCCGGTCTCGAGGGTGAGGTTCTGCAGGTGGCTGAGGAGCTTAGAGCTATGGGGGAATGAGTGCAGGCCCCTCACCTCCGGGGACGAGCTGGGAGAAGGCAGGAACGTGGCCAGGCGGGTAGCCTCTGTTTGCTTCCAGGCTGTCGCTCTTACTCTGGGGCAGAAGATTCTGGTGGGGAGGGGGAGGCAACCTGGAGAGCCTTGAGTGCCACGTTGAGGAAGAGGAGAAGGAGCTCCACCCATACCTGGCGCCACACCAGGAACTTTCTGTTTAGTTCTCACTACACCCTCAGAGGCAGAGACGATTACTATGCACATTTCACAGATGAGAAAATTGAGGCCCAACGTTCCTTAGGTGGTGGGTGATGGAATCAAGTCTTGTTGGACCAGAGGCGGCCTGTGTGCCTCTCAGCCCAGTGAGTTTCTGTGACCCCAAGGGTCCACTTCTGGGCCCAGTGCACCAGGGGGCGCTCAACCTGAGAACCTGGCAACCGTGCAGTGGAATGAGCTGGCCATGGGCCAGTTTATGCTTCGCCAGCCTTTTGGTGCCTGCTGTTGTGGCACTGGGGGATCTGAAAGTGAAGTCAGCGCCCCGTGCCCTCAGGGGGCACCCCATCTTTGGGGGAAGGTGGACACAGGAGAGCTGCCTGGTTGGTGCTGCGTGGTGATGGGGGACCTCCATCCTGTGCGGGCCCCGTGCTGCCAGGGAGGTGTGCCACCTTCCCCTCAGTGACGTGATGGCATGAGCACACCTCAGGGGACCCGGCTGCTTGTACCGGAGCCCGGGGCTGAGCGTGAACCAGACAGATGGTCACTCTGTGTGTGCCAGAGGACGATGGGCTGGGGTCTCTTGGGGCCTGGGCCACCTTCCCCACAGAGCTGGCATATGGCAGAAGGAAGAGGAGAGGCGGAAAGGACTCGGGAGCTGGGCGTTCTGAGCGCAGAGTCCTGGCCCCGTTTCTCGTTTGCCCTGTGACCTCCACGAGCGTCTCGCCCCTCAGCGGCTCAGGTTCTCTTCCTCAGAAAGAGTAGCACCCACCCCAGGGCCCCCACCCCCCCACCCCGTGTGATTCATGCTTGTCTGTCTGTTGATTTCAGGCAGAGGGGCCTGGGGTTTTCTCAGCGGGATGTGGCAGCACCTGGGCACACCTGGCACCCCCGGGCACACTGGGGCGCCATTCCCCCCTCCCTTCCTGGGAGCAGACTGGACACTCCAGACCCCTCCCCTGGCTATCTCTGGAGCCAGACCCCTTTGAAGCGCCTGCAGGGCTATTTTGAGAGCGGAGCGTCCCCCCTCCCCTCCTCTCTTCCTGTTTATGAAACCCTGATCCCTCCGGATCCCTTGGGCTCCCCTGGCCGGAGCTTAGGCAGGATGTGACTGTGGGCTTTGGGGAGCCCGGGCAGCCTCAGGTGTGGGGAAGAACGTCCCAGGGCTGCCAGCCCTCCCTCCCTGTACCTGGGGCTCCGTGTGGCTGGGTGCTATCCCTTCAGCCTGCCCAGGGGAGACCCCGCAGCGGGACGCCCAACCAAACGAGGGAGCAGTTGTGTTTAGAATGGCCCTGTTGTCACCGTGGCCCGTTTTGCTCACAGAAAAAGCCTTTGGAGGGAGAAGTTGTCATTTCACCCTCATTCTGCAAAGAGGGAAACTGAGGCCCGCACAGGGGAAGAGATTTGCTAGCGCGTGGCCGGTTCTTCAGCCCTACCGCGCACGCCCAGCTTCACGCCCTGGCCCACGCGGATCTCCCTCTCCCTGGCGTGTCTTTTGACTTGGCCGACACCTGTTTGTCCTTAGCAAGTTCAAGGATCAAGAGCCTGCCCCTCTCTGGGAGGCCTTGCAGACCTTGGCCCACCCTCCTCCACCCTGGCAGTGCCCACCTCTGGGCGGCCACAGCACCCTGACTGCAGCCGTGCCCGGGGACAGCTGTGCTTTGCTACTGTGAATTTCTTTAGAGTTGACTGAGAACAAGGCCGGACCTGCCTTAGCTTCTGCACCTCCTGGCCTGGGACAGGGCAGGGGCTCAGGACCTGTCACTGCTGGCCGCCCTTCAGGACGGAGGCTCGAGAAGCAAATGGCCTTTGCTGGCACTCTGAGCTCTCCTTTCTAGCCGTGTGCGTGGCTTGGGCGGGTCACTTTCTCTCTGAGCCTAGCCTTGTTACTCTGAAGGGGGGATCAGGCGCCTCCCCTTGGAGCTAAGGCACAGGATCCTAGCCTCAGTGCCAAGCCCAGGCCTGGCAGAATCCGCGTGAGCAGAAGCTGAAGGAGAGCGTGCCATGTGCTGTGAATGCTCAGCCAACAGGAGGCACGGCCACGTGGTCACCCCACGCCAGCCCTGGCCAAGTACCTGCAGCCGGCCGCCCTCTGCAAGGGAACCCGGAACCGCGGCCCCGTCCTCACCTGCCAAGGGGCATGCTGGGAGGCATACTTGGGAACCTGTGTCCCAGCAGAGGCGGCACCTGGGAGGCCCCGCAGATGCTGTCGGCTGGGGAAGGGCTGTGGGTGTCCTCTCTGGCCAGCAACCGGCAGGTGGGCTCGGCTGCAGCTGGCCCGAAGGCCCAGGCATCGGGCTGGGGGCTCTGGGCTTCTCTCCCAGCTGCCCCGCGGGAGGAAGTAAATAAGAGGAAGTATCTGGGGGCAGGGGTGGGGAGGTGAGAGGGCAGGGACCAAGGGATGTGGGCTGTCCTCCCCCTCCCGCCCCAGAGACCTCAGGCCCCACACCCTGAGGCTGTTTCTGCCTGTTGCCCCTTCGGCTGGCTCACAGACCTTCGTTCCCGCTTCTGAGGGCCTGAGGGTTCGGGGAATAAACTGTTCCGAGGTTTGGGGGCTCCCAGGGCTGCCCTGGCCTCTGAGCCTCCACGGAGGAAGCAGTGAGCCCTCCCTCCCCGCCCTGCAGGCCATCCCGGCCATCCCCTCAGAGGGTGTTAGCCGACTCCGCGGGCGCGAGGAAGGGGCAGGCGTGTACCGGTGGGGGTGTGGATTCCAACACGCGGGTGTCTGTGGACAGGGCTTCTATCATCGGCCTGCCCCTGTGCGGGTCGGTCCCGATGGGTGTACTAGAGGAGCGAGGCCACGTCGAAAGGGCTGTCCCGGCCCAGCTGTGGAAGGTCGCGATGTGGGAAGGAGCGCCAGAGCTGTGGCCGGGCCTGGCTGACTTCTGTCCCCGGCGTCTCTGGGGGCCAGGATGCCTCACCGCCTGGTGACTTCTGTGTAAACTGTGTCTCCCCTTCTTAGAGTCAGAGGGGTGTGTCCAGGGGTGCTCCCTGGACTGGCCAGCTTGGGGTCTGCAGCGTCCCCCCAGCCCCACCCCCGCATGGGAGCCTGACCCGACTTCTGTCCGTCCTCCCTGCCGAGAGGGAAGTGAGAAGGAGGGGGCCCGGGGACCCTGCCTTCTGGGTGAGGAAGGCTACGAAAAGCAGAAGTAAGCAGCACCAGGGCCTCTGGCCGCTGCCGGAGCCTCACCATGCAGACCCCGGCAGACTGCCCCGGGGCTCAGAGAGACTCGCTCCCCTCTCCCGGAAAGGTGAGCCAAGGTGGCTTGTCTCTAGCAGCGCCTGCCGCGCGACTGTGGGCGAGGAGTGGGTGTGCGGTGGCTGTGTCCCCTGGGGTTTCCGGGTGACTGCCTCTGTCCCCAGGGAGTGTTGTTGAGTCGGAGGCGGGCGGGTAAAGCGGAGGCGTGGATCTCAGGGTGGGGTGGCCAGGGAAGCCTCGAGGCCTTGACCCACCTCAGCCCCTCTCTGAGCCAGGGCTTCCGCTGTCCCATCAGGATGTCACGCTCAGGGGCAGCTTTTGGTGGGGCTGTTACACCCACTGTCCCCTCTGTCAGGGAGGACCTCCTAAAGAGAGGGCCAGGACCTGGGGTGGGCAGTCCCCACGGACCCCAGGGCCGAGGAGGGGGCGGGCTGGGCTGGACAGGAAGTGGCTCTGGCTGACTTACCTGCCCACCCTTTCCTGACCCCGGGTCAGGCAGTAACCAGGGGAGGGACCCGAGTTCAAGTTGGCTTTGCCGCTGGTTTGCTTTGAGCTTGAGGGAGTCACTCTCCTCTGGGCCTCAGTTTCTTGTTCCCAGAATGGAGAGCAGAGCTTTTGGGGTTTTTGGATCCGAGTCAAAGCCATCAGTCTCACTCAGGAGGACAGAGGCTCCCTCAGCCACTCCCTTGGTCCTGGGGCCCTCTCAGGCCCTATGGGAAGAACATTCTAGGGCGACAGAAGACCTCCGAGACGGACCTGCCCGAGTGCTGAGCTGTCCTCCTGAGTGCTGTGCCGGGGGCTTCAGGCTATGTCCCCTCCGTCTCTCTCCTCGCCCCCAGGTGCACCAGCAAGAAGCCACAGCTCTGCACTTAACCCTTTCCTGAGGATCCCTGCCCTGTTGCCTGCCCAAGTGTCTCTCACTGTGGGTGCCAGCCCCCCTCTGCCCTGGTGTCTGTCTGTCTGCCGGGCCCTCCCTGGCTCCCTAGCTGGCTGTCTCTCTCTGCTGCTCACTTTCTGTCCCCGCGAGGAGTGCTTGCCTGCTGCCGCTGGGTGCACGCCACATGCCGGGTGCTTGTCGGGCTCGTGTGCCCTTCTCTCTCTGGCTGTTGGGTTGGTATTCCCATCTGTCTGCCTGATGGATCCACATGGCTTCTGTTTCTACCTGTTGGGTTCCTGTCCCCATCTGCCTCTGCCTGTGGAGTTCTGATCCCATCCACCTCTGCATGTTGGGTCTTGGTCCACTTCTGCCTGTTGCTCCTGCCTCTGCCTGTCGGGTCCCCATCCCTGTCTGTCTCTGCCTGCTGCGGGTGTGTTCCCTCTTGTCTCTGCCTGTTGGGTACGTGTCCTTCTATGTCTCTGCCTGTTGGACGCCCATCTTTATCTGTCTCCACCTCTTGGGTGCCTGCCTCTGCCTGGCGTATGTCTCTTTTTATCTGCTGCTGCATGGCAGGCCCATGCCTCTGGTGGGCACCTATCTGCTCAGCAGACGGGTTGGCTCTGGGCTTTGCCTTTGCAGGCCCACAGGGGAGTATGGGGGCAGGGCCAGAGGGCAGCCCTCAGGCACCGGAGAGGCGGGAAGAGAGAAGAAGGGAAGGTGGTTGAGGGTGTAGGCCTGTAGCTGGGAAACCACAGGCCCCGAGTGATTGGCTGCCCTGGGCTGGGCCCAGCCCCCACGCCCTTACCCTGCACATCCGCCTGGGCCTGGCCACCTCTGTGGCAGCCCCAGACACTGCCTACTCCTGCCATGGTGCCGTGGCCCTGCTGGGCGGATGGAGCAGGATCCCAAGCCGCCCCGTCTGCGGCTCTGGGCCCTGCTCCCCTGGCTGCCCAGGAAGCAGCGGCCGAGGGTCGGCCAGACCTCGCTACCTGCTCCTGGCCCTGGCTCTGGCCCCCAGCAGGACTCGGTGAGTGTGCCCAGCATCTGGTCCCGGCCCAGCTGTCGTCCTTGAAAAAGGCAGCCAGGCTGGCCTAAGGTGGCTTCGGGATTTCCTGGCCCAGACCTGGCCCTGCCGGGTCACCAGACACTCTCCAGGCCTGCTTCCGGGGGAAGTAGAGAGGCCCCTTCTGGGCTCCAGGGTAATACCGGCACATTAGAGGGAGGGGAGAAGGGCCTAGAACAGCTATGCCGTGGCAAGGGGCTGCTGATAGCTTGGTGTGGTGGGGATTTGTGCAGGTGGGGTGCGGAGCTGCTGGCCTTAACTCCCTCATGCTGTAGACTGGGTTGATGGGGATGTCCCAGTAGCAGTCCCCTCATCCCATCCTGACTGGGAGCAAAGGCCCGTCTCTACCTCCTGGTTAGCAGAACAAAGCTTATTTCCTATTGTGGCCAAACCAAAACAGCAGGGGGAGGCTAGCCCCGGCAGGCAGGCCTGGGGCAGGTCTCTGGGCCTCAGCCAGAGCCTGGGGTTGGTTCAGCCTGGCCAGCCGCGTCATTTTGGGCTGACCAGGTCAGAGCAGCAGGAGCCTTAGGAGCAGTGCCTCACCGGGCCGGTACTTGCCCTGCCTTTGAGATGCTTTGGTATTGATGAGCCTGAAGGCTGGCACCGTCGGAGAGCTGTGTGTTCGGCCTGCCGAGGTCTGGGGGGAGTGGACGTGGATGGGGCCACCATGCCCACCGGCTCTGTGTCTCCTCCAGGATGAGGGCGTCCTCAAGGAGATCTCCATCACGCACCACGTCAAGGCTGGCTCCGAGAAGGCCGACCCGTCCCACTTCGAGCTCCTCAAGGTTTTGGGACAGGGATCCTTTGGCAAAGTGAGTTGTGAGCCCACAGCCGGGAGGGCAGCCTTGGTCATGTCAGAGGTGGGGCCCGAGCCACCCTGCGACCCCGAGGATGGAGGATAAGGGTGGGAGGTTACCTTGGTAGCCAGGGAGAGCAAAAGGTCATCCTGGAGCTCTGGGAAGCTCGGATCAACCTGGGGCCTGGAGGATGGGGACCCACAGGCCAAGGGCCCTCCCCAGCTTCTCCCCCTGTTCCTTCTCAGGTCTTCCTGGTGCGCAAGGTCACCCGGCCTGACAGTGGGCACCTGTATGCCATGAAGGTGCTGAAGAAGGCGACATTGAAAGGTGAGTGAGGGGCGGCCCTGGGCAGAACCCAGGCTGGGTCTCACGGTGGGTGGGGGAGCACCATCTTCAGGTGCACCTGCTGGGGAGGTGGAGAAACAGGTCCACTACCGGCTGCCTCTCCCCCGCCCCACCCCAGACAAGTGCCAGTGACTGTGGCTGACGGTAAGCGTCTGGAAGGAGGCAGTGAGCCGAGTACAGGGTGTTTGGGGGTGGGGAGGTCCTCAAGCATCACGCTGGATAGACAGAGGTGCACTGTCAGCCGAGTTGCTTCACTATGCTGCTGGAGTCTGAGGGAGCCCTGTCCGGCCTCCTAGCTCAGGGTGGGGAAGGGCGCGAGGGAGCCCAGCGGAGTGGCTGGGTAGATAAGAGAGGGCGATGGAGGCGAGGCCCAGAGGTGGGTGGCAGAGGCTCAGGAGGGAGCCCTGAGCCCTCTGGGGTCCCGGGGACTTGTGACAGTGGTCAGTAGTGGAACTTTGGATCGAACATTGGCTGTGTAGCCACTGACCAGGTGGGGTCAGAGCCAAGCAGTGGTTGGGGGTGCTGTGGGACGCACAGGCAGTATCACCCTTCAGAATGTTCTGGGCCTTTAAGGGCTCTCTGTGGGGCTGATGATGGTGGCTGTGGTGCCCCAAGGCCAGCCAGCTCGTGTGGGAGTCGTCTCCCAGGAGGGATGCTGAGCAGGGCTTTCGGGCTGAGTGGGAGGGGCCGGACACAGGTGCAGCTGCTACTGTGACGGGTGGGCATGGATGTCCAGGAGCTCGGGGTCAGGGTGCAGCAGGGGCCTTGTACACGTCTGTCTGCTAACCGGATAAAAATGAGACAGTTTGCAGAAGTGCTGATTCCCCGTCCCCAGATCTCCTAGAGGGCAGGTCCAGAGGTCAGGGGGACACCTAAGCCGTAGCCGTGCAAGCTGTGCCGTGAGGGATGAATTAGGAATGTTCCAGCCGAAAAGTGATGGAGGAAGGAGGAACTGGAGAGGGGTTTGGGACAAGGTGCGTTCAGGAAATGGTGACCAGAGTTAACGGCAGTGTGGTCCCTGCTGTACCCAGTGAGGGAAGTACAGAAATTAAAATCGACGGGGCCAGGATTTAGGATGCTGCCTGGGACACTTGGGACCCCCTCGGAATGCCCGAGTTCCAGTCCCGCTCTGCTTCTGATCCTGACTTCCTGCTGATGCACACCTGGGAGGCAGCAGGGGATGGCTCCGGTACTAGGGTCCCTGGCACCCATGAGTGAGACCTGGATAGAGTTCTTGGCTCAAGGTTTTGGCCAGTTCCAACCTTGGCTGTTGTGGTCATTTGGAGAGTGAACAAGCGGATGGATGATCAGTCTCTGTCTTTGTCTTTCTGCCTTTCAAATAGTTAAAGCATACATTTAAAAATTTTACGTTAAACTAGAAGATAAAACGTGTTCTGAGGGAGTGGGCGTGAGGCCTGGTGGATAGGAGGCCACACCCCCTGTAGCAGTTCTTGGTTCATTACTCAGCTCCTGCTAAGGCAGACCCCGCGAGGCAGCAGGTCATGGCTCAAATAGTGGGGTCCCTGCCACTCACATGGTAGATCTTAAGTGAGTTCTTCATCCCCTGGCCATTGTGGACACTGGGGAGTGAACCAGCAGATGAGAGTGCAGTCCCTCTCTCTCTCTGTCTCTCACTCTCTCACTCTCTCATGCTCTCTCTTTCTCTCTCTTAACTAATGCAAATGAACAAAAGCCAGTGCTTTGAAGAGGAAGTCCAGCACTCTTAGTCTGAAGTTAGCCTGAAGTGACATTAGTCCTGGTCAGAAGTAGCTGGAAGGCCCTCGTCCAGCTTGGGAGGCTAAGGGGGAGGTGAGACCTGACTGAGGGCAGGAAGACCAGCTGATGTCTGAATCAAGATATTTTTGGTAAAGGTTTATTTATTTGAAAGTTACAGAGAGAGGTAAAGACACACACACACACACACACACACACACACAGGTCTTCCGTCCACTAGTTCACTCCCCAAATGCCTGCAATGGCCAGAGCTGAGCCAATCTGAAGCCAGGAGCTAGGAGCTTCATCCAGGTCTCCCACATGGGTGCAAGGGCCCAAGGGTTTGGGCCATCTTCTGCTGCTTTCCCAGGCCATAGCAGAGAGCTGGATTGGAAGTGAAGCAGCCGGGACTTGAACCGGCTCCCATATGAGATGCCAGTGCTGCAGGCTGGGGCTTTAACCTGCTGCACCACAGTGCCGGCCCCAATATTTAAATATTTTTTTTTTTTTTTTTTAAATTTGAAAGGCAGAGTTACAGGGAGAGAAGGAGAGAGGGAGATCTTCTATCTGCTGGTTCACTTCCCAAATGGCCGCAACGGCCCAGGGCTGGGCCTGGCTGAAGCCAGAGCCAGGAGCTTCTTCTGGGTCCCCATGTGGGTGCAAGGACCCAAGGACTTGGGCCATCTCCATCTTCTGCTGCTTTCCCAGGTGCATTAGCAGGGAGCTGGATCAGAAGTGGAACAAATGGGACTTGAACCAGCGGCACTCAGGGATGCCAGTGTCACAGGCGGTGGCTTCACCCTCTACGCCACAGCGCCAGCCCTGCAACTTCTATTCTTTAAAAAAATAAGAAAGGGGCTGGCGCTGCGGCGTAGCGGGTGAAGCCTCCACCTATGATGCTGGCATCCCATTTGGGCACCAGTTCGAGTCCCGGCTACTCCACTTCTGATCCAACTCCCTGCTAATGGCCTGGGAAAGCAGTAAAGGTGGTTCAAGTGCCTGGGACCCTGCACCCACATGAGAGACTCCGAAGAAGCTCCTGGCTTCAGATGGGCCCGAGCTCTGGCCATTGCAGCCATTTGGGGAGCGAACCTGTGGGTAGAAGACCCCTCCCTCTCTCTCTTTCTCTCTGCCTCTGCTTTTCAAATAAATAAATAAATATTTTAAAAAATAATAAAATAAAAAAATATGTGGGGAAGCCCACCCAGACCTGTGGCTCAGAGTCTTGGGCCCAGGGAATCTGTCTCCCTAGTCAGCTTCCCGGGTGAGCATCCGCGCCAGCCGCTTCTAGAATCTGGGCTTTGTCTGCTAGAGGACAGGGGCTGGTCGAGGTGCCAGGGAAGATGTGGGGCTCTGACAGCGTGGTGCAGAGGGACACGGGTTGTTCAGCCTGGCCGGAGGCGTGCTGGAGCGCAGGGCTAGACAGATGGGCACTGCCGAGGGCTGGGGGCTGAGAGCAGGCCTGGAAGCCGGGACCAGACCCGGAACGGAGGAGGCAGTGTGAAGTCAGCGTCCCCAAAGCCTGGGGCACAGAGCCCCAGGAGCTCGGGTCTAGTGAGAGCCCTCGGGTGGCCCTGGGGAGTGAGTGGGTGTGCCGTGTGTCCGGCACCGGGTGACTGCCTCTCCTCTGGCCAGTGCGCGACCGCGTCCGGACCAAGATGGAGAGGGACATCCTGGCCGACGTGAACCACCCCTTTGTGGTGAAGCTGCACTATGGTGAGACTGCAGCCCTTCCCCGAACTCCCGCACCAGCCCGCGCTCACCCTGGCCGGTGGTCTACACTGTCCAAGCTCCCACCTGCAGGCTGAGGGGCAGGTCACACGGCCGGTGACTCTTGCCCCTCTCCCCAGCCTTCCAGACAGAGGGCAAGCTCTATCTCATTCTGGACTTCCTGCGCGGTGGGGACCTCTTCACACGGCTCTCAAAAGAGGTGAGCAGATAACCCACTGACGGACCACAAGGCCTCCCACTCCTGGGTCCCGTACGGCCTGGGTGTGGAGCCACCTAGGCCTCCCCAGGTGAACCTGATCCAGGCCTTGTCCGGCCTGGCAGCGCCTCCGAGAGTTCCTCCCCAGTGGATGGAGGAGGGCTAGGCCCTGGGTCTGATGTTCACCGACTGGGGGGAGCTCAGGGTGCCTCTCCCCTGTGTGTCTTTCTTCTTCCAGGCTGCCCTGGGCAGAGCTGGGAGCAGCCAGGAGAAGCCCAGATGTGGCCGGCGCCGCGGCTCACTAGGCTAATCCTCCGCCTAGCGGCGCCGGCACACGGGATTCTAGTCCCGGTTGGGGCGCCGGATTCTGTCCTGGTTGCCCCTCTTCCAGGCCAGCTCTCTGCTGTGGCCCGGGAGTGCAGTGGAGGATGGCCCAGGTGCTTGGGCCCTGCACCCCATGGGAGACCAGGAAAAGCACCTGGCTCCTGGCTCCTGCCATCGGATCAGCGTGGTGCGCCGGCCGCAGCGCGCCGGCCGCGGCGGCCATTGGAGGGTGAACCAACGGCAAAGGAAGACCTTTCTCTCTGTCTCTCTCTCTCTCTAACTGTCCACTCTGCCTGTCAAAAAAAAAAAAAAAAAAAGAAGCCCAGATGCACCGAGAAAGCGGGAGACTCGCACACTCTTGTCCCACCTGTTAGCCAAAAGATTTTGAACTGATATAAAAGGATTTTGAGCCAGATACGAAAAATACGGTCATTAACACAATTCCAACTTTAAAGAGAACCAAGCTTTAAAACAAGGGTGGGGGGGGGGGGTTGGTTTAAACCTTATTGCGGTGTTTGCATAGGTAAAACATTTACATGATTCAAAAGAAAAATATTTATGGGGAAGGCTTCCTCCTACCCCAGTGCCCTGTATCCCCTATCAGTAAACATTTTTATTGGTTTCTTGTTGAACCTTCCCATGTTTCTTCTGCAAACAAATCCCAGGTGTGTTCTGAATCGCCGCCGCTCTGGATACCATGCCCCCTGCCTCGCTGCGTTCCTTCCAGGCTGTGGGAAGCTCCTGTCCTAGTTCATAGCTGTGCACCAGTCCTTCTGCAGGGGCCAACAACACAGTTCCTCCCAGGCTTCGGCCCTGGGACCCCTGGGCTGTTTCCCGACAAAGACCACCACCCTGGGCAGCCATCATTTCATACTTCAAACCCCGTGATGATACGGAGGGCCGAGGAGGCTAGACCCTAGGGACAAGGAAGCTGCTGCCTGCCCAGGGCCCACTGAAGCCCCTCGCGCCTCTTGCAGGTCATGTTCACAGAGGAGGACGTGAAGTTTTACCTGGCCGAGCTGGCGTTGGGTCTGGACCACCTGCATAGCCTGGGCATCATTTACAGAGACCTCAAGCCTGAGAAGTGAGTGACCCCCCAGCCCCACCCTGGCCTCCCTCGGGGGTGCACAGACAAGGGCTGGGGCCTCTTCTAGAACAGGGTCACCTCCATGGGGGGGGGGGGTGGCTCTCCTGGGAAACGGCACCCATCTTGGGCTGGGCGTGGATGGGTGGGGTGGAGTGGGAGGGGCAGCCAGCTCGCCTCGGGGGCCGCCATTCCCAGGGCCGAGCACCTTCCGCGCAGGTGTGTTGCCCACCTTTTTACTAACCCAGCGGTGCCATCTGAGATGCTGCCGTGAAAGGTCATTCCTTAATACAGCCTCGACAGTTGCCTTGAATACCTGAACACCCTGCAGTAGTGACTCGGGAGCCAGGGGCAGGCGGGGAGGTGGAATGCGGTCTGGCTCCACAGTTAGGCGACCTGAGTTCAAATCCTGGCTGCACCTGCTCTAGCTCCCTGAGCCTTTGTCTCCCATTCATCCCGTGGGGCCATAGCAGTACCCACCTCACATGGATGCTTCAAGGATTAGCAAAAGAGGTAGGGGTGGGTGTTGGCACAGTGGTTTAGGCACCACTTGGGATACCCGTGTCCCATGTTGGAGTGCTTGGGTTTGAGCCCAGGCTCCACTCCTGATTCTAGCTTCCTGCTAATATGCACTCTAAGAGGCAGCAGATAATGGCTTAAGTGGTTGGGTCCCTGCCACCATGTGGGAGACCCAGGTGGAGCTCCTGGCTCCTGGCTTTGGTCTGGCCCAGCCCTGGCTGTTGCAGCCATTTGGGGAGTGAACCAGTGGTTGGAAGATCTTTCTCTGTCGCTTGGTCTCTAGGCCTCTGTCTTTCCTCTACCTCTGTCTGCATTCTAAAAAAAAAAAAAGGCCACACATCTGCATAGCACTCCAGGACCCCCGTCCCTCTTGACCCACCCCTCTAACCTGTCATCAGATAGACTGGAAAAAGCACCTCCTGTGGGCTGGGCCTGTGTCTCACGGCACCTCGGTCCCACTGACCACACAGTGGCCACAGCTGAGGCCTTGACCCCCGTCTCTGTTGTAGCATTCTTCTGGACGAGGAGGGCCACATCAAGCTCACTGGTGAGTGCAGGGCGCCTGCCCCGGGGTCCCAGCGGAGGGCAGAGCAGGCTCCCGGGAGCTCTGTGCTGTGTGCACGGTTCATTCTCCTGTGAGGCTGGGCCAGGTACCTGGAAGGGATCCAAGGCCCAGGCCCCAGGCCTGGAACCCGCATCCCCGCTGCCAGCCACCTAGCCTCTGGAATGCCGTGGGGGTGACGCCCTCTGGGTGTGCCACGGGTGGCTGCAGGGATGCCAGGCGTCCTGAAGGTGCGGCCTCTGTCCATGCTGTAGACTTTGGCCTGAGCAAGGAGGCCATCGACCACGAGAAGAAGGCCTACTCCTTCTGCGGGACAGTGGAGTACATGGCCCCCGAGGTCGTCAACCGCCAGGGCCACACCCACAGCGCCGACTGGTGGTCCTACGGGGTGTTGATGGTGAGCGCCCAGGCACTAGCCCAAGCTCGGCCCTCGGTCCCCCGTCTCTCCTCTCGTGGCTGTGCTGTGGTTTTCTTCCAGGCTAGACCCCCACCTGGGGCTCCCCGGCCCTGGGCCTCGCCCCAGTGCCGCTCCTGGTGGTCTGGGCTGGCAGAGGGTGGAGGGACCCACGCGGTTCTCGCTGTGGGTGGACTTGGGTGGCCAGCAGGAATCCTGGGAGTGCAGCAGAGTGGACGGGGCGGAGGAGGCGGGGTGTGGGAGACAGGATCAGAGCCTGAGCAGATTCCTACCCTCCGCAGTTCGAGATGCTGACAGGCTCCCTGCCCTTCCAGGGGAAGGACCGGAAGGACACCATGAACCTGATTCTCAAGTGAGCACCGGCCCTGCCCTGACAGCTCAGGGTCCCCCCCATCCCCAGGCCCTGGTTTGGGGGCTTAGAGTATGAGACCCTCCCATGGGCACAGTGTTGTGCTTGCCAGAACCCCCTTCGCATCCACCGGGATCCCCGACCGCTCTGGGGGCTGAGCTGGTGGCTGGCTTGTCTGGACTGAGCTGGGGGCTGGGCCTGGAGGGGGGCAGGGAGGGGAGCCGGGGCCTCTGGGGCGGGGCCCAGCGCTGATGAGAGCCGGGGGCTGTTTCAGGGCGAAGCTCGGCATGCCCCAGTTTCTGAGCACTGAAGCCCAGAGCCTCCTGCGAGCCCTGTTCAAACGGAATCCTGCCAACCGGCTGGGTAAGCGGCGGCGCTCAGGAGGGGCCGTGGTGGCGGGAGCTGGGGAGCTGGGCAGCGCCGCAGCCGGGGCCCCGGGGCCACATCTGGGCTGAAAAGGGCCGTTGTCCTTTGTGTGGGCAGACAATGCCGCCGGCCACCCTGCCTCTGGCTCAGTGTGTAGGGGGTGTTGGTGGACCTGTCTGGGGGGGGGGGGGGGTGGCAGGAACTGAGTCATCCCCACTCCCTCTGGGGACAAGGACAGAGGCCCCGCAGAGCTTCCCTGCCAGGGCTTCTGGCACAAGAGGAAGCGCAGGAGTTCAGGAGTCAGAGGCTCAGGTCCCAGCCAGCCCTGTGTCGGGTCCTCGCTGCCGGGCGCACAGCCTGTGTGAGTGAATGAATGCCGCTTAGGAAGCAAGGGGCCCAGGCAGCCGGCTTCAGCCCCCGGGCCCCCGGGCCCCCGGCTCCTCGTCTCCGAGGGAGGGGATGTCAGGCCCCTCCGCAGGGCCCACATGCTTCGGTGAGCTCCTGTTCCAAGCCTGGCACACAGTAGGTGTGCAGGTGCGCTCGCCTCCGTGGGCCCAGTCCAGGGTTCCGGGGATTGAGTGGAGCGAGGGCCTGTCTCCTGGTTGAAAAGACAGCAGGTAAAGAGGAACAGAGACGAGGCTTGAGCCAGGGGTGGTTGGGAGCCCTCTGTAGAGCTCGCCGCAAATCCAGCTTCTGTGCTTGCTGTGTGGCCCTGGACAAATTGCAAAGCCTCTCTGGGCCTTCCTTCTTCCATGAGAACATCGGAGCTTCATCATCAGAGGCTCCAGAAAGTAGAAACTGCTGAACAGGCCGCAGGCAGCCCGGGCCTGTGTGAGCGCTGGGAGGGAGCGGGGCCTGGTGGGCCTGCCCTCCCACGTGCCCCAGCAGCTGGTCCCTGGGCACTGTGAGGTGGCTCGGGGGGCGGGGTGGGTATCTGGGGGGTGGACTGTCCAGGCTGGACCTTTGGCTTGGGTTCTTTCAGGCTCTGGCCCCGATGGGGCAGAGGAAATCAAGCGGCACGTCTTCTATTCCACCATCGACTGGAACGTGAGTGTCCGAGCGTGCTGGCCATGGGCGTCCTGGGGTCCGTGGTGAGGGCGTCCTGGGGCCCCAGATGTAGGCGGAGCGGGTCACAGAGGCCCAGGGGCTGGGGCCGGCCTCCTGGGGGATGTTACCCGGCTGTCTGCTGGGCAGCGTGGCCTGCACGGGGCTCTGGGCCTGCATGGTGACCGAGTGTCCATCCATTCGCAGAAGCTGTATCGCCGTGAAATCAAGCCGCCCTTCAAACCGGCCGTGGCCCAGCCCGATGACACCTTCTACTTTGACACAGAATTCACATCCCGCACTCCCAAGGGTGTGTCCCTCGTCTGGTTGGTCTGTCTGAGGCTGGTACAGGAGGGTAGCACGGAGCCAGGGGCACCCTGGAGGGCCGTGGCAGGGGCAGGTGGGTGGGAGGCAGGGTGAGTGCCTGACTGTGGACCTGCCTCGCTCTGCCTGACTCTCCCGCTCCGGGGCTCTGCACGCCTCCTCGTGTCTGGGTGAGGAGTGGGGGGTGTGGGTGGTTACGGCCGCAGTGGAAAGGCAGGACCCCTGCCCCCGGCGTCTTCCAGCTGCCTGGGAAGACCGAAGGCACCCGGCTTACACTCACGTCAGGGGGAAGGAATCCGCCCTGCAGCACCGTGTGGCAGAGCGGCCTGGCGGAGCAGGGGTGCCGGTGCCCAGGGGTCAGGGCAAGTGTGGGAACCGGCTCTGGCTGCCGAGCCTCGGCGTACTCGTCCGTAGCCTGGGCATGGCCACAGACCCACTCATTCCCCGAGGCTGCTGCAGGAAGGAGGGAGCTTGGTAAAGCCTAACTTTTTGGCTAGAGTTGGGCAGTGAGCGGGGAGTGAGATGTCGGTGCTGGGAGGCCTCCAGGTGAGGTGTGTTTTATTAGCAGAGGGGGTGGTGGTCTCGACGCACCTTGCATTCCTCTGGGGACGGGCAGTCAGCACTTCTGCAAACTGTCTCGCTTTTATCCGGTTAGCAGACAGACGTGTACAAGGCTCCTGCTGTGCACCAGTCACGGGGGATTGACAGTGAGCAAGACAGAGCCTCATGGAGTTCAGGCTGCTGTGGGGAGTTAGACTCACAGGGACGGGGCCGGGGGAGCAGGGAGGCGAGACTCAGAGCAGAGCGTGTGTGAGCCGGGCCTTGAACGGTGCGCAGGGAGTGGATTATCTGGTGGGAGGGGCCACGTGGGCACTGGCTCGGGGGTCCCCTGAAGACTGGGAAGTCAGCCTGGCTGAGCCCTGGAGAGGGAGAGAGAGACTAGGATCCTAAGGAGCTCAGTTGTCAGACTCTTTCCCAGGGCGGAGGGCAGCGTTTGAAAGCAGGGCGGGGGCTCTGGCTGTTGTGGAAGGTGGGCCCTGGGGGCAGCCCCGAGGCCAGGAGGCCAAGGAGGAGGCTTCCGGGGAGGGATGGCCTGTCTCGGCCTGACCGGGAGGCTGGATGTGGGAGTCCTGTGTTCCTCATGTGGTGGGACTGGGCTGGTCTAAACGCATGTGCACACAGGTGAGCTAAGACCTGGGACGGACAGGCCCTGCCCGAGCTCCCACTGTGGCAACTACTGAGGCAGGCTGGGAGCCCCGTGGGTTCAGGGGCCCCTCCTCATTCACATCCTCCCCCGCCCCCACAGATTCCCCAGGCATCCCCCCTAGCGCCGGTGCTCATCAGCTGTTCCGTGGCTTCAGCTTCGTGGCCACCGGCCTGATGGAGGACGACAGCAAGTCCCGGGCCACGCAGGCACCACTGCACTCCGTGGTACAGGTGAGCGGGGCAGGCACTGCCGCCCGTCGTCCTCTCTGTCCAGAAACCACAGAGCAGCGAGCGCAGCCCCGGCCTGGCTCAAACCCCGACACCAGCGTGGAAGCCGTGGAGCCTCCCCGCCCTGGAGTCTCACTTTCCTTATTTGTAAAGCGGGACCATAATGCCTGCCTCACAAGGTGGCCCTGACAAGTGGGTGACAGTGTGGATCTGAATGCCCTGGCGTGGAGCCAGGGTCTGGGTGAATGCCACAGGGCGCCCAGGGGCACGGGGGTGGGGGAGCTGTTGGGTGCCTGGTAGGCATGGGTGGCCGGGCCCTTGTGTGTCCTCACACTGGTCCCTGTTTGGACACTCGGACTGCTCCTTGGGAAGCTGCGAGTTCAGAGGCACGAGTGCAGGGTGAGGGACTGTGGGTGAGAGTTTGGCCCCCGTGTCTCAGTCTGAACGGGCAGCGACAACCCTTCCTCTGTGGTGTCGCCGTGAGGATGACCTGAGTTAGCATGCGTGAAGCGGACACGGCTACAGAATTTATTATCCAGACGGGGCACCTTTGTCCAGGGCAAATGCTTTGTTTTTATATGTTTCAGGAGTTTAATTTTTATTTATTTGTTTTCATTTTATTTGAAAGGGACAGAGAGAGATCTCCCATGTACTGGTTCACTCCCCAGATGCCCACGGGGTGGGTCAGGCCAAAGCTAGGACCCCAGAACTCCACCTGGGGCTCCCATGTGGGCGGCAGGGGCCCAAGTACTTGAGCCGTCACTGCTGCTTCCCAGGGTGTACGTTAGCAGGAAGTTGGCCCAGAAGCAGAGGAGCCAAAACTCAAACCAGGCTCTGATATGGGATGCGGGTGTCCCAAGTGGCACCAAACACCCGCCCAGGACAGATGTTAAACCGGGCTGCATGTGACGATGCCACCACCAGCCAGGGCTGTCCCGGGCCGTGTGGCACCTGCTAGAAGTGCTCACGGCGCTCACTGCCTGGCCCACGGCGCCCACTGAACACCGTCTGGGCTGTCGCTGTTGTTCGTGTCTCAGACCCTCAGGCACCCATGAGCTGGGCTGGGGCACCCAGAAAGGGTAGACAGCAAGTGCAGAGCTGGGACCTCGCCCAGGCCCCTGCGACTCCTGCGTCCCTGTAGGCCTGCCCAGGCTTCTCAGAAACATCACCCGCTCGGTGAGTGCCTTGTGACTCCTGCCTGCCCCCTTCACTGCCCCCTGACTGCAGACTGTAGCCCAGACAGGCTACAGGTGTGCCCACTGCACAGAATAGAAAACTGAGGCCCAGGGGCTGCCAATGTGGCATAGTGGGTAAAGCTGCCGCCTGTGGTGCTGGCATCCCATATGAGTGCCAGTTTGAGTCTTCAGCTGCTCCACTTCCAATCCAGCTCCTTGCTAATGCACCTGAGAAAGTAGTGGAAGATGGTGCCAGTACTTGAGCCCCCCAACCCATGTGAGAGACCCAGATGAAGCTCTTGGCTCCTGCTTCGGATCAGCCCAGCTCAGGCTGTTGGGACCATTTGGGGAGTGAACCAGCAGATGGAAGCTCCTGTCCCCTGTCTCTCCCTCTTTCTCTGTAGCTCTGCCTTTCAAATAAATAAATCTTTAAAAAGAAAATTGAGGCCCAGAGAAGGGTAGGTTCTTGCCTAAGGGTTGCACAGCCAACACCACCCCAGGCCTTCTGACTCTCCCTGGGGGCTTTCTGCCATCTCTACTGAGACCTTGGGTGCTGGGGATGACCGCTGGCATGCTGGAGCCCAGGGTCAGCTCTCCTTCATCTCCCGCAGCAACTCCATGGGAAGAACCTTGTTTTCAGCGATGGCTACGTGGTGAAGGAGACAATCGGTGTGGGCTCCTACTCCGTGTGCAAGCGCTGTGTCCACAAGGCCACCAACACGGAGTACGCTGTCAAGGTGAGCCTGCGGCCGCGTCTTAAACAAGGCTGCTGCTGGGCTGGGGCTGAGGCCAATGCAGCTGGGACCCCGGGTGCCCAGGGCTGATGCCTGGGGCTCTATGGGTGTGCGGCTCAGACTCGGGGGCCTTGCAGAGTGGGATCCATGGGATCCATCCCCCTGGGACTCGCTCACCTGCACCCTCTTTCTTCAGGTCATTGACAAGAGTAAGCGGGACCCCTCAGAAGAGATTGAGATTCTTCTGCGGTACGGGCAGCACCCCAACATCATCACGCTGAAAGACGTGAGTGGGGTCCTCCAGCCCGGGTGGGTGCTGGAGCGCTGGACTCTCCAGAATTTTGTCTCGGGCCTTTGATTTCTGATTCTCCTCCCCATGCTCCTGGGGCGGGGGGCCTTGATCCCTTGGTCTGGCCCACGGATAAGAGTCCTGCTCATCAGGACCTGTGGCCGCATCCCCCTGCCCAGCGGGCACAGGTGCCCAGGCAGGCAGGGCGTAGAGCAGAAGGCATGCCTGAGGCCCGTGCCCTTCCTCCCCGATCTGGGGACCTGGTGTCCGAGGGGGCCAGGCCTGCACTGGGGCAGCGGCGCCTGACCGTAAGGTCCTCGCAGGTGTATGACGACGGCAAACACGTGTACCTGGTGACGGAGCTGATGCGGGGCGGGGAGCTGCTGGACAAGATCCTGCGGCAGAAGTTCTTCTCGGAGCGGGAGGCCAGCTGTGTCCTGCACACCATCAGCAAGACCGTGGAGTACCTGCACTCGCAGGGGGTGAGTCCGCACCAGGGGTGCCCAGGTCACCCCATCAGCAGAGGACGTGACCCACGGGCAGGCGCCGAGGTAGCCATCTCCACTCCAGCCTGACGAGGGAGACTAGGACAGGTGAGAGGGAGGGGGGAGACCATCATTTATCCAGTCTCTGCTGTGTGCCAGGCACCACGCCAGGGTTTATTATTACTATTTTTTTTTTAAAAAGATTTAGTTCATTTATTTGAAAGGCAGAATGACACAGAGAGGGAGAGAGAGAAACAGAGAGAAGAGTAAGCTTCCATCTAGTTCACTCCCCAAATGGCTGCAGCAGCTGGGGCTGGGCCAGGCCAAAGCCAGGAGCCTGGAATTTCATCTGGGTCTCCCAGTGAGTGTCAGGGGCCCAAGCACGTGGGCCATCCTCCACTGCTTTCCCAGGCGCATTAGCAGGGAGCTGGGTTGGAAGTGGAGCAGCCGGGACTTGAGACGGTGCCCATATGGGATGCCAGCATCGCAGGCAGCCCCTTTATCTGCTAACCCACAGCTCTGGCCCCTGGCCTTGGCTTCTTAACTTAGACTTGGACATGAGACCAGCGAAGCCACCTCAGCTCCTGGAGCGGATTCATTCTCTGCAAACGTCTGGTGACAGGAGCTTCCGCCCCCAGGGTGGCCGTGGAAGGAAACCAGGGGCTTGGCTGGGAAAGCCCCACGGTCCCTGTGGGCATCTGCGGGAAATGGGACCAGACCAGGCAGGGACCACGCCATAAAGAAGGGGCTAGTGAACCCTGCATTCTCCCCAGCTGAGCGGGAGTTGTGGAGGTTCTCACCAGCCCCGCTGCTGCTCTCCCTTCCTCCCCGCCTCCTTTCTTTCTTCCTTTTCCCCTCCCTTTCTTATTGAAGTATTTTTCTCAGCCTTTGAGTACAATGAAGACCATTTCCCCCGAGATGAGCCAACTCTTGGCGGTCGGCCGCATTCCTCTGCCCCCGCCCTCTGTCTGTCTGTGTGTGTGTCTGTATTTTTGTGGGTGCACATGAGAGGAAGCTGTAGACATCGCTACCTGACCCATAAACATCTCTACCTGGAGTAGCTGAGAGCGCTCCCGGCCCCGGCCTCTCCTCGCCTTACGTGTGTTTATAACCAAAGACGTGAGCCTTTTCCTTCAGACAGAAGGCATGGCCGTGACTTGTCTTCACGTGGTGCCCAGGCCTCGGCCATGCGTCCTCTGCTGTCCCTCCAGAAAGTCTTCTTGTGATCTGTTCATTGGGATCACAGTGATGCAAGGTTCATGCATTGCATTCATCTCTTAGCCAGCTTGTCTCTCTCTCTCTCTCTCTCTCTCTCTCTCTCTCTCTCCCCCCTTCTCTCTTAAAGATATTATTTATTTATTTGAAAGGCAGAGCAACAGAGAAAGAGAGAGGCAGAGATCACCTCCACTGGTTCACTCCGCAAATGGCCACACTGGCCAGGGCTGGACCAGGCTGAAGCCAGGAAACAGGAGCTGCATCTGCATCTCAGTCTCCCACATGGGTGCAGGGGCCCAAGTACTTGGACCTTTTCTTGCTGCCTTCCCAGGCACATTAGCAGGGAGCTGAATCGGAAGTGGAGCAGCTGGGGCTTGAACCGGTGCCCGTATGGGGTGCTGGTGTCACAGGCAGCAGCTTAACCTGCTGCTCCACAACACTGGCCGCTTAAGTCTCTCTTTCTCTCTCTCTTTTTTTTTTTTTTTTTTTTTTTTTTTTTTTTTTGACAGGCAGAGTGGACAGTGAGAGAGAGAGACAGAGAGAAAGGTCTTCCTTTGCCGTTGGGTCACCCTCCAATGGCTGCCGCGGCTGGCAAGCTGCAGCCAGCACACCGCGCTGATCCGAAGGCAGGAGCCAGGTGCTTCTCCTGGTCTCCCATGGGGTGCAGGGCCCAAGTACTCGGGCCATCCTCCACTGCACTCCCTGGCCACAGCAGAGAGCTGGCCTGGAAGAGGGGCAACCGGGACAGAATCCGGCGCCCTGACCGGGACTAGAACCGGTGTGCGGGCGCCGCAGGCGGAGGATTAGCCTAGTGAGCCGCGGCGCCGGCCTTAAGTCTCTTTTAATTGAAGCCGATGTTAAGTGCACACTCTGGTGAGTTCCGTGAACTCTCTGGGCCCATGTTACTGCCATAGAAAGACTTTGCTTTGCCAGGCTGCCAACTTCCCGGAGAGACCAGCTGACCTCGGGGATGGCCCGCGTTCTGGAATGGGCAGCTCGCTGCCTGCGCCATCGCGTACATCGTTCCTCCATTGGCTCTGTTTCCTGTAATCTGAAATTGTTCTGCAGTTGAAGTCTGGATTAGATTCAGTTTCGTCTTTGGAGGGAAGGTGGGAATAGGGTTCAGAGGCCGAGGCTCCCCACCCCGGGCAGCGGCCTCTCCGTGGAGCAGTGTATCTGACACACGTGTGGGCAGTGGCCCCTCTGTGATGCAGTGTATCTGACACACGCGTGGGCAGTGACCCCCTCTGTGATGCAGTGTATCTGACACACGCGTGGGCAGTGGCCCCTCTGTGATGTAGTGTATCTGACACACGTGGGGGCAGTGGCCCCTCTGTGATGTAGTGTATCTGACACACGCGTGGGCAGTGGCCCCTCTGTGATGTAGTGTATCTGACACACGCATGGGCAGTGGCCCCTCTGTGATGCAGTGTATCTGACACACGCGTGGGCAGTGGCCCCTCTGTGATGTAGTGTATCTGACACACGCGTGGGCAGTGGCCCCTCTGTGATGTAGTGTATCTGACACACGCGTGGGCAGTGGCCCCTCTGTGATGTAGTGTATCTGACACACGTGGGGGCAGTGACACCACCTTGCACTGTATCAGTCATGTTGATCCTTTCATGATCTCTGCCCAGATCCGTTATTTCACTAGAGTTTGTGAGAAAAAACTTTATACCTCGTAACCAGAGCTCCAGTTTGTGTACCACATGTGCTTCTGCTGCCCCCCCTTTTTTTTAGGATTTATTTTACTGGGGCTGGCACTGTGGCAGAGGGTAAAACTGCTGTTTGCGGCGCCGACATCCCATATGGGCACCAGTTCAAGATGCAGCTGCTCCACTTCCGACCCAGCTCCCTGTTAACCTGCCTGGGAAAGCAGGTGACCCAAGTGGTTTCTCTCTCTCTCTCTCTCTCTCTTTCTCTCTGTCTCTTCATCTCTCTGTGTAATGCTTTCAAATAAGTAATTTATTTAAAAGGCAGAATTAGAGAGAGAGAGAGAGAGAGAGAGAGAGAGAAATCTTCTATTTGCTAGTTCACTCCCCAAATGGTTGCAACGGCCTGGGCTGGGCCAGACTGAAGCCAGGAGCCAGGAGCGTCTTCCCTGCTACATGGGTACAGGGGCGCAAACACTTGGGCCATCTTCCGCTGCTTTCCCAGGCCGTTAGCAGGGAGCTGGATTGGAAGTTGAGCAGCCGGGACTCGAACCGGTGCCCACATGGAATGCCGGCACTGCAGGTGGCGGCTCCACCCACAACGCCAGCCCCAACATGTGCTTCTAATGGTCACGTTTGAAGAGGCTGTGGTTTTTGAAATGAACACAAGCAGCCTTGTGTTTAGACATGTCAGGGCAGACAGTAACTGTGTTTCCTTACCCCAAGAACGTTTAGAAGCCAGCTGAGCCAGTGAGTTACCCATGGGTCATTTGAAGCTCGGAGCAAAAACCTTCCAGGGTGGGGAGCCTCCAGGTAGTGAGCCCTTCCCGCCAGAGGCATGTGGGCTGCGAGTGCTGGCCACCACTGGGTACCATCTGAAGCCAACTTCTGATAGACGAGTCTCACCCGTTTCTGAATTCTGTGTCAACATTCTCTGTTGTATCCAGGCTTCTGCATCAGTGTTGTCCTTGGAATCCATTCCTGCTGCGGTGTGGCTGCACGCACGCCTCCTCTTCACTGAGTAGATTTCTACCATGTGCACACAGTGTGACTGTCCGTTCCACCATTAATAGATACTGGGTTGTTCCCAACGTTTTACTATTACAAATCGCACTACTGTCACATTCCGGTACTTCTGTCTTGGTGGCAATGTGTAAGTGTTAATATTGGTTGCACACCTAGCAGTGGAATCGCTGGGCTGCCGCGTGTGCATATGTTCATCTGTAGTAGATTTTGCCAGTTTTTTCCAAAGTGCTCTCCTACCAGAAGCTGCGGAAGTGCTAGGGCTTGTGCGCACTGCGTGTGTTCCATCTTTGTAAACGTCACCATTTTGGAAGGTGTGGGGAAGTTTCTTCTTGTGGGTTTTCAGTTTTGTTTTGTTTCTGAGAGGCAGGGAAAGCGAGCTCCCGTCTGCTGGTTCACATCCTAAATGCCTACAACAACCAGCATAGGGCCACGCCAGAGCCGGAAGTCAGGAGCTCCACCCCAGACTCCCACTCGGGTGGCAGGAACCCAGGCGCTCGGGCCATCACCACTGCCTCTAGGGTCTGCACTAGCAGGAAGCTGGGGTCAGGACCTGGAGCCAGGAACTGAGCCCCGGCACTCACGCTCCGACAGGGGACACCGGACACCCACCGGCGTCTGCTCCCTCCTCGTGTTCTCAATTTGCATTTCCCTGCTGACTAACGTTTATTGCCCTTTGGACAGCCTCTTTTTTGAAATGCCTGTCCAAATCTTTCGTCCATTGTTCCTTTTTAAAATTGGATCGTCTGCGCTTTTCATCTTTGCAGGAGCTGTTTGTTTACGATGTGGAGTCTTTTGAGCTGCCCGCCTGCCTCTTGGTTGTTTCTGTGAGGTCTGCATCCTGCCAGGAAGAGCCGTGTGGTGCAGCCTCTGTGGCACGGACTCTGCAGAGGCGGCCCCAGGCTCGGGCGTCCCTCTTTAACCACTTGATTCACACAGGACAGCCTCACCTCGTGTGGCCCGGTCACCGGGGCCTAAACGCACACCCTCTGCTGCTGCTGCTGGCAGCTGTCCCTACTGTGCGTTTGCACTCACTTAGTTGGTCCAACAAAGCCATGAGGAAGGTACCATTCTCTCCATTGCATAGGCGAGGGAATCGGGGCTCTGGACGCCTCAGTAAGTGACCCAGGGTCTCCAAGGTCTGTGCTCTTCACCCGGGCTCCTGCTTTTCCTTTTCCGTCTGACCCTCTTGCTGTAAGTGCTCCTCTGTGAGCAGTCACTGTGTCTGAACATCCAGCCCCACAGTGGCCTCGGGCCGTTTCCCGAGTCCTGTGCTAAACACTCCTGCAACCTGGGAACTGAGCCCCGTGTCACAGCCGAGAAGGCTGAGGCTGGAGGGGTGAGTGACACGGCCGAGACCACACAGCTGTGATGACTACGCCGGGACACCTGCCCGGCCGCCCCATAGCACAGCTGCTTGACTGCGTTTGACCCGCAGGACGCGGGGTGGTGTTTGTTTCTGTTTGCTGGTTTCGGGGTCGGCGATTTGACTGTTTTAGAAACCCTGGTGCCCAGGCACAGCTGTGCCTCTGGACTGCTCTGCAGGGTTCTTGCCCGGCCTGGCTCTGCACCCTACGCCCAGCCTGTGACTCTCAGCACAGGGGCCGTGAGGATGTCCTCCGCCCATGCCACACACACACCGACGGTCAGGCGTCAGTCACCTGTGGGGACTTTTACTTAATTAATTTATTTGAGAGGTAGAATTACAGGCAGAGAGAGGTCTTCCATCCGCTGGTTCACTCCCCAGATGGCTGCAATGGCCTGAGCTGAGCCAGGAGCCAGGAGCCAGGAGCTTCCTTCGGGTCTCCCAGGCGGGTGCATGATGAGTTTAGTGCAGGGCGTGTCGAGTTCGTAGTTCAGGAACATCCAGTGATATATGAGCTTGAACTTGGGAAAATTCTGGGCTCAGGTTAGCATTCCAGGCGTTGTACTCGCAGCTACAGGATTGATTCTGAATGGAACCACACAGAGAGGAAGGGGCAGCAAAGTGAAAAGTGGGGTGGCCCAGCCCCTCGGGATACAGATGAGCAGATGGGGACCCGAAAAATAAGTCATCTGCTTATGGCCTCAGGGGTATCATTGATACTTATTGAACACCTACTATGTTCAATACAGGAAGCATTGTGAGTACTGGGATACAGTTGTGAACCCAACACTCCAGGGAGCTTACGTTCCAGTGAGAGGGTTCAGAGGATAAGTGAGATGTAAAATCAGACGGTGCTGGGTGCATAGATTAAAACCAAGCCAGGTAAGGAGACTAAGGAGTACTGAGCGGTGGTTGGTGTTGTATTTGGGGTGCAGGGATGGCCTCACTGATCAGGTGACATTTGTGCCAAGACCTGAGAGAGGATGGCTGAGGACAGTCTTCCGAAAGAGGGAAACCCTGTAAAAGTTCCAGGGGCAGGTGCACGCTTGGCAGTTGAAGGAAGAGTGAAAAGGCTGATGTGGCGGATCAGGTCGAGCAGGGAGAGGGGTCCTGGGAGAGCAGAGAGCAGCAGAGAGATGTGGGTGGGGGTTCAGGGGGGAGCTGGGGGTCCCTAGGAAGGGAAGCCTTGGCGTGTTCCCTGTGCGATGGCAGCTCTGACTTGTGTTGCACAGGGTCCTTGTTAACCCTCACGGGAGGAAGTGCAAGCGGGAGCAGCCGGGCCAGTTCAGGAGGTGCAGGAGAGGGCTGAGACGGCTGGGCTCTGGATAGCTATTTTTTTTTTTTTTTTTTTTTTGACAGGCAGAGTGGACAGTGAGAGAGAGAGAGAGAGAGAGAGAGAAAAAGGTCTTCCTTTTGCCGTTGGTTCACTCTCCAATGGCCGCCGCAGCCAGCGCGCTGCGGCCGGCGCACCGCGCTGATCCGATGGCAGGAGCCAGGAGCCAGGTGCTTTTCCTGGTCTCCCATGGGGTGCAGGGCCCAAGCACCTGGGCCATCCTCCACTGCACTCCCGGGCCACAGCAGAGAGCTGGCCTGGAAGAGGGGCAACCGGGACAGAATCCGGCGCCCTGACCGGGACTAGAACCCGGTGTGCCGGCGCCGCTAGGCAGAGGATTAGCCTAGTGAGCCGCGGCGCCGGCCTGGATAGCTATATTTTTAAACTGCTATTTGTTTGAGAGGCAGGTAAAGAGACAGGCCACTTTCATCAGCTGGTTCACTTCCCAAATGCCCACAACAGCCAGGACTCAGCCAGCACTGAAGCTGGGAACTGGGGACTCAATCCAGGTCTCCCACATAGGCGCTGGGAACCCAGTTACCTGAGCCGTCAGCAGTGCCCTCCGGGGTCTGCACTAGCGGGAAGCCGGAGTTAGGCGCCAGAGCCGGGTACTGACCACAAGCACTCGGGTGTGGGGCATGGCTGCGTGCCCGCTCCCTGGATGTGGTTTAACGGGAAAGTCAGCAGAGGTTGCTGATGCGTTGATTGAGGAAAATGGGGAAGACAGACTTGGGGATGACTCCTCGGACTTTGACCTACGCACCAGCAAGGGTGGAGTTGCTGCTGGGTCAGGTTATGTGATGAGATTTTAGGCGCGAAATGGGGAGTTGGGTGTTAGGCGGGCTACAACCGAGCCACCTTGTCCACGCCTGCATGGGGATTTCCGGTAGGGGACAGCAGCAGCCGCGAGGCCCCCATTCCAGCCCTCCCGCCCCCCCCTCTGTGTCTGACCGTCCTTGCCCCAGACAGCTGGGCTGGACCTCTCTGCATCCCTGAGCAGCCTCCCTACATCGAGAACTGACCGCGGCCCCCTGCCCCTAGGTGGTGCACAGGGACCTCAAGCCCAGCAACATCCTATACGTGGACGAGTCGGGGAACCCCGAGTGCCTGCGCATCTGTGACTTCGGCTTTGCCAAGCAGCTGCGGGCTGAGAACGGGCTCCTCATGACCCCTTGCTACACAGCCAACTTCGTGGCACCCGAGGTGAGAGGCCCGGCCTCCTTAGGTCCCCTCCCAGAGGCCCCAGGCTGTGCGGGACCCCTGTGTGTGTATGACCTGGGCCCAGATACCTGGGGAAGACCCAGCCCATGGCGGGGACCGTTTTGGGGAGAATGTGGCCGCTAAGACTGATGCCCCCTCCAGGTGCTGAAGCGCCAGGGCTATGATGAAGGCTGTGACATCTGGAGCCTGGGCATCCTGCTGTACACCATGCTGGCAGGGTGAGTGCGCGGCCGCCCTCCGCACCGCATCGGGCCTGGGGGACGCTTGGCCGGTGGCAGAGGCGCAGCCTGGCCTGTGGGAGCGTCACCCCGGAGCACCCAGGCGAAGGGGCAGACGGCCTCTGTGGCTTCCTCCAGATACACGCCGTTCGCCAACGGGCCCAGCGACACTCCGGAGGAGATCCTGAGCCGCATCGGCAGTGGGAAGTTCACCCTCAGCGGGGGCAACTGGAACACAGTGTCCGAGGCCGCCAAGGTGAGTGGAGCCGTCCCGGGGCTCTGCAGCCGCTCCTGAACGGGTTTCTCCCAACGGGATGTTCCACGGGTCCCCGGTGCTGTACGAGGGGACCTCGACAAGTTCATGGGAAAATGGAATTAGAAGACGTTTGTTTTCGTATAAGAACTTTGAACTGCATGCGTAGTGTTTTCGCAAAGCGTGCTTCCCATGAACTCTTTGAAAGCCTCTTTTCTCCAGTGGAAGACCGTGCCCCGCTGTGTTTGGGTAACGTGGTGATCGTCCATGGGCCCTGCCTGTGTCCTGACCCTGTGGGGGACCGAGAGCGTCATGAGTACAGCCACTAACCATGCTGACTTAGTGTGGTGGGAGACGCAGTTAGCAGGGAGAGGCGGGTGCTCCTGGCCAGGGGGCCGGGCCGTGGGGGCCCAGAGCAGAGCCCCTGCCAGGCAGAGGGTCTCTCAGAGGAGTGGCAGTAGCAACAGGTAGAGCACTGTAGTGACAACACAGCCCTGCACTTATGTACTTATCTGTGCTTCCCAGAGGGGAAACTGAGGCTTGGAGAGTTAACATAACTAGCCCCAGGCACTCATTTGATGAGTGGAAGAGTTGCGTTTGAACTTGAGCCTGCCTGACCCGACCCTTAGGCCTGTCCCCACTTACCACATGGGTTTTTGAACGTGAAGGAGAGAGGGAGGGGTGAGGGCACTGGTTTGTGTCCTGGCCTCTCCGCTTCTGACGCATCTCCCTCCTAAGACCCAGGAAAAGCAGCAGAAGATGGCCCAAGTACCGGGTCCCTGCTACCCTCATGGGAGACCTGGAGGAAGCTCCTGGCTCCTGGCTCCTGGCTCCTGGCTTTGGCCTGGCCCAATACTGGCTGTTTTCTACCATCTGGGGAATGAACCAGCAGATGGAAGATTTCTCTGTCTCTCTCTCTGTCTCTGTAGCTCTGACTCTCAAATAAATAAATAAGGTTTTTTTTAAAATATTTTATTTATTTACTTGAGAGGTAGAGTTACAGACAGAAGAGAGAGAGAGAGGTCTTCCATCCACTGGTTCACTCCCCAGATGGCCACAACAGATGGAGCTGTGCCGATCTGAAGCCAGGAGCTTCTTCTGGGTCTCCCACGTGGGTGCAGGGGCCCAGGACTTGGCCCATCTTCTACTGCTATCCCAGAGAGATATTCCATAGCAGAGAGCTGGATTGGAAGAGGAGCTGCCTGGACTTGAACCAGTGCCCAGATGGGATGCTGACAATGCCGACAGAGGCTTATCCCACTGTACCACAGCACCGGACCCAATAAATACATTTTTAAAAATAAATAAATAAAAGGAAGGGCATTCATGGAGGAAGTGCCCGGAGAGCAGAGGCCCAGAGAAGGAGTGGATGCCCTGGCTGCGCCTGGGGAGGCTGGGCTGTGTGGAGAACAGGTGGCAAGGCTGCCGCCAGAGGTGCTGGGAGGTGTTGCCTCCACCCCACCCCCCATCCCGTGGGACGCAGCTGCCGCAGCCCTGCTGCCCTCCCTCCTCCCCCACCCCAGGACCTGGTGTCCAAGATGCTGCACGTGGACCCCCACCGGCGCCTCACAGCCAAGCAGGTGCTGCAGCACCCGTGGATCACGCAGAAGGACAAGCTCCCCCAGAGCCAGCTGTCCCACCAGGATCTGCAGCTCGTGAAGGTACAGCCCCACGCCCGTGCTGCCGGGCAGCCGGGTGGGGAGCGGGCCCAGGTGGCCTGGGCAGAGACTGGGGTCGCAGAACCGGGAGATGCCGTAACTGGTAGGACAGTGAGGCAGGGAGGAAAGACAGCCCAGCACTCGGGGCACTGCAGGCTAACATGCAGCGGTGTCACTGCCCACACGGGCTCCCGGCCTCTGGGGAACACAGCCACTGACCTCTGAAGCCCATCCAGTCTGATGGCAGAGGCGGGACCAGCAACTGAGAAATGCCACCACGCCTGGGTTAGCAGCCATCTGTGTGGGCTGTGGAACACCAGGAGGGACTGTCCCGGCCCTGGGCCACGTGTCCCCTCCCCGCCACGCCTCTCACACCCCCGTGAACCCCCCTCCCCCCTCTCTCCCAGGGAGCCATGGCAGCCACATACTCCGCGCTCAACAGCTCCAAGCCCACCCCGCAGCTGAAGCCCATAGAGTCGTCCATCCTGGCCCAGCGGCGGGTGAGGAAGCTGCCGTCCACCACCCTGTGAGGGCCCAGCGCGTCCAGACCGCAGGCTCGTGCTAGCTCGTTGGAGGTGTCTTCCCTGCCCGAGGGAGCAGGCCTGAGTCTCGAGGCCAGAGCGACTCGGAGCCCTGAGCGGCCCGGAGGCAGCCAGCGCAGGTCACCCCGGCGAGGACGTGAGAAGTGCCTTGTCCTTCCCCAGGTCAGACTTCTCGGCCCCGGCCCTGCTGGCCGAAGCGGATCCACTGTACAGACTCCTGCCTTGTTTGTAAGGAAACAACGGCTTCCACCGCCATGGATTTCTGCAGGATCCATTTGCCTTTCTGGGAGCAGAGAGGGGCAGCACAGCCTCAGGAGGGACACTGAGTCACGCTGGGCGCTCTGTGGCCAGGACTCCTTAGAGCGGCTTTGGAGGCCGGCCCTGCGCCCCCACGGTCGGCCATGCGGCGCCATCTGCACATAGCTCCAGGCAGCCCCGCAACGCCTCTCAGAACTCCCTGTGTTCCGAGTCAGCCCCTCTTCCGTTCTGTTCTCCCAGGGGGCGTCCAGACCACATCGTGCTGGGGAGGGCCCCGGCCCCGCCGGCTCCTGGCCCCGGGCACCAGCAGAGAGAGGGCGTGGACAGTACTTTGGGGCGGACTTCTGCTGGGGTCGCCACCGGACAGAGTTCCTGGGAGGCCAGGGCAGGCCGCCAGGGCCAGGGGGCTTTCTCGTTTCTTCCTCAGCTGGTAACTCAGGGTTCATCTGTCCACGGCCTTTCTAATAAACTTAACGGTCAAGATGAAGCAGCTCCCTTCTTCCACGTTTCATGGCTGAATTTGCCCTCTCGTCTCTATGGGGTGTCGGGGACTTCACAGGAAACGGGCCGGGGGCAGTGAGCCCAGCTGCACCAAGGTCATGTGGGAAGTGTGCGGGAGTCGTGGGGGCTGGGGATCCCACTGCTGCCTTACTAACAGTGGAGCTATGGCTTTTTTTCCTCTTATTTTTCTGTGCGTTGGGAGCCTGCCAGCTGCTCTCTTGCAGATCCGCGTGGAGTATGCTGCCCGTGTTGCGAGCTGTAATCACCCCACTGTGTCAGTGACAGTCCTGTTAACCCCTGGGCTCCAAGTGCCAGGCACTGCATTTATCTCATTTAATCTTCTTTCAATTTTTATTTGTCTTCATTTTGCTTCAGAGGCAAAGAGAGAGAGAGAGGGATCATCCATCTGCTGGTTTACTCCCCGTATTCCTGCAATAGCCAGACTGGATCAGACTAAAGGCGGCCGCCTGGGACTCCATCCAGGTCTCCTGCGTGGGTGGCAGGGACCCAAGCACTTGAGCCGTCACCTGCCGCCTCCCAGGGTGCACATTAGCAGGAAGCAAGTGTGGAGCAGAGTGGGGCTCGAACCAGCACTCCAGATAGGGGGCGGGCATTCCAAGCAGCGTCTTAACTGCCGCGCTGACGCCGGCCCCTGCCTCATTGACTATGCGCCCTGCGAACCTGTTGCCATCCTGTTTTCTCCAGGTTATGACAGGCAAGCAGGCTCCAAGAGGAGAACCTCTGCTCGCAGTGTTTTCTGGCCACGTACTCTGGCCCTGCTCCAGGTACTGGAAGCCAGGTAGAGAGCAAAGTCATTGTTTTCATGGGCCATGCCTCCTAGAAACGGACAGTTAGCAGACCAAGGTAAGCTCCTGGTAAGGCATATGCAGAGTCAACCTGAGTGAGGGGTTGTGTGGCCACGGAAGGCCATCTGGGGAAGTGACTCAGAAGCTGGGATCTGAGAGGTCAGCATCAGGACACAGTGGGTTCCAGTCCTGGCTGCTGTACTTCCCATCCAGCTCCCTGCTATGGCCTGGGAGGCAGTAGAGGATGGCCTGAGTCTTGGGCCCCTGCACCCATGTGGGAGACCTGGAAGAAGCTCCTGGCTCCTGGCTTCAGCCTGGCCCAGTCCTGGCCATTGCAGCCATCTGGGGAGTGAACCAGCAGATGGAAGATCTTCTCTCTGTCTTTCCCTCTCTCTCTCTCTCTTTCTGTATCTCTGCCTTTCAAATAAATAAATAACTGTTAAAAAGGAAGAAGAAAAAGAAGAAGTTAGAGTTCTGGGGAGAGGTCTGGACTAGAAACCTGAATTTGAGTCATTGGCTTGGAGAAAGTTGGTGAAGCTGAGCGCTGGCTTTTCAGCGTGTGCTCCCTGGACCTGCGCCACCAGATCCTCGGGGAGCTGATTCATGGGAATCTACGTTTTGTTGTTAAAGGTTTATTTACTTATTTAAAAGTCAGAATTACAAAGAGAGGGGGGAGGAGGGAAAGAGATCTTGCATCCACTGGTTCACTTCCCAGATGGCTGCAACAGCCAGAGATGAGCCAAACCAAAGCCAGGAGCCTCATCTGGGTCTCCCCCGTGGGTGCCTGGGCCGTCCTCTGCTGCTTTTCCCAGGCTATTAGCAGAGAGCTGGATCAGAAGTGGAGCAACCGGGACTGGAACTGGCACCCATGTGGGATGCTGGCGCTGCAGGCCCGGGCTTTACCCGCTTAACCACAGCACCCCGCCCCCAGAAATCTACATTTTTAGATGAGATCGGGTGCGTTCAGGGTGGTGTGGCCATAGGTGGAATCTGCATTTTTAAAAATATTTATGGGTTAGGGAGAGAGATAGAGATTTTTTTTTTTTTTTGACAGGCAGTTAGACAGTGAGAGAGAGACAGAGAGAAAGATCTTCCTTTTTCCGTTGGTTCACCCAGTGGGTTGCGGCTGGTTCGCTGTGTCGATCTGAAGCCAGGAGCCAGGTGCTTCCTCCTGGTCTCCCATGCAGGTGCAGGGCCCAAGGACCTGGGCCATCTTCCACTGCTCTCCCAGGCCACAGCAGAGCTGGACTGGAAGAGGAACAACCAGGACAGAATCGGGCACCCCAACTGGGACTAGAACCCGGGGTGCCAGTGCCACAGGCGGAGGATTAGCCTAGTGAGCCACGGCGCTGGCCAGAGATAGATATTTTCCATCTCCTGATTTATTCCCCAAATGCCTACAACAGCCAGGGCTGAGCCAGGCTGCAGCCAGAAACAAGGAACTCTACTGGGTCTCCCATATGGGTGACAGGAGCCCAAGGACTTGGGCCATCATGCCTTCCCAGGCACGTTAGCAGGAAGCTGGATAGGAAACGAGGGCGAGACTCAAACCCAGGCACTGTGACGGGATGCGGAAGTCCCAGGGGGAAGCTGAACCTGCCAAGCTCCCGTGCCTACCCCAGGATTCGACATTTCGGTAAGATCTGCATGTGAGTTGAGGAAGGCTGTCCTGGGGACTGAGAAGGCAGGAGGCAGTGCTGCCCAGTGCACACGGCATGCGAAGGTGGAGCACTGGGGAGGGAGACGGGTGACAGCCCGTGAGCGAGGCCGTGCCACGGGGCAGGGCTGGCGGCCTATGGGCCGGGCCTTTGCTTCCATCACTTCTCGGCCCACCCTCCCCTGCTTCACAGATGAAGGAGCCGGAGCTCAGGAGGTGGACCAGTCCTGTTGTGACGAGCTAAGATCCTGGCATGGCTCAGCGTCGGGGCTGGCCTCGGTGTCAGGTTGGGCACTGAGAGGGCTCTGTTGGGGTCCCACGGGCTGAGGACACAGCACTGACCCCTCACTGGGGTGCTGTCCCACTAAGCTTGCTCTAGTTTTCACAAGGCCAGCTCCCTCCTCCCCGCCAGAAAACCTCGCTGGAATCCAAAATTGCTTTCCGGTCACCAGCTTAAAGGACAGAAACTTCCCTCCCTGAGCACCTGCTCCTTGGGCACAACCGGCAGAGAGTAACAATGCAATTTGGGGGAGCAAATTGCCAGCGCAGGCACCCCGGTTTCGAGAGTCACTCTTGCCTCTAAGGCCCACATGATACCCCCGAGCCCCCGCCCTGTGGCCCGTCCCCTCCCATCATCCCTTCACTGCTTTCCCTCCTTTCTTCGATGCTCACGAGAGCAAGACTGGATCCATCCCATTTCACGCACAGGAAAACCGAGGCTCACGTTAGCGACTTGCCCAAGGGCACAGCTGAGAGGCAGGGCAGAACTCCGGCTGGGATCTGTGATTCTGAAACTCCGCTCCTTCTGTGGGCTGGCCCACCTCTCTGCTTCTGAGAATGTCCCAAGAACCACTTCCGCATGGCACAGATCTGTCTTGGAAGCCCCCTGCCTCCAGGCAGCCATGTGGTCCGGCAGTTCCTCTCTGACTGGGGTCTGTTCTCAATTAGAGGACATTGTTGTCAGTAAGTCCTTGTCCCTGACAGCAGAAAACCAGTGGGCAGGTGTGGGGAGCAATTCGGACTAGACTGAGTTACTGGAATTAAGACTTGTTCTATGCATCTGCTCTCCCACAATATGGTGCTGGGAGAGAAGAAAACAGCTTCTACACAGCTGCCTCCAGTTCAACCAATAAACAGCAGGACCTGCTACTGATTGGAGGAGAGCAGCATACTCGGCGTGTGGGCAGCCGAGTTGGGATTGGCAGAGGAGGACTATAAAGGAGGAGAGAGACGGCATGCACCAGGAACATCTAAGGGGAACATCTAAGGGGAACACCTGTGCAGCCCCCAGAGAGCCGGCCGGCGGTGTGCCGCTCCCCTGCGGAAGTGGGGAATGTGGCCAGGGGGAACTGCCCTTCCACGGAGGTGGAAGGGACAGTAGCCAACTTGGGAAGAACCAGCAGCAAACCCGGGGAGGGCTGAGCAGACGAAAGAACAGCGCAGGGTCCTGTGTCGTTCCTCCACGAAGACGGGGAGCGACAGGCAGGGGGGCTGGCGCAGTGGCACAGTGGGTTAAAAGCCCTGAAGCACGGCATCCCATATGGGCGCCGGTTCTAGTCCCGGCTGCTCCTCTTCTGGTCCAGCTCTCTGCTGTGGCCTGGGAAAGCAGTGGAAGATGGTCCCAGTCCTTGGGCCCCTGTACTTGCATGGGAGACCTAGAAGAAGCTCTTGACTCCTGGCTTCAGATCAGCCAGCTCTGGCCATTGCACCCATCTGGGAAGTGAACCAGCAGATGGAAGACCTCTCTCTCTGTCTCTACCTCTCTGTAACTCTTTCAAATAAATAAAATAAATCTTAAAAAAAAAACAGTGGGCGACCCCGGGGACTTTCTGCGGACGGCCCCAGAGTCCCTGGGCTGCACGCGGGGAGAACCGAGGACAGCTTGTCGGGGTCTGGAGGAGACTCCTGTTCCCACAGGGGACTGTCAGGTGACCTCAGGTGTCCCCTTTGGGCCAGACTCAGATTCTCAATGGTTGGCACAGACATCAAAGTCCCCAAAGGCTGCTTGCATTTTACCCTCTCGGGTATCATTTTCCATGATTATTTCAGAGACGAGCCCTGGTCGAAAAACAAAACAAAAGCTGGATTCCTAAATATTTAGGTATCCAAACATCTAGTTCCTTGGTTAACACGTGGAGTTCAATCTCACTCAAACCACCAAAGAACCTGCCAATCTATGACTTGGCCATTTGGTTAATGCAGTAGGCACAACTCCCTAGGTTCCCGCTTTGTACCAGGCACAGTGTAGACGTCACCCCTAAAGCTCAAAGCAGTGCCACGAGGTAGGGATTACCGTTTCCATTTTCTGACAAGGAAACTGAGGCTGGGGGAGGGAATCTTCCCAGTCTCCCAGCAAGAAGCCACCTGAAAGCTGTCTGACCCTGAGGTGCAGGCTACGTTTCATCCCACAATGACTCATGAAACCTCACATTCAGAGACACCTTAAAGGTCTCCGACCCCCGCCCACTGCAGGAATCCCCCACAGATGGTTATCCAGTTTCTGCATGAATGCCGCCAGCGATGGAGAGCCCACCACATCACAAAGCAGTCCCCCCATTGCTGGAAAGTTCCTCCACCTCGAGTAGCTTCCATGTCAGAGGGGAGTCCCCACTAACTTCAGGGAACTCGAAGAAGAAGTGACTCAATAGTCGCAGCAGTGAAATCGAAAGGAGTGCCACACCCCCCACCCCCACCCAGGGACAGCAGCTGCAGGTGGCTGGCCAAGGGGTGGGACCGAGGCTGTGCTGAGGAGGGAGAAAAGACCCCAAGAGACCAGCAGGAGGGCGTCAGGGGCCCCCACCCTCAGGGCCTTTGCAGGGGTCCCCACTGTGGCCTCCTGCCTCGACTCCCGCCCAGCTCATGGGTGGGGGCAGCAGCTGGTGCTGCTGACCTGGAGTCAGACAAACCTCGATCACACCCGGGCCCCAAGGCTGACCGGCTGCGGGACCCTGGGCAAGTCCATTGTCCTGGACTGTCAGACAGAGCCCTTGAAGCGTGAACAGTGAGTGCAATGCAGAAAGTCCTACTATAGCAGCAGCTGGGGGCGGCTTTGAGGTTAGGCTGTCCTGGTTGTGTCATTTTGTGTTTTTCTTGAAGTACACTTCTGACTTACAACCCAAATTTGGCCTCTTGCCTGTGGACCTTGCACAAGCCCCAGAACATGTCTACCTCAGTTTCCCCATCTGTAACGTGGGCGTTAATAGTCGTGTTTCTGCAGAAGGTGGGACAGGGTATGCGGAAGCACGGGGTTGGAGGGAGGTGACTGACACTTGTCGGATACTCCTTGTCGGCTCTCTGGAAGCAGACTCCAACCTCCCCACTCTCTTGTTCTCTTTCCCAGTTTGCAGCAGAGGTGGCCATGTCCAGAGCCTGCCGAGAAGTCTGCTCCTTGCCCCAGGTGGAGAAGAGGCGGCCTGCCTGAGACCTCGCTCGTCTCTCCTGGCCTGGAGACTCCCTCTGAGTTATAACTCATGTCTGTGACTCAACCTGAGATTTCTTTTTATAAGTAATTTCCTCTGTCTCTGTTTCCTGCTTCCGCTCCACACTCAGCCCCCAGGGTGTGGGTTGAGTTGAGAAATCGAGGGGCAGATGACACACGTCTGAGCTGGGCATGAGGCCGGTACCCGGGATGGGCCGGAAGTCACCCAGGCGTAGCAGATCTCCTTACCACGACTGGGCACTGTCGTGCTGTCGTCTGGGAGCTCTGCCTGGGGCTGAGAGTCTTGCCTCAAGGAGTGAGGAGGGGGAGGAATCAGAAGGCATGAATGAGGTCAAATCTCAACCCCAGGTGTCACTGGCTGTGTGGTCTCCAGTAAGCCCTCGGCTTCATTTCCCTTAGCTGCAAACTACCTTCATATAAAAAGAATTAGTGAGAGGGAAGGGTCTGGCTGGGATCAAGTGCAGGACCCAGCAAGAACACGTGATAGAATTTTTAGAGCTAAGTCAGAGCCTCCAGAACCAAGGAATGTTTTTATTTGTTTTTAATTTGGGAGGGAGGAAGGGAGAGAGAGAAACAGAAAGGCCGGCACTATGGCGTAGCAGGTAAAGCTACCGCCTGCAGTGTCGACATCCCATACGGGTGCTGGTTCAAGACCTGGCTGCTCCACTTCCGACCCAGCTCCCTGCTATGCCGGGGAAAGCAGTGGAAGATGGCCCAGGTCCCTGCACCTGCTTGGGAGACCCGGAAGAAGCTCCTGGCTCCTGGCTTTGGATTGGCACAGCTCCGGCTATTGAGGCCACCTGGGGAATGAACCAGTGGATGAAAGGGCTCTTTCTCTCTTTCTTTGCCTCTCTGTACTCTGCCTTTCAAATTAATAAATAAATCTTTAAAGAGAAAGAGAGAGAGAATATCTCCCATCCATTGGTTTACTCCTCAAATGCCTTTGACAGCCAGGGATAGGGACTCAATCCAGGTCTTCCACATGGTGGAACCATCACGGCTGCATCCCAGGGTCTGCACTGGTGGGACGCGGGAGGCAGGAGCAGGCGCCGGGAACTGAACCCGTATGCTCCGACAGTCATGTGGGCAGCAGAACTGCTAGGCCAAAAGCCCTCCCCACAAGGGATTTATAAAAACATTTATTTATTTGAAAGGCAGAAAGAGAGAGAGAGAGAGAGAGATCCTCTAGGCACTGGTTCACTCCCCAGATGGCTGCAACAGCTGAAGCCAGGAACCAGGAACTGCATCTAGGTCCCCCACATGGGTGGTAAAAACTCAAATACTTGAGCCGCCATCCACTGCTTTCTTGATTGCTTTAACTGGATCAGAAGCAGAGTAGTCAGAACTCAAACCGGCACTCCAATATAGGATGCCGGCATACCAAGCGGAGGCTTAACTTGCTGTACCACAATGCCGGCCCCAGGCCACAATATGTGTACCATCCGTCTGTTGATGGATATTTGTTCTCCAGTTTTTAAAGAAAGTTATTGTATTTGAGAAGCAGAGAGACAGACAGACACCCAGAGAGATCCCCCATTTGCTGGTTCATTCCCCAAATACCTACACCGGCAAGGGCTGGGCTCAGCAAAAGCCAAGAGCCAGGAAATCAGTCCAGGGCTCTCACATGGGTGGCAGGGGCCCAGCTACTGGAGCCATCGCTGCCACATCCCAGGGTGTGCTTAGGCAGGAAGTCAGAATGGGAGCAAGACTGGAACTCAAACCAAGGCACCCCAATAAGAGATGTGGGTGTCCCAGCTGGTGGCTTGACTGCTAGACCAAACATCCTGGTATTTGGTTTTGGCTAATAAAAACTATATGGAGGGTGTTGAACATGTGGCCAACCAGGTCTGAGGCCAGGAGCCAGGAGCTAGGAACTCCATCCAGGTCTCCCATGTGGTGTGGGGGCAGGAACCCAAGTACTTGAGCCATCATCTGCCTCCCTGGAGCGTCAGCAGAGAGCCAGATGGAACGTGTAGGAGCCAAGACCCAAACTGGAACTCTGGTGACCCAAATGGCAGCCTGATGCTCTGTACCAAAATGCCACCCCCTAAGTGGGGTATTAATTGCTTGCCAAACACCCCCCCAACAATGGAAAAGCACCCTTGCCTTCTTGTCTTCAGAGGCAAGCCCTGGGTCTTTGACCACTGGGCATGCTGTCATCCCTGGGCTTATCCCACTGCAGTGTCCCTTCCCCTCCTAGCTAGCTCAGAGTGCTCACCACGCCTGGGTGTTAGACTTTGTGAGATGATTGCTCTGTATCTACTGAAGAGGTCATACTTTTAGGGTATTAATGTGGTGAACCACATAACTGATTTCAGATATTAAACCAACATTTTGTTCCTGAGCTATATGGCTAATCAGGATATCTATTTCCTCTTGAATGAACTTTGGTAGTCTATGTTTCAAACAATTTTTCCATCTCATCCAAGTTCTTGGCATCTAATTTACTGAGGTGGAATTTTCCATAATATTCTCCTATTCTTTTAATGTCTTTGTTAATTATTCTAACATCCCCCCTCTATTCCAGATTTTGGTAATTTGTGCCTTTTTTTTTTTTTCCTGACTGGTCAGAGTAGAGATTTGTCAATTCTATTGATAAGCTGAAAAATCAGCTTTTTGTTTAATCAATTTTTGTATTGTTTTTATGTTGTCTGTCTCATTGATTTCTATTCTTAAAATCTACAAGGTTTATTTTGACTTCTCCACTGGGAGCTGATTTTTTTTTTTTTATATTTATTTTAGGGGCCAGAATGTGGCACAGCAGGTTAAAGCCCCAGCCTGCAACACCAGCCTCCCATATGGGAGCCGGTTTGAGTCTCAGCTGCTCCTTTTCCTATCCAGCTTTCTGCTAATGGCCTGGGAAAGCCGTGGAAGATGGCCCAAGCGCTTGGGCCCCTGCAGCCATGTGGGAGATCTGGAAGAAGCTCCTGGCTCCTGGCTTTAGATAGGCCCAGCTCTGGTCATTGCAGCCATTTGGGGGGGTGAACCAGTAGATGAAAGACCTCTCTCTCTCTTTCTCTGTCTCTATCTCTCTTTGTAACTCTTTCAAATAAATAAAATATTTTAATAATATGATTATTGATTAATAATATAATACTCTTAATAAATCTTTATTTTATTTATTTGAAAGAGAAAGAGAGAGCTCTTTCTTCCATCTGCTGGTTCACTCCTCAAATGGCTACAAGGATCAGAGCTGGGCCAGGCCAAAGGCAGGAGCCTGGAGCTCCATCTTGGTCTCTATGTGGGTGGCATGGGCCCAAGCACTTGGGCCATCTTCTGCTGCCTTCCCAGGCCATTAGCAGGGAGCTGGATAGGAAATGGAACAGCTAAGACTTGTCAAATCAGCACTGTGGTATGAGATACTGGTGCCACACACGGTGGCTTAACCCACTGCCCCCAGCGCGGCCCCTGGAAGCTCATTAAGATGCTAACTCTGCCAGGCCTCCTTCTCCTCGTTGCTGGTGGAAGCATTTGACCTTTGTGAAGGGTATGTAGCAGTACCAAACCTTTAAAGTGTGTGTGAATTGCACATGCTCTTTGATTCTGAAATGCCACTTTGAGGAACTTACGCAGTGGGGTGCTGGAAAATGTTTAACAACTGGCGGGGCAGAGAGAGGCCTTCGCTGGTTTTGCCCTGTAAATACTCCCATAAGGGTCGATTTCAGGCTACCGGCCTGTGAGCCAGCTCCAACAGGTTCCAGCGTACCATGGAATCCAGGTTAGAGAATTCAGAACTGACCTAAGATGTCCCCTGCAGTGTTAATTATTTGGTGAGAAGTTGACCAAACATTGTATTACCTTTGTTATTTATTTATTTTTATTTGAAAGGCAGAGGTATATTGGGGCTGGCGCTGTGGCGTAGTGGGTAAAGCCTCTGCCAGTAGTGCCAGCATCCCATATGGGCGCTGGTTCAAGACCTGGCTGCTCCAATTCCGATCCAGCTCTCTGCTATGGCCTGGGAAAGCAGTGGAAGATGGCCCAAGTCCTTGGGCCCCTGCACCCACGTGGGAGACTCGGAAGAAGCTCCTGGCTCCTGGCTTCGGATCAGCCTAGCTGCAGCTATTTCAGCCATTTGGGGAGTGAACCAGCAGATGGAAGACCTCTCTCTCTCTCTCTCTCTCTCTCTCTCTGCCTCTCCTCTCTCTGTGTAACTCTGACTTTCAAATAAATAAATAAATCTAAAAAATTATCTTAATCTTAGTTATCAAATTATCATAATCTAATTCAAGTAGTAGATGTAGAGCTGTGTTTTTAGTTCTCTGTTATTTAGTTCTCTTTTAACTAGTAGGGTCACATGTTGATTTATTTAATTATAAATTTAATGAGCCACCATGATTTCTGGCATCTCACAATTGCTTCTTCTTCTTCTTTTATTTTATTTGACATGCAGAGTTAGACAGTGAGAGAGAGAGAGAGAAAGGTCTTCCTTCCATTGGTTCACCCCCAAAATGGCCACTACGGTTGGAGCTACGCCGATCCAAAGCCAGGAGCCAGGAGCTTCTTCTGGGTCTCCCATGCAGATGCAGGGGCCCAAGGACTTGGGCCATCCTCTACTGCCTTCCCAGGCCACAGCAGAGAGCAGGACTGGAAGAAGAGCAACCGGGACTAGAACCCGGCGCCCATATGGGATGTTGGTACCACAGGCAGAGGATTACCCAGGTGAGCCACGGCACCGGCCCCTCTTCTTCTTCTTCTTAAGATTTATTTATTTTTTACTTGAAAGGCAGAATCACACAGAGGCAGGGTCAGAAAGAGAAAGAGAGACAGAGAGACAGAGAGAGAGGTCTTCCATCTACTGGTTCACTCCCCAAATGGCCACAACAGATGGAGCTGGGCAGATTGGAAGCCAGGAGCCAGGAGTTTCTTCCAGGTCTCCCATGCAGGTGCAGGGGCCCAAGCACTTGCGCCATCTTCCACTGCTTTCCCAGGCCATAGCAGAGAGCTGGATCAGAAGTGGAGCAACCGGGATTCAAACCGGCACCCATATGGGATGCTGGTACTGCAGGTGGTGGCTTTACCTGCTATGCTACAGTGTCAACCCCATTAACTTATTTTTAAAATCATTTTAAAACTGTGTGCAAACGTATATGTTTTTGGAGACTCAATCTGCCCAAGTGTATGTCCACATAATTGAAAAGATCAGAGATTCGGAAGTAGCTGGCTCTGACCTTGACCACAGCCATATAGATCCACCTGCTGCCTTCAGGATCCCAAAAGAGAGCTTAACTAGTCCCCAAGGCGCTGTGCAGGGACACAGAGGCAGAAAGGGATTTACTGGTCCTCAACCCAGGCAGCCGGAAGCCTGAGGAGGGACAGTGTGGCTTTTCTGTTTGCCTGCAGAGCAGCATGTTTTAGAAGATCACATGTATTTATCACACCCTGCATTGCAGTGGTGTTGGCGTCTGCTCATTTGTCAGTCAACAAACATTTCCTGAGCACTCACCCAGCATGTAATGGTTTGGAGGAATAAAATTAGGATTTTGGTTTGGTACTTGTCAGTTGCAGTCTGTTTCTTTCCCTAATTTACCACATGCAAAGCACTTTATGAGGACTTTGCATGCTTTAGCTCATTTAATCATCAACCCAGCTAAGCAAACATCACTCCGATGTACATGTGAAAGGACGGAGTATCAGAGGACTTACATGGAACTCAACCTCTTATTCAATAGTTTGTTTATTGAGTGCTTATCAGGTGTCCGACACTATAATAAATGCTGTATAAGTATTATTGCCTTTACTAAATCATGTATGGAGTGAAGGCTTTTACACTCATTTTCCTTATGAGTATGAGGTTAAATTACCTACTCAAGGTAACTTGTTAGAAGGTGGTGAAGCTGCCAGCACCACGGCTCACTAGGCTAATTCTCCACCTGTGGCACCAGCACACCAGGTTCTAGTCCCAGTCGGGGTGCCAGATTCTGTCCCGGTTGCCCCTCTTCCAGTCCAGCTCTCTGCTGTGGCCCAGGAAGACGGTGGAGGATGGCCCAAGTGCTTGGGCCCTGCACCCACATGGGAGACGCGGAAGAAGCTTCTGGCTCCTGGCTTCAGAATAGTGCAGCTTCGGCCATTGTGGCCATCTGGGGAGTGAACCAGTGGATGGAAGACCTCTCTCTCTCTCTTTCTCTCTCTCTGCCTCTGTCTCTTATAACAATGACTTTCAAGTAAATAAATAAAAATATTTTAAAAGAAAGAAAGGGAGAAAAGGAGAGAATACAATCTCCTTTCATCTGCTGGTTCCCTCCCCAAATGCCCACAACAGCTGGGGCTGGGCCAGGTTAAAGCCAGGGCTCAGGAATGTGGCAGGCAGGGCTCCAAGAACCTGGGCCACCTGCAGTTGCCTTCTCAGGTGCCTTAGCTGGAATTTGGGTTGGAAGTGGAGTAGGTAGGACTCGAACCGGCACTCCAATGTGGGACGCTGGTGTTGTGTTGCAAGCAGAGGCTTAGCCTGCTGTGCCACAACTCTGGGCCCCATATCTTGTTGTTGTTGTTGTTTTTCTGTTCATTTTGGTTTACTCCATGTCAAAGGGAAAGAACAAGTCCGTTTGTACAGAATATACAGACACAGCATCACACCACGGGCCCCGGGGAGCTGGAGGAGCAACACTTGTCCCTGGGAACAGCGGCTCCACTCCCAGGCACGGCTCTCGGCAGCGGGCTGAGCAGCCAGGAGCGCCCTCAGCTCGGTTCCCATGTTCTGCCCCACCCCAACTCCTTATAAAGAGCCCCATGAGAGACTGAGGCGAGGATCATGTCCCTCGGGGCCTGTGCCCCATGTCTGAGAGAAGAAATACACACCACTGAACCCCGGGCACATGGGAGAGGGAAGGAACGCCACCGAAGAGGGAGAGGCAGGCACCCGAGAGTGGGTGGGCCGAGCCCCGACCTGCCCTGAAGGAGGCGCTGCTTAGTCCCGGTCGGGGCGCCGGATTCTGTCCCGGTTGCCCCTCTTCCAGTCCAGCTCTCTGCTGTGGCCCAGGAGTGCAGTGGAGGATGGCCCAGGTGCTTGGGCCCTGCACCCACATGGGAGACCAGGAGGAAGCACCTGGCTCCTGGCTTCGGATCGGTGCAGCGCCGGCCGTGGTGGCCACTTGGGGGGTGAACCAACGGAAAGAAGACCTTTCTCTGTCTCTCTCTCTCACTGTCCACTCTGCCTGTCAAAAAAGAAAAAAAGAAGAAAAAAATCTTACAACCAAAGGGGCGAGGCTGGAGGTGAGGAGCTGCCTGTTTATACACAACATTGTAAACACACGCGGGCTGTATTACATGTGCTCCCGTCTGGAGTCTGCAAGTCCGTCTGTCCATCTCGGTGCTGGATCTCAGGAGCTTTGCCCCACTACTCCCCCACTTCCACCTTCCTGCCCGACCCTGGGAACAGAGGCTGGAGCAGGTTTGGTCCCCAGACTTGCCAGCTGTCAGGGCCTGGGCCTCAGCCCCACGCTGACTCCAGAGTCCTGTGTGAACATGTGTGTGAGATGGGCATGTGTGTACACGGGGAGCCCGTGTGCGTGTATGTACAAAGGGAGAGGGTCACTGTCACAGAAGCTGGGGCAGGTGGGGCTGCCAGAGGCCAGGCCTGCGGGGGGGCGGGGGTGGGAGCTGGCTCACAAGCAGATCCTCCCCAGGGCGCTGTAATCGTGTGGCTCCCCGGGTCCGCAGCCAGCACCGGATGGACGTTAGAGACATCGAGTCCATGCGGATGAGGGTCTGTAATGGTCTCCAGGAGCCAGGAGCCAGGAGCCAGCCGCCGTTCCAGCTCTCTGACCCGAGCCTTCAGGGCCTCGAACGTGGTCACGGCTGAGTCTCGGTGTCGCTGTTCTCACAGGTCTTCTGCCTGGCCCCCTGCTCGCTGCCTTCGCCGCTGCTGGTGGACCGCATCTCATCCCTGGCCTGTCTCGAGACCTTGGGCGTGATGCGGGTGCTGGCAAGGCCACCATTTAGGGCATGACATCGGCCTCGTGTGCGGTGGCTTCCCTCACTCCAGAGTGTCGTCCCCACACACATGCAAGTCAGCAGCGCTGTCCGGGTTCTCTTCGCCGCTGCACAGGGGCAAGCCGAAGCCTCGGAAGCACCTTCCAGAAGAGCGCGGCTCCCAATGGCTTCTGCCCACGGCACTCGGACTGCTCAGAGCGCCGCCGTTCTCACGCCCCTGTCCACCGCGTCCTCCTCAGCCTGCGGGAGTCGTCCCTCACCCTCCGCCTTGCTGCCTCCTTTCCTTTTCCCAGTGCGGGCATTCAGTCGGCTCTGCCGGCTGGCTCCCACTCTCAGGAAGGTCTACGTCCTGCCTCCCGCCAGCCCTGATGCCGGCAGATTCCGCCTGGCTACCCGGCAGCGGCACCTCAGCTCCCAGCAGCAGCGGCCCCCATGTTGGCCCCCGTATCTTGTTTTTACAGGATGGTCTGTCAAGCCCCTGCACAGCTCTGAGCTTTGGTTTTCTTTATTTCTTAGCTTTAAGGCGGCTTCTTCTTCTTCTTTTTAGATTGATTTATTTATTTGAAAGAGCTACAGAGGGAGAGGGAGAGACACACACAGAGAGAGATTTTCCACCAGCTGGTTCACTCCCCAGATGGTTGCAACCACCAAGGGCTGAGTCATGTCGAAGCCAGGAGCCAGGAGCTTCTTCTGGGTCTCCCACCTGAGTGCAGGAGCCCAAGGGCTTGGGCCATCTTCTACTGCTTTCCCAGGCCATTAGCAGGGAGCTGGATGGGAAGTAGAATAGCCGGGACTCAAACTGGTGCTCATATGGGATGCTGGCATTGTAGGCGGCGGCTTAACCCACTGTGCCACAATGCCGGCCTCTCGAATGGTATAGTTTAAATGGGTACATCCTATTATATGAAAATTATAACTTAGTGCATTTGACTTTAAACAGTTCTTCATAACCAGGGTGAGATGGACGCAAAGAGCAAGAGGAGGAGGAGGGGCTGTGGACAAAGGAAAGACAAGGAGGAGGTACAGCAGCTGCAGCTCAGGAGAGGAAAGTGATTTGTCTAAGGGCACACAGCTGACCAGAGCCCCAGGCCAGCTCTATGACTTCCAGTCGCTGTCTCTTCCCAGGGCTCCCAACAGCAGTGCGGTTTGACTGTAGACACGGTTAGTGGAAGAAAAACTAACACAAAGTGGGCTTTAGCGATTGCCAAGCAGTTGGGAACATTGGGTTGGATCCTAAGTCCCCATTTTCCAAGAGGGAAAGCTGAAGTCCAGCCACTCACAGACCTGGGACACCAGCTGCCCCCCAGATCTGACGGTCATTTCCCTGTGGGACCCTTTTCTTCCACCTCACTCCTTCCATTTTTCTGTATGTCAAAGAGTTCAGACAAGAGTGAAGCAAAATAGCACAAAGGATGGAGAAGCAGCAAAGGAGTGTTGCAAGCACTGAACTGAAAGCAGTCAGGAGCCAGCAGTTGGACGTGACTGGTCGCCAAGGCTCTCTGGAGGGCTGGGACTTGAGGCAGGAGGGGTTGGTCACAGGGAAGCAGGTGGACTTCATCGGAGTGGATTGGGTAGGAACCCACCAACCCACTCAGAGTTACTCCCTTGGGAAGCCTGCCAGCCCCAAAATGTTATCACCGGAGTCTTAAGTTTTTTTTTTTTTTTTTTTTAAGATTTATTTTATTTATTTGAAAGACAGAGTTACAGAGAGAGGTAGAGGGGGCTTCCTTCCGTTGGTTCACTCCCCAGATGGCCACAATGGCCGGAGCTGTGCCAATCCAAAGCCAGGAGCCGGGAGCTTCTTCCAGGTCTCCCACGTGGGTGCAGGGGCCCAAGGATTTGGGCCATCTTCTACTGCTTTCCCAGGCCATAGCAGAGAGCTGGATCGGAAGTGGAGCAGCCAGGACTCGAACCAGAGTCCATATGGGATGCCGGCACTGCAGGCAGCGGCTTTACCTGCTACACCACAGCAACCGCGCCCTCCCCCCTGCCCCCCGCCATGTCTTAACCACTAGGGCAAGCACTTGCCCTTGAAGCCAGAATTGTTAAAGTCGAAACCACACATCTTAAAAAGCGCAATCCAGGATAACTATGCGGCACATTGACTGGAGTTCAGCTGGGGACTTATCTTTCCTCTGAGAACCTTCCTCTGCTTCCTCTACATCCCTGTAGGGATGCTGCCCTGGCTGAGCCCCCATGTGGGCTTCTCAGATCCACGAAGGCAGTGGATTGCCAAAAATGGAAACAGACCTTCACTTACCTTCAGGATAGTACTTGCTGCTCTTACAAATAGATCCACAAAGCAAGTTTATTTCTTGCACAGGTAAAGTACAAAACAGGTGTGTCCCTGATCAACACAGGCCTTCCAAGAAGTGACTCAACAGGCCAGGCTCCTTCCACCTCGGGCCTCTGCCCCTTGACCTCCAGAGTGGCCACACTTGTCGGAAGAGGAAGGAGAGGGGGCACAGAGGGGTCTGCTGGGGGAGGAGTTTGCGGATCACTGCTCACATCTCATTGGCGAGGGCTACCCTCATGGCCACACCTACAAACAACCGGGCAGAGGTAGCTTCATGGGTATGGGGAGAGGGAGAAACTGACTCAGAAGCATCACAGGCAGGAGGGACCTTGTTCACAGCATTTAATAAAATAAACCACTGATTGAACATCTGCTTTGTGCCAAAATGGTGCTAGGCACTTTGCTTAGCTAACTCAACCCTCTACAATGCCTGGGTAGGGTGTATTATATGGAGGATGATAGAGAAGCAAGCTCAAGTTCAGAAAAAATAGGTAATTTGCTAAGTCACATGGCTAGCGGGTGACGTGGCCAAGGCCTCACACTTGGGTCAGTCTGACTCCAGAGCCCAACCCAGCAGTGACAATGGATTCCTTTTCACCTGTGGTCCTCATTTATATTAATGTCCAAGCTCATCTCTGTAAGCCACATAAGAACAGCAGAGTGTTCTTTTATGAGTCCTCCCAGGATATATGTTGCACATAATTGGTGATCAATAACTTTTTGATTGAATAAAACATGTGCAAATGCTTTAAAGGTATATAAATTCCATCCAAGTCTTTAAAACAATCTTGTGAGATGAAATAATCATCCACATTTTCTCATTGAAAAACTTAAAGCTGGGCTTGGCGTGTGGTATAATGGGTAAAGACACCGCCTATGACGCTGCTATACCATATGGGTGCTGGTTTGTGTCCCAGCTGCTCCACCTCCAAGCCAGCTCCCTACTAATGGCCTGGGAAAAACAGTGGAAGATGGACCAAGTGCTTGGGCCCCTGCCACCAACGGGGGAGACCTGGATGGAGTTTCTGGCGACCATCTGGGGAGTGAACCAGTGGACAGAAGATCTCTCTCTGTCCCTGTCTCTTTCCACTGTCCCTCCATCTCTCCCTCCCTCCTTCCCTCCCTCCCTCCCTCTCTCTCTCTCTGTAATTCTGCCTTTCAAATAACTAAATAAATCTCTGCCACAGAAAATCACTGATCTGCTTCTTGGTGTAATAGTTTTGTCTCCTAAAACTTCATGTAAAGAGAATTGTACTGTATGTTCTCCCATACTCCTTTTTGTCTGGTTTCATTTGTCACTATAATGTTTCTTTTTTTAAAAGGATTATTTATTTATTTACTATTGATTTATTTGAAAGGCAGAGTGTGTGAGAGAGAGAGAGATCGATCTTCCAGAGAAGCCAGGAGTCGCGCTGACGTCCCGAGATGAGACATCAGCATCACTAGTGACAGCTTAATCGCTGTGCCACGTCAGCCCCTGTAATGTTTCTTAGATTCGTCCATATTTGTGCATGTTTCAGTCGTTCCTTCCTTTCACTTTTTAAGAAGATTTATTTTATGTATTTGAAAGACAGAGTTACAGAGAGAAAGAGAGGTCTTCCATCCACTGGTTCACTCCCCAGATGGCCACAACGGCCAGAGCTGTGCCAATCCGAAGCCAGGAGCCGGGAGCTTCTTCCAGGTCTCCCACACAGGCGCAGGGGCCCAAGGACTCGGGCCACATTCCACTGCTTTCCCAGGCCATAGCAGAGAGCTGGATTGGAAGAGGAGCAGTCGGGACTTGAACCAGTGCCCATATGGGATGCCAGCGCTTCAGGCCGGGCCTTTAACCTGCTGTGCCACAGCGCTGGCCCCGATATGTCTTTTTAATACCACAGTGTTTTGATTAGCTAGCTTTATAGTGTTTCTCACTAGGTCTTGAAATTGAGTACTTCAGGGGCAGGTGCTGTGGCGTTGCAGGTAAAGCTGCCACTTGCAGCGCCAGCATCCCATATGGGTGCCAGTTCGAGTCCTGGCTGCTCCATTTATGATCCAGCTCTCTGCTATGGTCTGGGAAAGCAGTAGAAGATGGCCCAAGTGCTTGGGCCCCTGCACCCGCATGGGAGGCCTGGAGGAAGCTCCTGGCTCCTGGCTTGGATCAGCGCAGCTCTGTTGCAGCCAATTGGGGAGTGAACCAGCAGATGGAAGACCTCTCTCTCTCTGCCTCCCCTTCTCTGTGTAACTCTGACTTTCAAACAAATAAATAAATCTTTAAAAAAAGAAATTGGGTGCTTCATGTCCTGCCCTTTTGCATCCTTTTGGATTTTCTAACCCTTGATTTTTTAGAGAATATAAATTTATTTTTCGAAGGGTAGAGAATGTGGCGATGGAGGAGAGACCTCATCCACTGGCTCACTCCCCAAATGCCTGCAGCAGCCGAGGCTCAGCAAGTCTGAAGCCCGGAGCCAGGAACTCAAGGACCCACCCTGAGCCATCGCCTGCCACCTCCCAGGGTGTACAGCAAGCCCTGGCTCTAACTTCCTGCTGATGCACAGAGAGACAGAGATGGAGAGAGATCTTCCCTCTGCTGGTTCACTCCTCAGATGCCCATAGCAGCTAGGGCTGGGTCAGGCTGAAGCCAGGTGCCTGGAACCCAGTCTGGATCTCCCGTGTGGCCGGCAGGAGCCCAAGTGCTTGAACCATCACTGCAGCCACCCAGGATGCGCATTAGCAGGGAGCTGGATCAGGAGCACAGCAGCTGGGACTCCCATAAGGCCCTCTGATGGGTGCAGACACCCCAGGCAGAAACTCATCCACAGCACCAGACACCTGCCCCCTGTTTTGTTTGGAAGATTTATTTATTTACTTGAAAGGCAGAGTTAAAGAGAGGCAGAGGCAGAGAGACAGAGAGAGAGGGAGGGAGACAGAGAGAGAGAGACAGAGACACACACACACACACACACACACACAGACACAGAGAGAGAGAGAGAGAGAGAGAGACAGACAGACAGACAGACAGAGAGACAGAGAGACAGAGACAGAGAAATCTTTCATCTGCTGGTTCACTCCCCAAATGGCCACAGTGGCTGGAACTGGGCCAATCCGAAGCCAAGAGCCAGGAGCTTCCTCCGGGTCTCCCATGCAGGTGCAGGGGCCCAAGCACTTCGACCATCTTTCACTGCTTTTCCAGACCATAGCAGAGAGCTGGATCGGAAGTGGAGCAGCTCAAACCAGTGCCCATATGGGATGCCGGCACTGCAGGCGGTGGCTTTACCTGCTGTGCCACAGCACCAGCCCCTCCCCCCCAACTTGTTTGTTTGAAGCAGCCTTATTGAAGTAAAACTGATATACAATAGACTGCAAAAGGTACAGTTTGATGAGTCTTGGTATTTGTATACATCTGTGAAACCATCTTCACAGTGTTTCCATCACTCCCAGTGACTTCCCCACAGCCCTTTGAGTCTGAGCTTTTCCTTCCTTCCTCCTCCTCCTCCTCTTTCTCCTCCTCCTCCTCCTTCTTCTTTGGGTAAGATTTATTTTATTTATTTGAATGGCAAAGTGACAGAGAAAAGGATCTTCCATCTGTTGGTTCACTTCCCAAATGGCTACAACAGCCGGGGCTGGTGCAGGCCTAAGCCACGAGCCTGGAACTCCATCCCACATGGGTGCAGGGGCCCAAGTACTTGGGGACATCTTCCGCTGCCTTCCCAGATCCATGAGCAGGGAGCTGGGTCACAAGCAGAGCCACTGGGACTCAAACCAGGGGTGTCTGTGGTTTTTCATCTGCAAGTCCACCTTGATTGTGAATTTTGCTCAGGGTCTGGCACAGAGAAGGCACTGGGGAACTGGAGCTTGCGTTTCAGCAGCCGTCAGTGGGATAGTTCAATACGCAGGCCCCAGTGCCCGGGGTTCAAACCAATCTCTGCTCGCTGCTTCCTTGGGCAAGTTATTTGATGTTTCTGTGCATCAACTAACTTCTCCATCTGTAAAATGGGAATGGTAATGTGGTACCTCCCTGGAAGCATTGCTAGAGAATTAAGAGTTCATATGTGTGAGAGGCCTTGTGACACAGCAGGTTAAGCCCCTGCTTGGGACAACTGCATCCCATCTCAGAGTGCCAGGCTGGAGTCGGGCCACTCCTGATCTAGCTTCCTGCTAATGCACCTGAGTGATTGTGGTGGAATGAGGTGAAAAGGTCATATCAAGATGGCCACTGAGGTGAAAAGGTCTTGCCAAGATGGCCGCTGACAACAGAAACTGCCTGGCAACAGGCTGTGATTGGATGGCTTTGGAAACTGCCTGGCAACAGGCTGTGATTGGTTGGGGCATAGACCACCCCTTGACCAGATTGGCTGGTCTTGGCTATATAAGCAGCTGTAGCAACTGAAATAAAGGAGTCTGCGGGCTGCTCGCCTCAGGCCTGCTTTTACCCGACTCCCGGGGTCTGTGTGGTGACTCTGCGCCTCTTGCCCCCACCACGCTCCTCCTCTCAGAAAGAAATCCACTGCAACATTGTTGAGAAATAACTGCAACAAGTGATGGCAGTTGGTGACCCAAGTACTTGGGTTCCTGCCACCACCTGGATTGAGTTCCTGGCTCCTGGCTTTGACCTGGCCTCAGCTCTCACTGTTGCAGGCATTTGGAGAATAAATCAGCAGAAAGAAAAATCTCCCTCTCTCCCTCTCTCTCTGTCATCCTACCTTCCAAATAAATAAATAAGGAGCCGGTGTTGTGGTATAGTAGGTAAAAGCCACTGCCTGAGATGCTGGCATCCCATATGGGCGCCAGTTCAAGTCTGGCTGCTCCACTTCTGATCCAGCTCCCTGCTAATGTCCCTGAGAAAGCAGCAGAGGATGGCCCAAGTTCTTGGACCCCTGCACCCATGTGGGAGACCCAGAAAAAGCTCTGGGTTCCTGGCTTCTGCCTTGCCCAGTGCTGGCCATTGCAGCCATCTAGGGAGTGAAACAGTGGATCTCTCTCTCTCTCTCTCTCTCTGTACCTCTGACTTTCTAAATAAATATTTTCTAAAAAAGTGAATATGTGTGTGGGGCTGGCTCTGTGGCGTAGCAGGTAAAGCCGCCACCTGCAGTGCCTCCATCCCATACGGGCGCCAGTTTGGGTCCCAGTCACTCCACTTCCAATCCAGCTCTCTGCTATGGCCTGGGAAAGCAGTAGAAGATGGCCCAAGTGTTTGGGCCCCTGTACCCATGTGGGAGACCCAGAAGCTCCTGGCTCCTGGCTTCAGATTGGCACAGCTCCAGCTGTTGCGGCCATCTGGGGAGTGAACCAATGGATGGAAGACCTCTCTCTCTCTCTCTCTCTCTCTGTGCCTCTCCTTCTCACTTTGTAACTCTTTCAAGTAAAATAAAATATTATAAAAAAGTTCATATGTGTGATAAGCATTTTTTGTCATAAATGATTCTACATATACATTTTGAAATTTTTTAAAAAAGATTTTATCTGTTTCAAAGGCAGAGTGACAGACAAGAAGACAGAGAGAGGAGAGAGAGAGAGATCTTCCATCTGTTGGTTCATTCCCCAAAGGGCCAGGTTGAAGCAAGGAACCAGCAACTCCATCCTGGTCTCCTGTGAGGGTGGCAGGGACTCGAGTACTGGGGTCACCGTCAGCTGCTTCCCGGGTGCACTAGCAGGGAGGGGCTCAGAGGTGTTGTATCTGGACTCAGACTCTTCAATACGGGCCGTAGGCACCCGGAGCTGTAGTTTACCCTGCTGTACCACACAGCTTGAAAGTTCAAAGCTACTCATTAGCAGCTCCTCTGACACGTAGAGAACTGGGACTCTAGCCTGGGAGCCTGCGAACTAAGGGTGCTTCCCCAGTGGTCTCTGCGGAGCCTCACACACTTGGTGCTACCAGGGCTCTGATTTGTGTACAGCCGGTAACGGTAACTCCAGGGCCATCACAGAGGAAAGAAGAACTTGTCCTGGCAGGGCTTCTGAGGACAGTTCCGTTTTTCTGATCTGCCCACGGGGAAACAACAGCGCTCTCACCCCAGCACGCAGCCCCTTCTCAGCATGTCACAGCTGGGGCGTGCACCAGTAGCTCAGTGTCGGCGGGTGACCATCCTGAGTCTATGCGTGAGAGCTGTGGTTTGCACTCAGACAATAGGACTTGGAGCCTTTGGGGCATAACTCGCGTGTGGATAGCAACAGCGGTAGTAAAAATAGCACTAGCCAGCCTTTATAACTGCACACTCTGTGGGGGGCACTATTCGAAGTGTGTTTCATTGACCTGCTCCATGGAGGTGTTCTTGCTATCTGTTTCCCCACTCAAAAGTAGAAAACTGGAGTTAGAGGCAAGGGAAGTTGCCAAAGGTCCTGCAGTTACCAGGGAGATTTATAGTTCATCGGGGGACTCCTGAGACTCTCTCTCTTTTACTTATTTATTTGAAAGTCCGAGTTAGGCAGAGAGAGAGAGAGGGAGAGAGAGAGAGAGAGGTCTTCCATCTGCTGGTTCACTCCCCAAATGGCGGCAATGGCTGGAGCTGTGCCGATCTGAAGCCAGGAGCCAGGAGCTTCTTCCGGGTCTCCCACGTGGGTGCAGAGGCCCAAGCACTTGGGCCATCTTCTACTGCTTTCCCAGGCCATAGCAGAGAGCTGGATCGAAAGTGGGGCAGCCAGGACTCAAACCGGCGCCCATATGGGATGCCGGTGCTGCAGAAGACAGATTAACCTCCTGTGCCACAGTGCCGGCCCCTGAGACACTTTTGATGAAGATCTTTTTTAGCTCTGACCTGCTTTTGGCTACTCAATATGACTTACCCAAGTTGTGAAAACTTGCAAATACATAGACATCAAAAACAAGAGTTCCCACATGATTTTACCTTGATCTGCTATTTCGAAGTCTTTATAAAGAGAAAAAAATTAGATTTGCAATTAAGGTATTGAGAGAGAGTGGAAAGGCCACACCATTGGGTGAAAAAAGACCAGGTTCAGGGCCGGCGCCTTGGCCCACTTGGTTAATCCTCCAGCTGCGGCACTGGCATCCCATATGGGCACTGGGTTCTAGTCCCGGTTGCTCCTCTTCCAGTCCAGCTCTCTGCTATGGCCCTGGAGGGCAGTGGAGGATGGCCCAAGTGCTTGAGCCCTGCACCTGCATGGGGGACCAGGAGGAAGCACCTGGCTCCTGGCTTCGGATTGGCACAGCGTGCCAGCCGTAGCGGCCATTTGGGGGGTGAACCAATGGAAGTAAGACCTTTCTCTCTCTCTCTCTCTCTCTCTCTCTCTCTCTCTCTCTCTCACTGTCTAACTCTGCCTGTCTAATAAGAAGAAGAAGAAAGAAAAAACACCAGGTTCAGAATTCTGCCTCTTACCATTGCCTTGTGACCTGGAATAAATAACCAGCCTCTCTGAGCCAAGTCCAACAGGGTGTGAAAAGCTTAAAGTATATGGATTTTATTCCAAGGGCATTGTATGAAGTGCAAATAAGCCAGTTTTGTAAAAAATAAAAAAAAAAATAAAATAAATTAAAAAAATTGGGCAGGGCCTGACAGGGAGCAGAAATTGAGGACGAGCTCAGGTGGGTGGGGCGTCAGCTTCAGACCTGAGACAAGGATTCCTCAGGAAGAGACGCAAGGAAACGCACCACGCAGATGCCAGAAAGGACATGGGGGATGCAGGACTGGGCGGGGGCCAAGGCCAAGTAAGCAACGGTGGGATCTCAGGCAAAATCCCAGAGCCAGTAGCTAAGCCCCGAAGGAGGTCGGGAGTGACACTGGACGACGAGGCAGGAAAACCGGGCTCTCCCCGGCATCTGCTGGGAGACTAGGAGTGGTCCAGCAGCTCAGGCCCGTCCTGCTCAGGAGCTTGGGAACTGGCTGTTGGAAGCAAAAGCAAGCAACGGGGAGGGAAGGGACAAGAGAGGTGGGGGAGAGGCCTGGGGAGGCCTGGGCGAGGCAGGGGTTGGGTGGGGGACTCTTGTCCTCCCAGGAGAGCCGCGCTCAGACCCTTGGTGTACTACTTGCCAGCTCTTTGCTCCCAGTTCCCCTCTCCTGGTCTCTCAGACCATAACAGGGGTGCCTGCCCTGCCTTCGTCACACAACCGGGAAGAGCCATGAGGCCTCGTGGGAGTGTTGGATGAACCCTTTCATTTGTCTCTTCAGCAGCTATGGACGGAGCGTCTACAGCGTGCAGTGCTGGGTGCGCGACTCGGCCCAAGGTTCACGAACTGTTAGGAGCTGGATCAGAAGTGGAGCAGCCAGGTCTCAAATCGGCACCCATCTGGGATGCCCAGGCTTCAGGCCAGGGTGTTAACCCACTGCCGGCCCCTCAGCTCCACTCCTGATTCCAGCTTCCTGCGGCACAGAGCCTGGAGGCGGCGGGTGATGGGTCGCTGGTGCTCATGCAGGATCCCTGGACCGAGTTCCTGCTCCCGGCTGCAGCCTGACTCAGACCTGGCTGTTTCACACATGTAGGGAGTGGAACCAGCAGATGAGAGCTGCCTGTCTCTCTACTTCTGCAGCATATAACAGTAATTAATTCATTAATATTAAAGAGAAAACCGATGGGGCAGGAGTTTGTCAGGCAGACGCGGCCAGAAAGGGCATTCCTGGCAGAGGAACAGCACGTGTGAAATCAGAGGTGCGGAACAGCTGACTTGCCAGGGGACTCCAACTCAACCCTGAGGCCTGGGGAGCCAGGACCCGCATCTTGAACTTCAGCTCCACAAGAGGGTGGGGGCCATTAACGATTCCGACCTGGTGGCTCAGCCCACCTGGCAGCAAACAATGGTTACTCTGGTGGCACCAGACTGAGCAAAGCCTGCCCTGGGGTAGGAGATCAGAAAGAGGCCGGACAGACTAGCGGACAGTCAAGATCTCAGACTGCAGGCAGTGTTTTTGTTTTGTTTTGTTTTGTTTTGTTTTGTTTGTTTTTAAAGATTTATTTATTTGAAAGGCAGAGTTACAGAGAAAGGAGGTTAGAGAGGTCTTCTATCCACTGGTTCACTCCCCAAATGGCTGCAATGGCTGGAGCTGGGCCAGGCAAAGCCAGGAGCCAGGAGCTTCTTCCAGGTCTCTTACGCAGGTGCAGGGAGCCAAGCACTTGGACCATCTTCCACTGCTTTCCCAGGTCATAGCAGAGAGCTGTATTGGAAGTGGTGTAGCCAGGAGTCAAACCGGCACCCCTTATGGGATGCCGGCACTGCAGGTGGAGGCTTAACCTGCCTCGCCACAACACCAGCCCTTTAAGTGTTTTAATTTATTTTCATTTTTTGTTTGAAAGGCGGAGCCACAGACACAGGTCCTCCCTGTGCTGGTTCACTCCCCAGATGCCCTCTGCTTCTGGGCATCATCAGGGAGTGGACAGGACGCAGGGCTGGGACTGACACCAGGCGGTCTGACAGGGGCTCTGGGTGTCCCACGGGGGCCCCACCCGCTTGTTGTTGTTTTTTTTCAGTAAAATAGGGAAGTAGCAGCCAGACATCTTTTAGAGGAAATAAGTTTTTCTCCCGTAATGAAACTTAATATATGCTCTTTAAAGATAATTTAGAAAAGATCAAAAAGTAGCAAGAACTGTTTAATCCCTCATGTCCTCACTAAGAACTAGTGGGAAGGGCTGGCGCTGTGGCGCAATGGGTTATGAAGCCTGAGTCCTGTATCAGAGTGCCAGTTTGAGTGCTGGCTACTCTACTTCCAGTCCAGCTTCCTGCTAACGCATCTGGGAAGGCACAGAAGACGACCCCAGTAGTTGGGCCTCTTCTACCCAAGTGGGAGTCCAGGATGAAGCTCCTGGCTGCTGGCTTCCACCTGGCCCGACCCTGGCCATTGTGGCCATTTGGGGAGTGAACCAACAAAAGAAATCTCTCTCTCTCTCTGTCCCTCTGCTTTTAGAATAAACAAACAAATAAATAAATCTTCAATACAATGAAATTTAAAAATTAATTAGAGTCCGGCCGGCGCTGCGGCTCAATAGGCTAATCCTCTGCCTTTGGCGCTGGTACCCTGGGTTCTAGTCCCGGTCGGTGCGCCGGGTTCTGTCCCGGTTGCTCCTCTGGCAGTTGTAGCTCAGTGGGTTAAGCTGCTGCCTTTGATGCCGGCATCCCATATGAGTGCCAGTTCGATTCCTTCCTTCTCTCCACTCCTTTTTTTTTTTTTTTCAATTTACTAATTTATTTGAAAGGCAGAGTTACACAGAAGCAGAGGCAGAAAGAGAGAGAGAGAGAGAGGTCTTCCATCTACTGGTTCACTCACCAAATGGCCACAACGGCCAGAGCTGTGCCGATCAGAAGCCAGGAGCCAGGAGCTTCTTCTGGGTCTCCCGTGTGGTGCAGGGGCCCAAGGACTTGGGCCATCTTGTACTGCTATCCCAGGCCACAGCAGAGAGCTGGATTGGAAGTGGAGCAGCTGGGACTCAAATCAGTGTCCATATGGGATGCAGGCACTGCAGGCGGAGACTTTACCTGCAACGCCACAGCGCTGGCCCGGCTGTTCCACTTCTTACCCAGCTCCCTGCTAATGCAGCTGGGAAAGAAGCTGAAGATGGCCCGAGTCCTTGGGCCCCTGCACCTGCGCGGAAGATAGAGCCCCAGGCTTCTGGATTCAGCATGGCCAGCTCTGGTCGTTGTGGGAGAATGTGTTGTGTGTGTGTGTGTGTGTGTGTGTGTGTCTGTAACTGCCTTTCACATAAATGAATAAATCTTTAAAAAAAAAAAAAAAGGAGGGAGGGAGGGAGGGAGGGAAGGAAGGAAGGAAGGAAGGAAGGAAGGAAGGAAGGAAGGAAGGAAGGAAGGAAGGAAGGAAGGAAGGAAGGAAGGAAGGAAGGAAGGAAGGAAGGAAGGAAGGAAGGAAGGAAGGAAGGAAGGAAGGATTTGAACAGAACCAAAGCCCTCATCAGCTGATGGATGGCTTCCGGTAGCTGGGCTTTTCTGTTCTAACCTGTTTCGCGGATGTTGTTTCTCTTTTGACCAGCAGATGGCAGGCTCATCCCACAACAGGTGGTCATGACTTAATTTAATTGCAATGAGAAGAAAATTGCTTCTTTTCCCACATGTATTTCCTTCGTGAGATAAACAGCACATCGGGCATTTGCCTGTTTGTTGGAAGTGAGATATGTAAGAAGGGAGCTTTTCAGCAGAGACCACTAAGTTAGCCAAGGTAAATTCTGAGCCTTAGACTATTAACGCTCCGTGCCAAAACAAGGGTCTCCCAAAGAAGCAAATGGAGGTTGAAGGCCGATTGTTAAAAGTCCACATATTCTAGATTTTCCCAGGTTAATAATCATAAAAAGTTTATAGCCAGAAAGTCACAGAGGCCCTTCGGTTGTAATCGTTAGGCTTTAGAGTCGGTGGGAACACCCTTCTCACCCGGGGATTTTAAAAGCCAGTCCCAGCCCCTCCCCACCGCCCCACAATCCCCTCCTCTAACGCTCATTTCCCATCCCTTCACAAAATTGCCAGGGTAATTGACTCTTGGATGAGATGAGTTTGACTTTCTACCCCGATTTTGTAACCAAAGTTCTTTTGGTGAGGTTCTTTGTTTGAAAATGCACAATAAAAATGGCTTTAGAATGACTTCAGAGGACTCTTTTTCTGGTGCCAATAACAGATTCCAAAGCAGCTATTATTCGAGGTGGGTGACAGGATCCCTTGAGACTATTTAAGTATCGGTTTTCAAAGTACTTAGGAACCTGAAATGTCTTGTATGGTATATTTGCAGGTGCAGAATTGGCCAAGTGCTCCAGGGGTTACAAAGACTGCCTTCCTGTGGCTGCAATAGACAGATTCAGCCTCTTACTGAAATTGAAGGCTGCAAGGTCGATAACAAATCTGATTCGAACTCTCCCGTGTCACCGCAGCCCAAAGGTGCCTTTGTCTCCCAGGAGAAAGAGGTCGGAGGGAAGCAATGGCCCTTAGCCAGGGCCACGTGGAAAACATTGCGAAGGAAGACTTTTGTCCCGAGAGTGGAGGCGTAGGGCTCGTGCGTGTGAAGCAGATTTGCTTTGTTCCCAGCCAACCTGTCTGAATGCAGACTGTTGAGGTGACGGGAGCTGTGGCACAGCGCACTGCTGTAACAGCGTCTTTCAGTGGGAACCTCAAAGCGTGCAATGGCTTTATTTTTGTTAGACATGATTCTCCAACCTCGCTTTTTTATTGCACTAACCAAAATAAATCTGGATAAACTTAAAAGGCTGCCTTGATGTCAGGAGGAAAATGGATATTGGCTGTCGCAGATGTGTTTTTGAAAGGTGGTACATAATCCTAGGGACACGCAGCTGAGCAGACACTCAGCTTCCGGGAACGCAGTACCACCGAGAGCACGCACTTCGTGGCCGGATGGCTCCAGCGGGTCTTACCAAAGCTTCTAAAGAAACCTCTTGCCCCTTCCTTCACTCTTCTTCCCTTTGCAGTTCATACTTACGTGTGCTTAGTGGTGCCCGGAATTCCTTTTATTTCCCGGACGTCTGATGATACCTGTGCAGCAGGTGCTTTCGTCAGACCTCCTGCAGGGTGGTGTTTAGGAGAGTGGGAAGAGCCCAGGCTTTTGCCTAAATTGCGTGGCTTAGGAAATCAGTGGGCTCCTTGAAGATTAAGTGGGGCTTTCAGACATTAGGGTCTTTGGTGATGAAGATATAGGTGAAAGTGCTTCGCTCAGACAAACCTGAGATGGGGGATGTAGGTGTCACATTCAAGGCACAAAGGTGCCTCTCAACAGGAAAGATTTAATCAGCTCTCCGTCCCAGGATCAGCTGCCAGGTTTGAACATTTACTTGTCTGTGTTCCAGGCAGGAGACACTGCTAATGATGGGAGCCATTCCCATGGCTACAGAGAAGAATTGTCTGAGCTGGGGAGGCAAAGCTCTGATCCAGAGGGGGCTGGGGGAAAATGCCCCCCACGTTGTCAGGAGGGAATTCCAGGGTTGTCAATCGACCTACCTCCTCTGGCAGGATCGCGCTCTGTGCCTGGCACCTGAGATCTGGAAACAGTGTTTCCTTCACCTTCCTTGCACATGGTAAGAAGCCTTGTGTGGGAGAAATAGAATTTTGAAAGGTGTTTTTTTTTTTTCATGTATTATCTGAAAAGTTTGTTTTAAAAAACCCAGAGAGGGGGGCCGGGTTTAACACACATGCTGCCTGGGAAGCCTACATCCCATGTCAGAGGGCCTGGGTTCAAGTCCTGGCTCTGCTTCCCATTCCAGCTCCCTGCTAATGCACACACTCTGGGAAGCAGCAGGTGCTGGCTCGAGTACTTGGGACCTTGCTGCTCACATGGGAGACCCAGGTTGACTTCCAGGTTCTTGGCTTTGACCTGGCCCAGCTCCAGCTGTTGTGGGCATTTGGGGAGTGGACCAGTAGGTGGGAGATCTCTGTCATCTGTATTTCTGCCCCTTTTCTTCAGAGATTTTTTTAAAATGTATTTATTTGAGAGACAGAGTTACAGAGAAAGAGAGGGAGAGACAGAGAAAAGTTTTCCATCTGCTGGTTCACTCCCCAAATGGCTGCAACGGCCGGAGCTGAGCCGATCCAAAGCCAGGAGCCAGGAGCCAGGAGCTTCCTCTGGCCTCCCATGCAGGTGCAGGGACCCAAGCACTTGGGCCATCTGCCACTGCTTTCCCAGGCCATAGCAGAGAGCTGCATCAGAAGAGGAGTGGCTGAGACTCGAACAGCCTCCCATATGGGATACCAGAGCCGCAGGTGGACACGTAGCCTACTATGCCACAGCTCTGGCCTTATAAGTAAAATGAAAACAAATCATTATTATTGTTTTCAACCCAGAATGAGGACTTTACCAAGAGAGATTCTTACAAGGGACAATATCTGAGAAAGGCAGAGTGGGCCATCAGGGCAGCCAAAACGGTTCAAGCAGTGGGAACCTGTCGCCTCATCCCTGATGAAGCCGTCGCTGGATCCTTCCTGCTCTAGGTAAAGAGGGTGCTGGCCAAGCTTACCTTTCTGGTGGTGTAAAATCCAGACTCCCATGTGAGCCTCTCCACTGTCACTTTGAATTTCTACTCTGTTCTCTTTCTCCCTTAATGCAAGGCACCTGCTCCCTGTCCCCCACCCCACCCCCACTCCTCCAGCTGTCTGTCTGTCTCATTTGTGTCAATTAAGAATTCAATACTGCTTGATTTAATTGAATGACTTTCTCTGTTTGGAATCCTAACCACAGAGCATCAACTCTTTCTCCCATTGCCAGAATAAAAACTCTAAAAGCCAAAGACGCACAAGGGTGCCTCAGAAAAGAGCAAGGGGACCTCACTGGTTTTTCCAGTAACTCTCAGAAAGAAAAGATGGCAAGGGGCTGGCACAGCAGCTAAGTTGCTACCTGGGATGCCATAGCGAAGTACCTGGTTCAAGTTCCTGCTACTTCAGGCCGGCATTGCTGCATAGCGGGTAAAGCCGCCGCCTGCAGTGCTGGCATCCCATATGGGCACCAGTTCAAGTCCCGGCTGCTCCACTTCCAATCCAGCTCTCTGCTATGGCCTGAGAAAGCAGTAGAAGATGGCCCAAGTGCTTGGGCCTCTGCACCCACATGGGAGACCCGGAAGAAGCTCCTGGCTCCTAGCTTTGGATCGGCAAAGCTCCGGCCATTGCAGCCAATTGGAGAGTGAACCAGCGGATGGAAGACCTCTCTCTCTCTCTGCCTCTCTCTCTCTCTCTGTTTCTCCTTCTCTCTGTGTGTAACTCTGACTTTCAAATAAATAAGTAAATCTTTTTTAAAAAAAAAAAAGTTCCTGCTACTCCACTTCCCATCCAGCTTCCTGCTAATGTGCGTCCTGGGAGGCAGCAAACAATAGCTCACGCACTTGGATCCCCGCCATCCAGGTGAGAGACGGGGTGGAGTTCCAGGCTCCTGGCTGCAGCCTGGCTCAGCTCTGACAGATGCAAACACTTGGCCTGGCTTGCAGAGGGTCTCTCTCAGATTCTCTCCCTCTCTTCAAATAAAATGAAAATAAATAAATTCTATGTATTTTAAAGACTGAGCTCCCTCACTAGCCAGTTATGTAGTTGGTGGCCTGCCAAGGGTCAGCACGACATGACCCCAAATCATCTGGATCCATTTAATTTCACAAGTGGATTTTTTTTTAAAGGGAAAGTTTTTTGTTTCTTTGTTTTTTAAGATTTATTTATTTATTTGAAAGGCAGAGTTATAGAGTGAGAGGGAGAGACAGAGAGATCTTCTGTCCCTTAGTTCACTCCCCAAATGGCTGCAATGGCCAGAGGCTTCATCCAGGTCTCCCACATGGGTGCAGGAGCCTAAGCCTTGGGCCATCCTCCACTGCTTTCCAAGGTGCATTAGCAGAGAGCCAGATCTGAAGAGGAGCAGCTGGGACTCAAACTGGTGCCCACATGGAATTCCAGCGCCTCAGGCGGCAGCTTCGTCTGCTACACCACTGCACGTAGCCCCCAGAAGCGGATCTGAAGGCTAACAAACCAAACACCAAATCACTGACACCACTTCTTAGTTTGTAAATTCCTTTCGCATCCTCAAGGATGACTTGGCCTTTCTGTCCCTTTGATCACTGAATAAACGGGGCCTGATCTTTAGCCACCTGGCTGTACTCACGTAGCACCCACTAAGTGCCGAACAATATCAGAGGAGCTGGAAACACTGTTCTAGGAACAGAAAATAAAATTCAGTTCCTGTTCTCATGGAACTTATATTCTAATGGATGGGACCAAAAAAAAAAAAAAAAAATAAGGAAACACAGTGTATTAAATGGTATTAAGAATTATGGAGAATTCTAAAGCAGCATTAAGAAAGATGGAGCTTACAATCTGGGCAGAGTTTTTTAGTTTTTCAAGGGTGATCAGGGGAGGCTATTGTGGCTCAAGGGGGTAAACCACCACTTGGGACACCTGCATCCCACGTCTGTAGAGTCCCCGGATCAAGTCCTGCCTCTGCTTCCACCCCAGCTGCCTGAAATGTGCCTGGGTGGCAACAGGTGATGGATCAAGCACTGAGTCCTTGGCACCCATGCAGGAGACCCTGGTGGAGCTCCTGGCTCCTGACTTTGGCCTAACTCAGCCCTGGCTGTTGTAGCCATTTGGGGAGTGAACCAGCAAATGGAATGGAAGATTCTCATTCTCTCTCTCTCTCTCTCTCTTGCTCTGCCTTTCAAATAAATAAAAATGAATAAGCAAATGTTTTTTAAAATCCTAACAAATAAACAGGGTGATCAGAAAGGACCCACTAGTAAGATGATTTGGACTGAGACATAAAAGAAGAGCAGGAGCCCCCCAAAGATGAGGGGGGCAGATTCCAGGCAGAGGTGCAGCCAATACAGAAGTGCAGAAGCAGGAGGAGCACCCTTGTTGGAGGAAGCAGGGTTGCTGACCAGAGGGAGCCAAGGCTACAACGCCAGGGACAGGGCAGGGACTCAGGAGTGGGGCGGGGGTGAGGAGTGGGGGTTGGGAGGTGGCTGGATTCTGTAAATTATCATAGTCTTTGATTTTTATTGATTGAGATAAGAAGTCCCTGGAGGGTTTTTATAGAGAAAGGACTTTTGTCTTGTTTTCATTTCATTTGAGAGAGAGATGAATGGACAGATAGCTTTCATATGCTGGTTCACACACCAAATGCCTGCAACAACCAGACAGGGTCAGGCGGAAGCCAGGAGCCCTGGAACTCCATCCAGGTGTCCCACATTAAGTGGCAAGAGTGCAAATACTTGAGCCATCACCTCCTGCCTCCCTGGGTGAGCATTAACAGGAAGCTGGAATTGGAACTGGAGTAGCAGAGACTCGAACCAGACACTCTGGTGTGGGAATGCAGGAGTCCCAAGTAGTGACTTAACCACTCTGCCACACACCTGCCCCTTATGTTCTTAAACATGCTTTCTGAAATTATTTTTATCTACTTGAAAGGCATAGCAAGAGAGAGGAAAGGCAGGGAGGGAGGGAGGGAGGGAGGGACAGAGAGAGAGAAGAAAGAATAATTGATTCATACTCCCCAAACACTCACAGTAGCCAGGGCTGGGCCAGGCTGACATCAGGAGCCTGGAACTCCATTCAGTCCCCCATATGGATGTCAGGGGCCCCAGTACTTGAGCCATTACTACTGCCTCCCAGGATGCAAGATTTATTTATTTGTTTGTTTATTTGAAAGGCATAGGTGACAGAGAGAGGGAGAGACAGAAAGAAAGATCTTCTATCTGCTGGCTCACTCCCCCAAATGGCCACAACGTCCACATCTGGGCCATGCTGAAGCCAAGAGCCACGCCCTCCAGCTGTTTCCCACACAGGTGGGAAGGACCCAGGTAGCTGGGCCATCATCTGCTGCCTCCCAGGGCCATTAGCAAGAAGCTGCATGGGAACTGCCGAATCACTGGACCTGCACTCCAGTGTGAGGTGCAGTCTCAGTGGAGTTTAATTACTGCACTGCAACTCCCACCCCTGACTTACATTTTGAAAGGATGATTCTAGCTCCTGTGTAGAAAGTAGGAGATGGGGGTACAAGGGCAGGAGCAGGGACAGCAGTTAAGAAGCGATTGTGAGGGGCCGGCGCTGTGGGCTGTGGTGTAGCAGGTAAAGGTACTGCCTGCTGAACAGGCATTCCATATGGGCACCGGTTCGAGTCCCGGCTGCTCCACTTCCGATCCAGCTCTCTGCTGTGGTCTGGGAAAGCAGTGGAAGATGGTCCAAGTCCTTGGGCCCCTGCACCCACATGGCAGACCCAGAAGAAGCTCCTGGCTCCTGGCTTCTGATAGGTGCAGCTCCGGCCATTGTGACCATTTGGGGAGTGAACCAGCAAATGGAAGCTAGCTCTGTCTCTCTCTGCTTCTGCCTCTCTGTAACTCTCCTTTCAAGTAAATAAATAAATAAATATTAATAAGAAGATGATGATAATGATGAAGAAGTAGCAATTGTGAGAAGCCAGACAAGAAATCATGGTGGCTCATTCGATTTATAATTAAATAAATTAACATGTGACCCTACTAGTTAAAAGAAAACTAAATAACAGAGAACTAAAAACACGGTTCTATATCTACTACTTGAATTAGATTAAGATAATTTGCATTTTAATGAAGAACTACGTAGAAATACTGTAGTATTCACCTGTTCTAAACATCCTCTTTGAAAACTCTTTAGCTGTGTCCGTTGGACCCTGCCTCACTCCTCCAGGGACAACATAAACTGGCACTGATCAGGTAAACTTAATTTCACCCTTTACTCTTCTAACATAACTTTCATGAAACTGGTTAGTTACTAACCAATTTTTTTTAACAAGGAATACGACTGGTTGTCTTTTCTATACATTTTCTGCATAAAGAATAATTTCAGAGAAATGATGGTGGCTTGGGTCAGGGTGTTAACAGTGGGGTTGGTGACAAGTGAAGGTAGAGGTGGCACAGTTGGCCGATGGACGAGATGAGAAGAGTCAACTGTTTTATGCAGGTTAGGGTCCAAGCAACTACTAGGCATCCGTGGAAAGAACAGAAGGGTTGAATCAGGTGGTGAGATGATATCTCAAGTCCATAGCTTCCGGATCGTGTAGTCTTGGGCGAGTCACTGGGCCTCTCTGAGCGTCAGTCTTCTCATCAGCAGGAAAGTGACAATGGGGAGCTTAGCATGGGCCCTTCTCACAGGTCTGTGGCGGAAGCTGAGTGGCATATGAAGTGCTTACAAGGGTAGTTGGCATAGAGATGCTCAAAAATCATCAGCCTTATGAAATATCATGGCTCTCTGTCTTCTGCTTCTCATTGTATTTATGTATTTACTAATTTACTGAAAGGTGGAGAGACAGAGAGAGATAAACAGAGATCTCCCAACTACTGGCTCACTCCCCCAGATTCCTATTGCAGCCAGGCTGAAGCCAGGAGCTGGGCATGCTGGGAATTCAGTTAAGGTCTCCCACACCGGTGGCAGGGACCAAACTACCTGAGCTGTCATCTGCTGCATCTCAGAGTGCAGGAAGCTGGAATTGGGAGTGGGGCCTGACTGTAAAACTAGGCATTCCAGGGCCGGCGCCGTGGCGTACTGGTTCAAGTCCAGGCTGCTCCACTTCCAATCTAGCTCCCTGCAAATATATCTAGGAAACCAGTGGAAGATCACCCATGCCTGAACCACTGTATCCATGTGGGAGACCCGGAAGAAGCTCCTGGCTTCAGCCCAGCCCATCCCAGCTCTGACCGTTGTGCTCATATGGGAAGTGAATCAGCAGATGGAAGATTCTTTGTGTAACTCTCCTTTTCAAATAAATAAATAAATATTTAAGAAAAAAAAAGTAGGGCCCTGGCTCCAGATAATTGAAGAGTCCTCACTTTTATCCATCCAAGGAACTTGTACAGGCAGGGGAGTGGGGAGTGGGGAGGGAATTCCGAGCCAGGAAACAGGGTCATGAAAGACAGGCAGCAGGTCATGTGTGGACAACAAGGAAATATGCATGGTTTACGGTGGTCGCAGTAGGGGTGGCAAAGAGTTGGGCATGTTCCATTCTCCTATCAATTTTCTGAAAGGATTTGTGTAAGATTGGTTATTCCTTAAATGTTGGGTAGAATTTACCAGAGAAACCATCTTGGCCAAGAAGTTTCTTTTAATGTCTTTTTAGAAGACATTAAGTAGATCTGTAATCTATTATATAGTCTGTAATATATATCTATATACCATATATCTATATATGTTACAGACTAGATAACCTATTATCCTGTCTGTAATAGATCTAGGGCCATTTAGGTATTCTATTTCATCTTGTGCTAGTTTCAGTAGTATTGTTAAGCTACTTGTATTGGATAAGAAAAGTCTTAAATGCTAGACTAATCCTCTTTTTCTTTTTTTAAAAAAGATGATTTTTAAGAACAGTTTTAGACTTATGAAAAATTGAGGTTGTACAGAGTTCCTGAATACCCCACACTCAGTTTCCCCATTGCTAACATCTTATATTATTAGTGTGACCTCATAATTAATGAAATAATATGGATACATTCTTATTAACTCAAGCCCATAGGTTTTTTTCCTTAGTTTTCTTTTTGAAATATGTACATTTTTAAGGATCTATTCTTTTTCTGAGAGAGACAGAGCTTTGGGCAGAAAGATAGAAAAGCAGAGCAAAAAGAGATCCCATCTGCGGATTCGTTCCCCAGATACGATGGCTGGGGCTGGGCCAGGCAGAAGCCAGGAGCTGGGAATGCATCCAGGTCTCCCACATGAGTGGCAGGAACCCAATTATCTGAACCATCTCTGCTGCTTCCCAGGGTCCACATAAGTAGGAAACTAGAAACAGGAGCCAGAGCAGGTATCCAACGTAGGTACTCCGACTTGAGACACAGGGTAAAGGTTCACACCATCCTTAGTTTTCCTCTAATATCCTTCTGTCTGTGATAGCGTCTATATATGTTATAGCATCTATTCTATCCACGATACTTAGTCACGTTTAGCTGTCATACCACTTTAGGGTCCTCAGCTGTGTCAGTTTCTCAGATTTTCCTTGGTTTGGATGGACCCTGTTGCTTCTGAGAACCGAGTATTTGCTGTAAGATGTCCTACTGTGTGAGTCTGACTGATGTTTTCCTTAGGATAAGATTGGGTTTCTGAGTCCGTGGAAGACCACAGAGTATAGTATAGGGTCATTTTTCCTTGTCATTCTCAGGGGAACACTCTATGAACACAGACTGCTGAAGTTTGCCCTGGGCTTCTGGCTGAGGCACTGTTTGTTTGTCAGGTCCTTACCACTCCCTCTTCCATGCTCTACGTGATTTTTTTTTTAATCTATTTATTTTTATTTGAAAGGCAAAGTGACAGACAGGTGGAGAGAGAGAGAGAGAGAGAGAGAGAGAGAGAGAGAGAGATCTTCCATCTGCTGGCTCATTCCCCAAATGCCTGTTAACAGGGCTGGGCCAGGCTGAAGCCAGGAGCCAGGAACCCCATTTACGTCTCCCAGGTGGGTGGCAGGGACTCAAGTATTCGGGCCATGTCTGCTGCCTACCAGGGTGCAGGAAGCTGGATAGGAAAGGGAAGCCGGACTCAATCCCGGGCACTCTGGTATGAAATGTGGGCGTCCCAAGCAGTGGGTTCATCTGCTACGCCACAACCCCCAGCCCTATCCTGTACTCTTTTGAAGGAAGCCACTATCTGCAGCCTTAACCTGAGGCTTGGCACAGTATATTCTCTGTCCTGGAGGGCAGAGTATCTACATAAATTATTTTGAGATTTTCTGTACAGGAGTGAATCTTATCTCTTTGAAATGAACCACACTTTGGAACTCCAGTTAAAAGTGACAGTTCTTCAGGAAGGTTGACCTGCAGAATGTACAACGAGGGTTTGGATGAGAGGTGAGAGGTCAGGGCAAAGGGAGCAACCCGGGTGGGAGAACCAGGTAGCCGACTTCTACAGAACGGTGAGGAGTAAGTGACCAGGGCCTTGACTACAGTGGTTTTGGAAATAGAAAAAAAGAGCCAGATTCAAGAAACATAGCCACTTCTTTGTATTTCCTTCTGCCTGAATTAGGGTATTGATAAATTTTAAGTTTAATGGAACACTGTGCTTCTTCTAAGCTTTTCCTCTGCCCTAGGTGGAAATCATTCCTGGTACCAGAGCCCAGTGGTAGGAAGGATAACATTTCCACTATGGTTTAAACTTCCAGCCTTTAAGACCTATGCCTTAGGAACTGGTGCCAGCTGTCTGTCCTTTTGGTCTTAAGTTTAACTTCACAACTAGCTTTTCCAATACACTGTTGATATTTCACTTTTATATGACAGATGTGGTTTCACAGGGCATCTAGAGGTTACTTAAATTCTGTAAGTAAATACTGTGGTGTAGCTGTTTTCCTAATTTGGGAACTGAAAATGCAACTATGATAGAGAGAAGAAACATGGGATTTGGAGTCAAAAGACCTGAGTTTTAATGCTTGGCTCAACCACTTTTTAGCTCTGTGCCCTAAGGCTAGACACTTAATCTCTTTGAGACTTAGCATCCTCATGTGTAAACTGAACGTAAAACCAGTCTTGCATATTTCACAGTGTTGTTCTATAAGCCAAATGAAACTTTTTCTTTTAAAGATTTATGAAAGGCAGAGTTACAGAGAGAGGGAGAAAGATCTTTCATCCACTGGTTCATCCCCGAAAGGCCCCAATGGTCAGGACTCAGCCAGGCTGAAGCCAGGAGCCTGGAGCTCCATCCAGGTCTCCCCCGTGGGTGCAGGGGCCCAAGCACTTGGGCCATCTTTCACTGCTCTCCCAGCAGCATCAGCAGGGAGCTGGACCAGAAATGAAGCAGGGCCAGCGCTGGGGCACAGCTGTCAAATAGGCCGCCTGCAGTGCTGACATGCTATATGGGCACCAGTTCGAGTCCCTGCTGTTCCACTTCTGATCGGGCTCTCTGGTGTAGCCTGGGAGAGCAGTTGAAGATGACCCAAGCCCTTGGGCCCCTGCACCCAGAGGAGGCTCCTGGCTCCTGGCTTCGGATCGGCCCAGCTCTGACTATTGCAGCCACTTGGGGAGTGAACCAACGGATGGAGGGCCTCTCCCTTCCTTCCTCTCTCTCTCTCTCTGTAGCTCTGCCTTTCAAATAAAGAACTAAATCTTAAAATAAATAAATGAAGCAGTGGAGACTTGAACTGGCAGTCATGGGAAAGGCATCACAGGCAGCAGAAAAACCACTGTGCCACAACACCAGCCCCACCTTTTCATTAAAAAAAAAAAAAAAACAAGTCTATTTAAAATGTAATGTCTATTTATTCTTGTGTGTTTTTTTAATGGATTTATTTGAAAGGCAAGAGTTACAGAGAGAGAGGAAAAGATACAGAAAGAGAGAGAGAGAAAGCGGTCTCCCATCCACTGGTTTACTTCCCAGATGGCCTCGACAGCCAGGGCTGGGCTAGGCTGAAGCCAGGATCTTCCTCTGGGTCTCCCACATTGGTGGCATGTTTTCCCAGGCCATTAGCAGGGAGCTGAATAGGAAATGGAGCAGCCAGAACTCGACCCAGCAGTATGGGATGTTGACTTCACTGTGGTGCCTTCACCCGCTGTGCCATAACTCCAGCCCACTCAATTTTCTTCTTTCATGGCTGTATCTTTAGTACATGTGATAGTACTTCAGCGCAATAGGCACTCAATTCATATTTGTGGAACAAAGAAAAGAACATTTCTCTTTCACTTTGGGTTTTCTCTTTGACTTTAATAATGTAGAAATATGAAAACCCCAGAATATGGTACTTTGACAAAACGGTAATGGGACTCTGTGACCCAGGGGCTTCCTGCGAAAACACTCATGGTAGAATAACATGTACACATCTAAACTGAAAGGGTCCTCTCCTCTCAGCTCTGAGAACAATGGAAACTTTTTAAGTTACTGTTTACTTTATTGAGGATGGTGGAGCAGAGTGGACTCTGGGGGTCATCTGTTCTCCCAAATCTTGGGCCCTGGGCAGTTTGCCTGTCAAGTAAGGTTGGGGTCATTAAGATAATCCTTTCTCTGAAACACAAGTACCCCAGCAGGGGATCACAGCTTAATCCTTCCCTTAACCCTAGAGTTGGATTTAAAATACGGGGTGGGGAATGGACAGGAAGATGCAGGTCACTAGTTCTGCCAATGTACCCAGGGCAGCACTTGACCGGATTTTCACATGCCAAAGTCTCCTTGCCTCTAAGCATCACTCCACAAACAAATGCCACACTCTGCAACTGTTGGAGGAGGACACGAAATGACTGTAACTAGCTGCAATTCTATTATTCTCATCTCCTCCGCAATCGTAATTACATAGGGATCGTAGGGCCTGGAAGGGATTCTGTTTCCAAATGTACCAAATTTGTGCCTCAGAAGGGAAACCAGATTACTTACCTGCCAACTTGTGCCCTGAGGTGTAGATTTGGTTGTGGGCTGTCCATTCAGGTTGTTACCATGTGATACTAATAAGCATATATGAGTATATGAGGTTTAAATTTAGATGTTCATATTTAAGTTGAGTGTCTCCTGTGCTACTGATATTCTCAAGGAGATAGGAAGCAAGAAGGAGCTGAGGTCACCTGTCTTTCCCTGCAGCCCCACCTGCTCTGATCCAACCCACGCCTTCCATGGAGCAGAAAAACCAGTCACCACAAAACCATGCCTCGAACCAGTACCAGCTAAAAATAACCAACCTGGCTTCAAGCTGCATCCTTGTGATGACCTTTAACTAATTATAATGGTACTATAATGAATTACCATGGCTGACACTCCTATTCCCATCATGCACCTGGCACCATGATACTTTCAAGGTTTCAAAAAAAGGACAAAAAATAGGTGATACACAAACCCTACCCAAACCTCTCCTCCTATGAATATTCAATTAAACCCAACCCCAAACACCAGCCCTACACCTCCAGGTCACATGAAGGGATACCCCCAAACCTCTGAGCACTGTTCACCTTCAAGTATACCCACGCTCCCACCACTGTGTATTTTCACTATGCATACAAATAAATCTTACACCTCTGTTAACCTTTACCTATGTCTCATCCTTGATTTTTTTTCTTCCACCACAGACAAAAATCTAGACCCACCCATTCAATGACATCTAGATCCAGTCACCCCATGATACTACATGCTATGAGCAATGATTCTCCAACCCCTATGAGGGGACTGGTTATATTGGGCACATGTGAAAAAATCTTGGGGACTCTATCTTAAACCTAACAAAACAGAATCTAGCGTACAATCTAATAATCTGCTGCTAGTTGTGTGTGTGTGTGTGTGTGTGTGTTTCAAATGGCAGAGACAGAGATAAACAAAGAGGGAGAGAGACAGAAAGAGAGTGTTCACATTTACTGGTTCACTCCCTTAATGCCTGCAGTGGGTGGGACTGGGCCAGGGCCAAAGCAAGGAGCCAGGAACTCAATCCAAGTCTCCCACATCGATGGCAGAAACCTAATTACTTGGGTCATTACCATTTCCTACCAGGAAGCTGGAATTAGGAGCCAGAGCCAAGAATTGAACCCAGATACTCCAGTGTGGAACATGGGCATCTTACCCACTAGGCTAAAAGTCCATCCCTATAATCTCTTTTTCAAACACGTACTTGATGGTTATCCTGAACCCCGAGGCTGGGGAACCCCTGTGAGGGATATCAAGGAAGTACATGATGTGGACCCCCAGTTTAGGCACTTTGTAGTTTATCTGGAATGCTAGAACAGAGAAGTGAAATAACTGTCTATGATTTTCATGATAGTGGCTAACAATTTAGTACATCATATAAATGCTACCCACGGAGAGACAAACAGGGAAAAATTAGTGCTGGGAAGATTGAATGGAGGGAATAAGGACTTTGGTGGGACTTGAGGTCTGATAGGATGTGAATAAAGGAGCGGAAGCATATGGAGAAAACTCAGTGAGCAAAGGATAAAAGTTCAGCAGGAACGAAACAGAATGCTCTTGGACCACAGAGTCTGACCAGATTAGATTACACACTTTAATGAAGTTAGAAATACGGATTGAGGTGTTGGCACTGTGGCATAGAAAGCTAAGATAATGCTTGGGATAGCCACATCGTGTTATCGGAGTGTAGGTTCAAGTCTTGGTTACTCTGCTTCTGATCCAGATCCCTGCTAATGGATCCTGGAAGGCAGCAGATGCTGGTTCAAGTGTGTGAGTCCCTGCTACCCATGTTGGAGACCTGGATGGAGTTCCGGGCTCCCGACTTTGGTACAGCCTAGTCCAGGCTGTTACAGGCAGGCAAACGGGGAGTGAACTTGCTGTGCCACAAAGCTTGATCCCTAAAATTTTTTAAAAAAATCCTGAACATATATGGGTCTTGAAATTCCTCTTCACACATGAAGCAGTTTACTACCTGCCCTGAGATGGAATGTATTGCTCCCAGCTCTCCTGGTAAAGGGACTTGTGATCTGTGACCTTAGAGAAAACCTTTCTAAGGGCTATGGTATATAACTAGGTAAACTTTTTCCCTTTCTCTTCTGTTTCTTTGCTAGATACAGAACAAGAAGTTTCAGATGCTTGAACCAGAAAACCAAGTTCCTTGGTGACTGAGGATTTTCTGGTTTCAAATTAAACAGAAAACTAAATTAGCAAATTAACTGTTGGATGTATTTTACTGGATCCTTCATCAGCTGCTGCAGGACCAATATCCAATAAAAGATGACTCTTGGTTGCCTTGTAGAGGGGGCAGGGTTCAGAATCAGGTTCTGCCAGCTACCAAGTGTCAGACATGTTAATTTTAAATTACTTTTTGTACAGCCTGGTGTCAGAATGATTAAAGCATGAAGAGAAAAACAGAACTAGAGAAGAGAGAAGGGAAAGTACTTACCTTGCATTTGAAGCAAGGGCACTGACAATTCCATTTCCGCTTTCTTCTATATGATGTGCAAATTTTGAGCTTTAGACCCTTTATTTTATTTTTAAATTGTATTTATTTGAGAGGTAATGAGAGAAACACACACACAGAGAAACAGAGGCAGAGAGACAGAGTTTCCATCCATTAGTTCACTCCTTACATGTCCACAAAGGTGCCAGGAGCTGAGAACTCAATCCAGGCCCCGATGTGGGCGACAGGAATCCATTAGTTGGGTCATCACCACTGACTGGGAGGCTCTGTGAGAAGAAAGGTAGAGTCAGGAGCCAGAGCCAAGAATAAAAAAAAAAAAGTTATTTGGGGAGCCAGTGTTGTGGCATACCAGGTTAAGTCAGTGCCTGCAATGCTGGCATCCCTCATGGACCCCAATTTGTGTCCCGGCTGCTCCACTTTGGATCCAGCTCCCTGCTAATGTCCTGGGAAAAGCAGCAGAAGATGGCCAAAACACTTGAAGGACTTGGAAGAAGATCGTGGCTCCTGGCTTGGGTCTGGCTCAGCCTTGGCCACTATAGCTATCTGGGGAATGGACCAGCAGATGAAAGACTGCTTTCTCTGTAACTCTGCCTTTCAAATAAATAAATATTTTTTAAAAAATTACTCAGAAGAGAGGCAGGCATCTTAGGTGCTAGGCTAAATGTTCATTGTAGCTTTAGGGCCTTTAGTGACCACCCACGACACAGGGGTCATTCCCTTTGTGTAATATCAGTATCTCTATGAGGCAGAGCCTGTATCACACTAATATGACCACACTTTCTTCCTCCTTCCTCAATAAAGCTTTATTCTGATAATGCATATATTGGGTACTATGTGTCAGGCACTATTCCAAGTGTGTTTACATTTAGTGTATCAAATAATCTTCACAACAATGCTGTAATGTTAAGAAAACTGAGGCTTAGAAAGGTAAAGTCTCTTCCTCTAGTTGATCAGCTCTCAGAGGCAGAACTGATCTCAGTTTTCCCACTTTGTTGAGAGACCGACAATTTAAGTCTAATTGCTAATTGCTTAGGCAACTTCATTGTCCCTTTTAACAGTCATGCATACTTCTTGGTATGTGACGTTGCTGATGAGACATGACTTTTTCTCCATGAAATATCAAGATCTACAGAACCAATTTCCCAGGATGAGCAGGGAAACTACTGAGCTCACTGGCTGGTTCGTCTCCCGGTACCCAGTTTTCCCAGTTGACTTTGTGGGCTTCATAACACCTTTTGCTCAAGATGAACAATCTCGAATGATTCTTTTTCTTTTTTTTTTTTTAAGGTTTATTTATTTATTTGAAAGGCAGAGTTACAGAGGCAGAAAGAGAGAGAGGTCTTCCATCCACTGGTTCACTCCTCAGATAGCTGCAACTGCCAGAGTTGAGCCAATCCGAAGCTAGGAGCCAGGAGCCAGGAGCTTCTTCCAGGTCTTCCACGCAGGTGCAGGGGTCCAAGGACCTGGGCCATCTTCTACTGCTTTCCAGGCCTGAGCAGAGAGCTGGATCAGAAGTGGAGCAGCCAGGACTCAAACCAGCACCCATATGGGATGCTGGCGCTGTAGGCGGTCGCTTTACCTGCTACACCACAGCACCAGCCCCTCTCAAATGATTCTTGTACATGAACTACAAAGTTGACCTCAGTTGCTATTGCTTTTCAACAGTCAACACAAAGCTGCACTACTGCCAGATTTTATTTTCCTCACTCTTCCTACAGTCACTCCCACATTACTATATCATAATGTTGACCTCTCCAATTGCAGAGTAGTGTTACAATTCAATTTATAAAAAAGATTTATTTATTTATTTATTTGAAAGTCAGAATCACAGAGAGAGGAGAGACGTGAGAGCAAGAGCGAGAGAGAGAGAGGTATCTTCCATCTTCTGGTTCACTGCCCAAATGGCCACAATGGCTAGGACTGTGCCAGGCTGAAGCAAGGAGATCCAGGAGCCTCATCTGAGTCTCCCACATGGGTGCAGGGGCCCAAGGACTTGGGCCATCTTCCACTGCTTTCCCAGGCACATTATCAGAGAGCTGAATTGGAAGCAGAGCAGCCAGGACTCAAAGCTATGCCCATATGGAATGCCGGCACTGTAGATGGTAGCCTAACCTGACACAGTGCTGGCCCCTACCGTTCAGTTTTTAAGATCCTAGGGGCCAGCGCTGTGGCAGAGTGGGCTAAGCCTCCAACTGTGGTGTCGGCATCCCATATGGGTGCTGGGTCTAATCCTGGCTATTCCACTTCTGATCCAGCTCTCTGCTGTGGCCTGGGAAAACAGTTGAAGATGGCCCAAGTGCTTGGGCCCCTGTACCCACATGGGAGACCCAGAGGAAGCTCCTAACTCCTGGCTTCTATCTGGCCCAATCCTGGCCATGTGGACATCTGGGGAGCTAACCAATAGATGGAAGATCTCTCTCTCTAATTCAGCCTTTTAAATAAGTATGGGCATCAGTTCAAGTCCTGGCTGCTCTATTTTTGATCCAGCTCCCCACTGATGGCCTGGGAATGGCAGTAGATAATGGTCTGCAAGCTTGGGCCCCTGATACCCGCCTTGGGAGATCTAGATGAAGTTCCTGGTTCCATGGTTGCGGCCATCTGGGGGATGAACCAGTGGGTGGAAGATCTCTCTCTCTCTCTCTCTCTCTCTCTCTGTAACTCTTTCAAAAAACAAATCGTTAAAAAAAAAAAAAAGTGCTATCACTGTGTTACAAGCGTCTCAACAGCCTAATGGGGTAGGTGACATCGTTTCCCCTCTTTTTACATTGTTCAAGTAGACTATGGATGAAAGACACCTTAAACATTACACAGCCCAGTGACAATGTGCACTTTGAAGGTCTTCAGTAATCTGAAGGTTGTTACATTTTAAGGTGCCCTATTTTATAAGTTTTTAAAGGCAAGTAATGTCTGATTTTATTTTTTAAATTTGTATTGACTTGTTTAATGTATTTGAAAGAGAATGAGAGAGAGCAAGTGCTCCCACATACTGGTTCACTTGGGCCAGGCTGAAGCCAGGAGCCAGGAATTCAATCCAGGTCTCCAATGTGGGTGGCAAGAACCCAAGTACTTGAGTCATCACTGCTGCCTCCCTGGTTCTGCATTATCAGGAAGCTGGAATCCGGAACAGAGCCGGTAAGTAAACTCAGGCACTCTGATATGACTTAACCACTGTATCAAATACCGCTCCTACCAAAGCAGCCTGTTTCCTATCCACAGGACTTCTTTCACATTCTGAGCAACAAATGTGTCTCTGACGCTCCTATTCTTCAGTTCTAGGGGCCTGGAGCTTTTTATTTAAATTTTTTTTAAGATTTTTTTTTAAATTTATTTGAGAGGTAGAGTTACAGACAGAAGAAGAGAGAGAAAAAAAGGTCTTCCATCTGCTGGTTCATTCTCCAAATAGCTGCAAAGGCCAGAGCTGAGCTGATCGAAGCCAGGAGCCAGGTGCTTCTTCCTTGTCTCCCATGTGGGTTCAGGGGCCCCAGTGCTTGGGCCATCTTCCACTGCTTTCCCAGGCCATAGCAGACAGCTGGATCGGTAGAGGAGCAACCAGGACTAGAACCAGTGTCTTATGGGATGCTGAAGCTGCAGGTGGAGGATTAACCTACTGAGCCACAGCGCCAGCCCACCCCCCCTTTCTTTTTAACACAACAGTCCATTAGGTATTTCAGGATGGCTCTTGGATCACATGAATTCTTCAGTTCTGCATGAGCCAGAGTAGCAAGGCCCTTCAACATCTCGGTTTGTTTGTTTGTTTATTTACTTTAGAGGCAGAGACACTGAGCCCTTCAAAAGCGCTCCCATTCTCTGGTTCATTCCTCAAATGCCTTCAATGGCAGAGGCTAAGCCTGGCTGAAGCCAGGGGCTGGGCCAGGCCAAAGGCAGCCAGGAACTCAATCCAAAACTAGGGAGCTAGGAACTCAATCCAGGTTTCCCACTGGGGTGGCAGGGACCCAACTACCTGAGCTGTCACCTGCTGCCTCACAGGGTCTGCATTAGCAGAGAGCTGAAATCAAGTATAAAACCCAGGTACTCTGACATGGGATGCAGGCATCCCAGCCAGCATCTTAACAGCCAGGCCACGGCGCACGACATCTTCCTTATTACTTTCCACTTAAAGAGAACACACTGCTTAGATGTGATCTAAAGAATAAAGCAGAGCTCTTTCTTTCTTTGTTCTGATGCTAGACTTCCATTAATCCAGCCTAAAATTACACTTATCTGAAGCCCCATATGGAGGAAACAAATCAACCACGCCCACATCTCTCCTTGCAGTATCCTCAGTTTTCATGTTTATGCTCCTTTTCTAGTTCTGTCACAACTCACCCACACGCTTCTCTTCGGCATGACCTTGATCCTCATTCTTTGCAGTGTGGTACTGCTCCCTCCATGGGCACATATGTTACATTTATTTTCTCTCAGCTTCCATTTCCTTCTCTCTTCCCACTTCACCTCGTGGTTCCTACCTTGTCCAACATTAGAATCCAAATCACTCTCTAGCCATCTCGCTTCTTTATAATGTGAAGTAAGCATGTCCTGAAAACATTATTATCCAGTAAGGGTGGATGTGTCTGTCCTGGTTAGCACTTACAATGCATATGCTGACAGTCTGAGGCTGGCTTCCAAGAGAGTAATCTGATTTGGGAATGCTTTGCCTAAGCAGATCTAAAAAATTTTCACTTTACTAGAGTTTCAGAGTGGGGAAAAAGCAAACAAACAAACAAACAGAAAAACCAGCTCAGGCCCTTGTTATAGAATAGAATCTCAAACACAGAAGGTGACTCTTCACTCTGGATAAACTGATAACCAACATGGTGAGGAAGAGTTTTATGGAAACAGCCTGGGTTCGAACCTTAGATTTGTTGCTTCCAGGCTGGGTAATCTGGGGCCAGTTACTTAATTCTCTGTGTCTCAATTTCCTCATCTATATAATAGTGGCAACAACTGCACCCACTTCTTAGGCCTATTGTGAGAACTTAATTTGCATAAATGCTTAGGACAGTGCCTGGGTCACATAATAAAGAATAGCTATGATAATTATTCTTGCATGTTATAAGAGAATTTAAAGTTAAAACGGAAAAGAAATTCTTTCTCCCCGGCACTTGGGTTTTCGGCCTGCATCTACAAGCTTTGATTCATTAAGCATTGGGATTGAGGTTTTGGCTTTATAAGGAAGCAGACACTCAGAAGGAGGCTCAAGAGTCATTTGTGAATGAATGCCCCTCAATCCGGGGCTGGTGAGGAGCAGGGTAGAATTGTTATTTAAGAGAGAGAGTAAAGGCTAGAATTAGAATCTATCCGGAGATGAGATCTAGCAAGATCTCTTCCTTTTCTCTCCAATGAATAAAAAAACAAACAAACTTTCAGGCAAAAATGAGTAAATGTCGGTCCTCGCAGATCTTACCAAATAAATTAAGTGATCTCCCAGGCCATTCTTTGGTGCTTCTAAAATCTCTGGATTTTAAAAAGTTAAAACATGATTTCCTCTATCTCACCATAACACCAAAAATTATTTTGAAAGTCCTGGTCATAAAGCAGTTTAGTACTTGGGTTCCACAGAAATTTGTTTGGTTATATTGTACGGTTTACAGCATAGACTACACTAACATAGAAGAATCTAGTTTAGGTTGTGTCAAATCGTGTTAAATTACAACATTAAATAAATGCAAAGAGCCAGAACAAAGAAAGTGATTAAGCTGGTTTAACAGCATTCAGCCCACTATGCTAAATCCCCTTAGGGGGCTCAAGTTAAACAACAAATTTGGTTTCTTGGCCTAAATCTTTTTCTTCAAAGAAGACATTTTTCTTGTAATTCTGATAGGTTTGTTTTCATCTTCAATCCTCAGGGAAGCTGGGGTGAAAACAATCTCTGACAGGCTCTGCATTTTAGAGAGAGATGGACCAGAGGGCGACGGGGTCTGAGGCTTGGGAGGTGTGTGATTGTTCAGTTCCAGAAAAACGCCAGCTAGTGACACCCAGGATGAGAATTTTATCCCGCAGTGAATCAAATAAGGCTGCGAAGGAGATAATAAGGTGTAATTATAGCAGTGCTGTTAGTGCCTGTTTATGGGGTCTGGCAGCAATTTGGTTGAACACCCCTCATTTTGAGAAATTTGTAATTTGGCAGTCAGAATTCTTGCCTTGAAATTTGGCACAAGCCCTCACAGTTTAATATTGCAAAATCTGGGAAATGTTGAAATGTGGCTGCTATTCTAATTGAACTTTTTCAGGCTCTTTCGCATTGGTTTTTTTCCTGCTGGATTAAAAAACAAACGTCTCCCTTTTGAGAAGTTCACGAGGCTCTCTAAACCACAAACTCAAGTAAACTTTCAGGCAAACGGACTACTCTCATCAACTCTCATGACTTAAATCTTGTGTACACACGGGGGGGGGGGGGACAGCTAGCAATTGAAAAACCAGAGTTCCTTCTGTTAGTAGCCCTTTAAAAAAAAAATCCCCACAATCAGTATTTTAATTTCCTTTGAGTCAGAGCAGGGCAACGTGGTGTTGCTCTTCGGTTTATCAACCGCCTGCCTCCCCCACGACAATTCCCCGTCGTTTCGAAGTAAAAGGGAGGACGCTGGACTAGCGAAACGTGGCCAGCTCCGGCTGGGACCACGTTGGCCCAACGGACTTCTCTGAACTAACTGCAAGTTTTCTGACAGGAAACCGGTCAGTTCTTGTGTGTCTCAGCGCCGGTTCCCACGGCCTCGGCGCCCGCGGCGCCCCCGACGCCCCGCGCGGAGCCCGGCAGAGGAGCGGGGTGCGGGGCGCTGCGGGCGGCAGGGGGCAGCAGCGGGAGCCCGTTGTTCTGAGGCGGGGGGTGGGGCGGCATGCGCGCCCCCACCGCTCCCCGGCTCGGGTTCCGCGCCCCGCACCCTCCCCTCCCCCGCTCGCGCCGGCCCTCCCCTCCACGGGGAGAAGGGCGGGGACGCAGGGCCCTCCCCCGGGGCCGGGGGCGTGCGCGCCCCCTCGCACCCCTCCCCCCGGCCCGGCTCTCCTGGCTCCCCGAGGCGGGAGTTTCCAGGAAGAGCTGCGAGCGTGCCGCACCACCGAGCGCACGGAGACATCAAGTAGTCCCTCAGCGCGACCGTACTGGAGGGGCCCGCTCGCTGCCAGGGGGCCGTCGGCGTCGGCACCTCCCGGAGCTGGAGCGTGGAGGCCCAGCCTGAGGGAGCGCCAGGAAGGCGGAGTGCGCGCCCACTTCGCATTCCCAGAGAAGGGCTGTGTGGGGGAGGCGGAACGAGTTCCGGCGGAGGGCTCGGGCGCGCCCGGTGGAGTGAAGCGCCGCGCGGTCGAAGCGCTCACAGAGTTAAAGTGGGCGGGAAAACCCGGAGCGGACTCGGCACGCCCAGGACCTCCCGCCCCATTCTTCGTGGGGGAGGGGAGCGGAGAGGCCGAAGCAGAGAAACGTGTTCCCCTCCCCCGGCCGCCTAAATGCCCTCTGGAGAAACAGGTGTCCGCTCGCCACCTCGAGGGCCTCGCTGCGAGAGGCTCGCGGGTCCCGGCGGGGCGGGGCGGGCCGCGCGGCTCCCGCTCTAACGTCCGCGCCGTCGGCGCTGAGCGCGCGGTCGGGAGCCCAGGCCTGTGGGCCGGGGGCGCGGGGCGCGCGCATGCGCGCGGTGGGAGCGCGCTTCCGCCCCTCCCCCCACGTTCCTCCGCCGCCACCTCAGAGCCTCCCCCGCACCCAGCGCTCTCCGCTCGGGGGAGGCGGCCCGGCTTGCCCATCCACTGACTAACCCCTTCACCTCAGTTTCGCCCCGCCTCCCGTGAGCTGTGGTGCGGACTCGGCAGCTCGGGCTCGGCTTTCACATTCCCGCCTCCGCCCTGGCTCCCCTCCCACCCCTACAGCACTTCCTGCAAACTGCCCTGTTCTCGCTCGTCGCCGCGCCGCCGCCTCCTGGCCCGGACTGGATGGCCGTTTGCACGCTGGTCATGATCCTGGGGTCGTGCGTCCCGCGCGCTGGCAGCCCCCTGCTCCATTTTACAGATGGGGAAATGAAGGCCCAGTGCGCTCACAGCGTGCGCCCTAAAGGCTGTTTGGCTGGACGGCCGGCCCTTTAAACCTCACCTCTTGGCACCCTCAACCCTTCAGACCACGCCAGCCCAGTTAGCAAAAGCCTTAGGAACAGATGCCCCCACGTTAAGTATGTAGCGATTACCACGTTGGAAGAAGGGCCGGTTAGAGATTCGGGTTGGCGCACAGGCTGTTAGAGGTGAGGCTGATCATTTGTTCAACGTAAACTCGTCTTGAAGTAGGATGTGTAACGTCTTCCTTGGGTTTTGTAATTCTTACTCGGCGAGCTGGCTTGAAAACGTTCTTTGGTTCCTGAAAATATTTTTCACGGAATTTGCCCCTCAAATTGTACCATCTTAAGTATTTATTCGAAAGAGTGGCCGAGAGATGGGGTGGAGATGGATCTCTCCCCAAATACCCTCAACTTCTGGGCTGGACCAGGGGAAGCCAGGAGCCGGAAACTCCATCCAGGTCTCCCACATGGCTGAAGGGGCCCAAGTACTGAGCCGCCATCTGCTGCTTTCCCTGGCGCATTAGCAGGGCGCTGGGTGGGAGGCAGAGAGTAGGGGATGCCACCGCAGCGTAACCCGCTGCAACACAACCCTGGCCTAGGTCCCATTTTATTTTAAAAGATAGATTTTTCCTTTCTGTTAGTGTGCTTGGCATTATTATCCTGATTCTTGCCCCTCCAATCTCCACTGTCAATTGTTCCCTGTTTTCAGCTCCTGTCAAAGTTAGAAATTGGGAGGCTTGCAAGAGAAGGTGATGGATGCCACAGAGAATCTTGAAATATTGCCTCCTTAAACATTTTGTGCACCACAAACTTAAAACTTACAATCAGGAGTTCAAGGAAACAGGAGACTTGTGTCATTTTATGTATATTTAGAGATTCATTATTTCAAATATAAATGTTTTGAGTGTCTCATTCCAAACATTGTAAATATAGATCTGTTTTTATTCCGTTCTGTTTAGTTTTAAATGACAGTTTTATCATGATTTTTCTCTCAAGTATTCCTAAATTACTTATTAGGCTGATGTCTTTTAAACATAATGATGGTCTGAAGAACCAGTCCAGATTTGTTACAGGACAGCTTTTTTTTTTTTTCCTTAAGATTTATTTATTTATTTGAGAGGCAGTCACAGACTGGGGGAGAGAGGAGAGAGAGAGAGAGAAAGGTCTTCCATCTTCTGGTTCACTTCCCAAATGGCCACAATGGCCGAAACTGGGCCGATTCTAAGCCAAGAGCTTCTTCCAGGTCTCTCACGTGAGTGCAGGGGCCCAAGCACTTGGGCCATCTTCCAGTGCTTTCCCAGGCCATTAGCAGGGATCTGAACAGGAAGTGGAGTAGCTGGGATTTGAACCAGTGCCCATATGGGGTGCCGGCGCCACAGCACCAGCTCCTGGACTCATGCTTCCACCTGTATTCACTGAAACTTCGTCTTGGACTTACGCCTCTCATGGGGTTAGCACAGTAAGACAATGAAACTAGGTTTTCATGTCAGTATAATTTTATTTCTCTCTTTTTAAAAGATTTATTTGTTTGAAAGGCAGAGTTACAGAAAGAGAGGGGGAGAGACAGAGATTACATCCGCTGTTTCACTCCCCAAATGGCTGCAATGGCCTATCAGGGCCAATCTGAAGCCAGGAGCCAGGAGTTTCTTCCGCATCTCTTACATGGGTGCAGGGGCCCAAGGATTTGGGCCATCTTCTACTGCTTTCTCAGGCCATAACAGAGAGCTGGATTGGAAGTGGAGCAGCCGGGACTTGAACCGGTGTCCATATGGGATGCCAGCACTGCAGGCGGCGGCTTTATCTGCTATACCACAGTGCTGCCCCATTATTTCTCTTTTTAAAAAGGTTTATTTACTTATCTTTTTTTGAGTGGCAGAATTAGAGAGAGAGAGAGAGAGAGAGATCTTTCATTCGCTAGTTCACCCCCAAAGTGGTCACCCAAGCCAGAAGCCTGGAACTCCATCTGGGTCTCCCATATGGGCAGTAGGGGCCCAAGCACTTGGGCTGTCTTCTGCTTTCCCAGGCACATTAGCAGGTAGCTGGATCAGAAGTAGAGCAGCCAAGACTCCTACTAGTACTCATATGGGGTGCCAACTTTTCAGGCAGTGCTTTACCTGCTGCACCGCAGTGCTGGCTCCCATATATCCTATTTTATTTGTGATGTTTAAATTCAGAAGTTAAATTGGAAGAACCCTAAGAACGACTTTCTTAAGTAAAATGAAATATGAAAACATTATTTCTTATTAAATCTAAGGTACATTCCAAAACTAATATGTTACTGTATTGATATTCACAACACACAAGAGTGCCCCACAGACATTTGAGTCAAGCTGTTGTGGCTTATGTATCACTGAACTGGGAGAACGGTGGCACTATTTGATTTTTTTAGGGAAAATCATATTGTAGACTAAAATCTATAGAAAAAGTAACACAGCTCTCATCTTTGTCATAATGAAATTCAGGTCTTTATCATCATCCTCTGTGTCATATAGCCGATCATTATTGTTGGTCTAGCATCTAAGGTGACATTCTTTTTTTTTTTTTTTTTTTTTTTTTTTTTTTTTTTTTAAGATTTATTTATTTGAAGGTCAGAGTTACAGAGAGAAGGGGAGAGACAGGCAGAGATCCTCCATCTGCTGATTCAGTCCCTAAATGACTGCAATGGCCAGGGCTGGGCCAGGTCTAACCAGGAGCCAGGAGCTTCATCTAAGTTGCCCATGTGGGTGGCAGTGGCCCAAGCACCTGGGCCATCCTCTGCTGCTTTCCCAGGCCATTAGCAGGGAGCTGAATAGAAAGTGGAGCAGCCAGGGCACCTATGTGGCATTGCAGGAGGTGGCTTAACCCACTGCACCAACACATCAACACCAAATACGTGCCTTTTAATTAAGTTTTTTAAAAAATAATTTATTTTAAAGGCGGTTACAGGAGCTTCTTCGGATCTGTCTCCTACTTGGGTGCAGAGATCCAAGCACTTGGACCATCCTCTGCTTTCCCAGGCACATTAACGGGGACCTGGATTGGAAATAGAACAGCCAGGACCTGCACTGGTGCCCATATGAGATGCTGGCATCGCAGGCAGAGCTTAACCCACTACACCACAATGCCAGCCCCTAATTAAGGCTTTTTATCACCAAGCCTTCCAAAAAAAAGACTCTTTTTTTTGACAGGCAGAGTGGACAGTGAGAGAGAGACAGAGAGAAAGGTCTTCCTTTGCCATTGGTTCACCCTCCAATGGCTGCCGCAGCTGGCACATCACACTGATCCGGAGCCAGGAGCCCCGTGCTTCTCCTGGTCTCCCATGCAGGTGCAGGGCCCAAGCACTTGGGCCATCCTCCACTGCACTCCTGGGCCACAGCAGAGAGCTAGCCTGGAAGAGGGGCAACCGGGACAGAATCCGGAGCCCCAAGCAGGACTAGAACCTGGTGTGCTGGCACCACAGGCGGAGGATTAGCCTAGTGAGCAGCGGCGCTGGCCCCAAAAAGACTCTTATACTCAGTGCCTCTGACTCCATTCTTTGTGGGGTCCTGGGTAACTTATTTCTCTTATTTAGGCTTTAGTTTTTCTACCTTGTGTCTTGCCAAACCCACAATCAGCTGTGGGCCGTTGAGGGCTACAGGTGTGAGAGTGCCTGTTTCCCTCATTCTACAGGATTCAGACTCTTAAAGCAATTTCTTCTTTTACTCAAATCTGTATCCTTTTTAGTCTTATAAGTTTTTTACATATTGTCATGAGAGTTTCTTACACTGGAGAATTGAAATTTAGGGCTTGAAAAAATAATGTGATGTAATGTTAGGGCCTTAGGTAAGGGCCCAAAGAGACTATATCAAGAGTTCTTTATTATTGCTGTTATTATTATTTATTTATTTGAGAGAGTTACAGAGAGAGAAGGAGAAACAGAAAAAGGAGCCAGGAGTTTCATCTGGGTCTCCCACGTGAGTGGCAAGGGCCCAAACACTCCAGCCATCCTCCACTGCTTTTCCCACGCCATTAGTAGGGAGCTAGATTGGAAGTAGAGCCTCCAGGACTTGAATTGGTACCCATATGGGATGCTGGCATCACAGGCAGAGGTTTTACTCACCATACAACAACTCCAGCCCCACATCAGGAATTTTTTTTTTTTTTTTTGACAGGCAGAGTGGACAGTGAGAGAGAGACACAGAGAAAAAGGTCTTCCTTTTCCGTTGGTTCACCCCACAATGGCCGCTGTGGCCAGCGCATTGTGCTGATCCGAAGCCAGGAGCCAGGTGCTTCTCCTGGTCTTCCATGCGGGTACAGGGCCCAAGCACTTGGGCTATCCTCCACTGCACTCCTGGGCCACAGCAGAGAGCTGGACTGGAAGAGGGGCAACCGGGACAGAATCTGGCGCCCCGACTGGGACTAGAACCCAGGGTGCCGCCGCCGCAGGCAGAGGATTAGCCTATTGAGCCACGGCTCCAGCCCTACATCAGGAATTCTTAACCTGGCATAAATGATAAAACTTATTTGGTACAGGAAGATGGATGACAGGAAAATTTCATCTAGTTTTACTGACTTAAAATTGAAATTTAGCATTTCATTTTAATATGAACATAGGAAACAAAATCACATCGGTATTAGCAGCACAGTACTTATGACTTTGTCACCGATAGAAATCATGGATAATTTCTTACCACACTGCAGTTGTTACAGGCATGTTGATATATATCTGTGCTGTTTGCATTTTTTAGTATTTTATTAATTTATTTGAAAGGCAGAGTTACACACAGAGAGGGCGAGAAAGATATTCAGTCTGCTGGTTCTCACCCCAGATGGCTGCAACAGTCAGGGTTGGGCCAGTCTGAAGCCAGGAGCCTGGAACTCCATCAAAATCTCCCACATTGGTGCAGGAGTCCAAGCACTTGGGCCATCTTCTGCTTTCCCAGGTGCATTAACAGGGAGCTGGATCAGAAGTAGAACAGCCAGGACACCAACTGATACTCATGGGATGCCAGCTTTGCAGGCAGTGACTTAATCTGTTGGGCCACAATGCTGGCCCCCTAGATCTTGTTTTTTAATATTTGATAGGCACATTTATTATATCATAAATATTTACTACTTTGATAAGCATTACAGTATAATAGGTTTCCTTTGTAAACCTATGTAATATTCTCTGTATTATTTTATGCATTTAAAAATATTGTTTTGAGGTTCAGGTGTCATGGCTCAGCGGTTTAAGCTGCCACTTGAGACACCTACATTCTTTATTTATTTATTTTTTGACAGGCAGAGTGGACAGTGAGAGAGAGAGAGAGAAAGGTCTTCCTTTGCCGTTGGTTCACCCTCCAATGGCCCAATGGCCGCTGCGGCTGGCACGCTGCGGCCGGCACACCGCGCTGATCCGATGGCAGGAGCCAGGTGCTTATCCTGGTCTCCCATGGGGTGCAGGGCCCAAGGACTTGGGCCATTCTCCACTGAACTCCCTGGCCACAACAGAGAGCTGGCCTGGAAGAGGGGCAACTGGGACAGAATCCGGCGCCCCAACCGGGACTAGAACCCGGTGTGCTGGCGCCGCAAGGCAAAGGATTAGCCTAGTGAGCTGCGGCGCTGGCCGAGACACCTATATTCTATGTAAAACTGCTGGTTTAGGTCCTGTCTGCTCTGCTTCTGATCCAGCTTTCTCCACTGCATCCAGGATGCAGTGGATGGTGATTCATATGCTTGGACCCCTGCCCCAAGGTGAGAGACCTGTACAGAGTTTTTGGCTTCTGGCTTGGGCCTGGCCCAGCCCTGTCTTTTTTTGGGCATTTGGGGAATGAACTAGAGGATGGAAGATTCTCCCTCCCTCCCTCCCTCCCTCTCTCCCTCCCTCTATCTCTCTCTCCCTCCCTCCCTCCCTCCCTCCCTCCCTCCCTCCCTCTTGCTATGCCTCCCAAGTAGATGAAAATAAATCAATTTTTGAAAATAAAAATATAATTCTGAGAAGATATATATATAGACTTCACACTGCTAAAGGGGTCCATCCATGGTACAAAAAAAAAAGGTTAGAACTCCTGCTTTAATCAAAATAAATATTAGTAATGGATTATAAGCCAATGAATAAGGACTTATGAATCCATACTGATATAAACAGATGAATTAATAATTACATAAATGTGAAAAAAAGAAAAGTTTTTCCTTATAATAGGATTCCAACTAATAATTCTGATAGAATGGTGGAGTAAAAAACTCATTCATGGGTGCTAAAACTGGAGGGTAAAACTTTGATGAGGAGAGGAATATTTATATAAATAACACTCTTCATAAATTACCTAAGACTTAACAATAGTAACTAGTGGAGGAAGATCATTAGCAATGCCTTTACAGAGTCATCAGACCTAACATTACCAACATGGGGACAACATGGGGACAAGTTGACTTCATGCGCCTCTTGGAGAAGCACTGAGGACACAACGTTGCTTCACTGGTAATCCTGAGAAAAATACACAGATGGAATCTAATCATGAGGAAATGTCAGACAATCCAGTTATAAAACAACTGGTCTGTAGTGTTAAAAAGTGTCAATGTCAGGGCCAGTGTTTGCATGGCAATTAAAATGCTGCTAAGGACACCTGAGTCCCATATGGAAGTACTTGGGTTTGAGTCCTAGTCCTGCTTCTGATTTCAGCTTCCTGCTAATGCACTCTCTGGCAGACAGCAGGTGATGGTCCAAGTGCTTAGGTTCTTGCCACCCACTTGGGTGACCCAGATTGAATTCCCGCCTCCTGGCTTTGGCTTGGCTAAGTTCCAGCTGTTGTGGGCATTTGCAGAATGAATCAGTGAGTGGAAGATCTCTGTCTCCATCTGCCTTTCAAAAATAATTTTGGTGGGTGCAGGGGAAAATGGTGGTGGTGGTAGCAGCTGCAGCAAATGTGACAGGAGAAAGCAGCCGGATGGAGATGGGTGCAGCAGTAGTCCCCAGAGTGATGGCTTCTGGAGTGACCAGCAGTGTTTCCCTTGCCTTCATCCTGTTGTCTTTCTGAACATCTTAGACCACCAGACCCACATGGGCTCCCAGGAGGCGGCCTATACAGGTGACTGGGGGCTCTGATCAGAAAGCTTCTGCTTTCTGTGTGCTGTGGCACAGTAGGCTAAGTCTCCACCTGTGGCACCAGCATCCCATACAGGTATTGGTTCATGTCCGGGCTGCTCCTCTTCTGTCTAGCTCTCTGCTATGGCCTGGGAAAGCAGTGGAAGATGGCCCAAGTGCTTGGGCCCCTGCACCCACATGGGAGATCGAAAAAAAGCTCCTGGTTCCTGGCTTTGGATCAGCCTGGCTCAGGCTGTTGCAGACATTTGGGGTGTAAACTGGTAGATGGAAGACCTTTCTTTCTGTGTCTCCCTCTCTCTAACTCTGTCTCCCAAATTAAAAAAAAAAAAAAAAAAAAGGCAGAAAGGCCAGAATATCAAGGTGATTAACTCCTTTGAGCCACTGTCTGACATAGTTGAAGATTATCATTGACAAGGAATATTATTATTTTTTAAAATTTATACATTTTTATTAAAAATATAGCCTAATGGTCCTGTGATTCAATGTCACTCTGGCTGTGTTTGACTTCCATACAACCAAACTAATTATAAGGAACTTCACAGATACACTCCAGACAGAAATAAAAAGGTAAGCAGAAATGATTGACAAGATGGGGCTATTTCAGACATTATTCCCTTATAATTAATACTTGCTAGAAAATGGAATCAGACCTTCTTTACATTGACACTGACATTCATGGAGACTGCCCAACACAGGCAGAAGGGACACCATGACTACAAGTCTTCGTATTTCCTAAGTAGTTTTATATTTTAGCTACGAAGGTCAATTCCCAGAGCCAAACTTGTTCTTAACAAGTAGAATTTTTATGTCCATTCAGAGTCTCATACACCTTTCTGGGCCTATTCATTTGCAGAAAGGAGTAGAAACCGTAACCAGGTTCATCTCATGCATCCGAGCGTGATGCCCAATCTTCATGTGCTGTCCAACTTCTTTAAGATAAAAGGAGTGACTCAGAGCAGGGCCACGTAGATGAGGAGGTTCTGTGTAGAGGATGTCACATCCTCGTGCATCTTCCATTTCAGCTCCTCTGGGTGCAGCTTCGGTGCGAGGCCTTCAGTTAGGAACATTCTGGTTGTGCCTCACCGGCTTCCAGCTGCAGTGACCACCTTAGTGCTCTCCCCACCTTAGTGACCACCTTGAATCTGGAACTCTGACAAGGAGTGTTAATACACCATGGGAGAGCAGTACAGATGGGTATTCAAGGAGCTGGAGTTTCTGGGTTTATGTGTTACAGAGGGCTGCCTGACCCTTCCAACATCCACGTCCGTAAACAAAGAGCCCCCTCTTTCTTAAGTTGAACCCTATGGCCTGTCAGCATTCTTGAGTGTCGTTGATATCATCGATGGAGAAGCAACAATGCTGTTTGCTGAGCCTACCTACACTCTGGCCATAGAGCAAGCTGAAAGCATCAGCATCCACCGTGCGGCCTGAATTGACAGCAACAGGCAGTGGTGAGAGCTCCGCTCTGGCTAAACTCCCGATATCACAGCACAGAGCCATCAAGATGCTGCACAGCTGGGTCAGGCTCATCTTGGAGCACATCAAGGCCTCCGAAGCAGGAGATGTCCTCTTTAGCCATTAGGTCCTGCAGGAGGCTCTGCTCTGTGCCACTGCCTCTCAATGCTCAGACAAGTTCAAGACAGACTTTCATGATCGATGGAATGATGTGGGATATATGGCTTAGCTTGGCACCATCACCAAAATGTACAACACCATGAACCAGTTTGTGAACAAGTTTGGCATCCCCTATGATCGACAAGGTGTCAGCAGGTAAGTGTGGGAGCTCTTCTGATGGGAGGGTACCTGAAGGGACAATGCAGAGGGGTCAGCCAGCTATCCCAGTGGGAGGGGTGCTGCACTCCCTTTAGAGAAATCACTGTCATTAATTGAAGGAGAATGGTCCCCTCAGCACCCCTTAGAAATGCCAATGTCAGAAAATAAAAATAAAAGAGGAAACAGTCTAGATTAAAAGAGACAAAAAAGATATGACAACTAAATGCAGTATGTGATCTTGGATTTGATTCCGGAAAAGGAGAATAATCTCTTCAGGACAAATGACTTTAATATGGACTGCAATTAGATAGTAGCATTGTGGCAATTTATATTTATTTATTTATTTGAAAGGTTCTGTGATAGGGGTTGGAGGGAAGGGTGGAGGGAGATCTTTCATCTGCTAATTCACTCCTGAAATGGCCGCAGCAGCAAAGACTTGGCCAGGTTGAAGCCAAAGCCAGGAAATCCACTGCCTGTTTTTCCCAGGTGCATTAGGCAGGGAACTGGTCAGAAGCAAAGGACTCAGGACTTGAACTGGCACTCCAACATGGAATGCGGGCATCCAAGTGGTTGCTTAACCTGCTGTGCCACAATACCCACTCCTGTATCAATGTTAAATGTCCTGATTTTGGGACTGGTGCTGTGGCGTAGTTGGCTAAGCCTCTGACTGCTGTATCATCATCCCATATGGATGTTGGTTCATGTCCCAGCAGCTCCTGAAGAGCTCAACTCTCTGCTTACAGCCTGGGAAAGCAGTGGAAAATGGCACAAGTCCTTGGGCCCCTATATCCACATGGGAGACCCAGAAGAAGCTCCTGGTTCCTGGCTTTGGTTCAGCCCAGCTCCGGCCACTGAGTCCATTGAGGAGTGAACCAGAGGATGGAAGACTTCTCTCTCTGTCTGTAATTCTACCTCTCAAATAAATAAATAAAATATTTTTTAAAATAAAAGAAGTCCTGATTTTTTTGTATCTATACTATGGTTACATAAGAGAATATTTTTAATAGATTTTTTTAAAGATTTATTTATTTATTTGAAAGTCAGAGTTACACAGAGAGAGAAGGAGAGGCAAAGAGAGAGAAAGAGAGAGGTATTCCATCCACTGGTTTGCTCCCCAATTGGCAGCAATGGACGGAGCTACGCCGATCTAAAGCCAGGAGCCAGGAGCTTCTTCCGTGTCTCCCATGTGGGTGCAGGGGCCCAAGGACCTGGGCCATCTACTAGTCTCCCAGGCTTGAGCAGAGAGCTGGATCACCGGGTTCTAGTCCCGGTTGGGGCACCGGATTCTGTCCCGGTTGCCCCTCCTCCAGGCCAGCTCTCTGCTGTGGCCAGGGAGTGCAGTGGAGGATGGCCCAAGTGCTTGGGCCCTGCACCCCGTGGGAGACCAGGATAAGTACCTGGCTCCTGCCATCAGATCAGATGGAAGACAAAGCTCCCGGCTTTGGTCTTAGCCCAGCTCTGGTCACTGCAGGTACCTGAGGAGTAAGCCAGTTAATGGGATCTCTCTTTGTCTCTCTGCCTCTTAAATAAATAAATAGATTAATTAATTAACTAAAAATAAAGCAAATGAAACAAAATGTAAATAATTTATGATTTGGATAAAGGACTCATAGAAGTTCTTATGCTGTTCTTGGTTTGTAGCCTTTTTTTTTTTTTTTTAAGATTTATTTATTTATTTGAAAGTATTACATAGAGAGAGAAGGAGAGGCGGATTGAGAGAGGTCTTCCATCCACTGGTTTGCTCCCCAATTGGCCGTGACGGCTGGAACTGTGCTGATTGGAAACCAGGGGCCAGAAGCTTCTTCCAGGTCTCCCATGTGGGAGCAGGGGCCCAAGGACTTGAGTTATCCTCTACTGCTTTCCCAGGCCATAGCAGAGAGCTGGATCAGAAGTGGAGCAGCCAAGACTCAAACCGGCACCCACATGGGATGCCAGCACTGCAGGCAGCGGCTTTTCCTGCTTCTCCACAGCACCAGCCCCGAAAGGTAGTCTTCCATTTGGTGGTTCATTCCCCAAATGCCTACAACAATCAGGGCTGGTCCAGGCCAAAGCGAGGAGACAGGAGCCAGGAATTCAATCCACATGAGTGGCAGAGACCCAATTACTTTAGCCGTCATCGCCTACTGCCTCCCAGGATGCACATTAACAGGAAGCTCAAATCAGAAGTGGAGCCAGGACTTGAACACAGGCACTCCAATATGGGCTGCGGGCATCCTAAGCGGCGTCTTAACTGCTGCACCAAATATTTGCTCCCCTTGTACTCTTCTTGAAATTTTTCTGTAAGTTCGACATTCTATTGTTTTCAGTTACTTATTCCACTCCCTCACTCCCTCACTTTAAAGAGGTGAAAATTCAGATTTTGAAAGATGAAGACTTGCTTATGGTCACGCAGTGAGTGGCAGAGTTAGAGCCAAAACCCACGTCTCCAGATGTCAATCCTCTTTCAATACCACTAACGGAATCCTCTGGTGTTTGCATTTGGATGGCAAAGGTTGAGCCACCCCTTTTACTTCTCCTTTTTAGTTCCTTAGACTGGTTCCTTCTACTAGAGAACCAGAGTAACGTAACTAAGTGCTGCTTTCAGTTCCTTCATGACTAGACGAGGAGTGGTTCGAAGGTTTTGAACTGTACAGTTGGGATATCCTTTTTCTCTTGTAGTTCCAATAGCTTTCTTAGTGCCAGCCCTCTGCAATGGTTTTCTATTTTATGGTGTCACTTGTAGACCCTCTTCTATAGAATGGTGTATTACTATTTACACTTCCTCCCATTGGCCTTTCCGTTTCAAGGCCTCTGCAATATTATCTACACTAAAGATAATTTTATGGATTTCATTTCTGTGTTCTATGACTTAGTCTTCTCATTTGGTGGAAAATTAAAGCATCATATACTGGAAAAAAAGATAATATCTCAGAATTATATAGAATTATATTCTTTTTTTTTTTTTTTTTTTTTTTTACAAGTAGAGTTAGACAGTGAGAGAGAGAGAAAGGTCTTCCTTTTTCTGTTGGTTCACCCCGCAAGTGGCCGCTACGGCCGGCGCATTGCAGCTGGCACGCTGCACCGATCCGAAGCCAGGAGCCAGGTGCCTCCTCCTGGTCTCCCATGTGGGTGCAGGGCCCAAGGACCTGGGCCATCCTCCACTGCCCTCCCGGGCCACAGCAGAGAGCTGGACTGGAAGAAGAAAAACCGAGACAGAATCCAGCACCCCAACCGGGACTAGAACCCGGTGTGCCGGCGCCGCAGGCGGAGGATTACCCTAGTGAGCCACAGTGCTGGCCGATTATATTCTTAAGGAGCCCATGCTGTGGCGAATCAGGTAAATCGCCGCCTGCAGTGCTGGCATCCCATACGGGTGCCTGTTCAAGTCCTGACTGCTCTAATTCCAGTCCAGCTCTCTGCTATGGCCTGGGAAAGCAGAAGATGGCCCAAGTCCTGGGCCCCTGGCTTTGGATAGGCACAACTCCAGCTGTTGTGGCCATCTAGGGAGTGAACCAGTGGATGGAAGACCTCTCTCTTTGCTTCTGCTTCTCTGTAACTCTGCCTTTCAAATAAATAAATATTTTTAAAAATTATATTCTTAAAATAAGGAGATTATATTTAATCACAATAATAGATAGCAGGGGCCATTTAATAGTTTTTACCAGTTAACTAAATAATACCAGTTTTGTCAAATAATTAGGAAACCAAATCTATCATTTTTCCCTTTTTCTGGCTCTTGGCTTTGGATCGGCACAGCTCTGGCTGTTGCAGCCAATTGGGGAGTGCACCAGTGGATGGAAGACTTCTCTCAATCTGCCTCTCCTTCTCTCTCTGTGTAACTCTGACTTTCAAATATATAAATAAATCTTAAAAAAAAAAAAAAAAAGGAAGTAGAACAGCCAGGACTTGAACTGGCACCCATATGGGATGCCTGTGCTTCAAGCCATGTCTTTAACCCACTGAGCCACAGCACCAACCTCAAATCTATCATTTTCCATGTAAATAAGTTTAAATCAGCTAATTGATAATTATCATCAGTGTGAGGACTCTTTGTCTCCAAATGAGGTAATTCAAAATATTAGGTGAACCCTGGTGGGCCTTTGGTGCAGTGGTTAAGATGCCACTTGGGATGCCCACATCCAGTGCAGAGGGTCTGAGTTCAAGTCCCAGCTCTACTTCTGATTCTGGCTTCCTGCTAATGGCCACCCTAGGAGGTAGCAGAAAATAGCTTAATTACTTGGATATCCACCAGCCACATGGGAGACCCAGATTGAACTCCAGGATTCTGGCTCTGGCCTGACATTATATATATATATATATATATATATATATATATATATATATGGCATTTAGAGGGTGAAATCAGCAAATGGGGGGCCGGCGCCACAGCTCACTAGGCTAATCCTCTGCCTTGCGGCACCGGCACACCGGGTTCCAGTCCCGGTCCGGGTGCCAGATTCTGTCCTGGTTGCCCCTCTTCCAGGTCAGCTCTCTGCTGTGGCCCGGGAGTGCAGTGGAGGATGGCTCAAGTACTTGGGCCCTGCACCCCATGGGAGACCAGGATAAGTACCTGGCTCCTGCCATCGGATCAGCGTGGTGCACCGGCCACAACGTGCCAGCCGCAGCGGCCATTGGAGGGTGAACCAACGGCAAAGGAAGACCTTTCTCTCTGTCTCTCTCTCTCTCACAGTCCACTCTGCCTGTCAAAAAAAAAAAAAAAAAAAAAAAAAAAAAGAAAGAAAGAAAGAAAAGAAATCAACAAATGGAAGATATATCTTTGGCTGTCTCTGTCTCTATGCCTTTCAAATAAATAAATAAATTTAAATTAAGCTCAACCATATGAAATTACCACTTTGGAGGCTGACATTTGGCCTAGTGGTTAAGATGCCCATGGTCCCACATGGGAGTGCCTGAGTTCAATTCCTAGCTCTGCTCCCAATTCTAGCTTCCTGCCAATGCAGACCTTAGGAGGCAGTGGTGGCTCAAGTAGTTGGATTCCTCCACCCACATGGGAGACCTGGATTCAGTTTCTGCCTCCTGGCTTCAACCTGGCCCAGCTTCAGTCATTGTTGGCATCTAGGGAGGGACCCAGTGAATAAGAGCTCTCTCTCTCTTTCTCTCTGCTTCTTGAATACATTTTTTCAAAAATGAAATTATCATTTTTGTAACAGTTGAATCTCAACAATTTCATATGGTTCATTCTAATAGCAGTAATCATATCATGAGGTAGTGTTGTATTTTCTTGTCTCTCACTGCATTGGTAAAAGCTCCAGGCATCTGCTCTTGACTTTGCATCTTCTCAGTTTTCTTTTCCTGCCCAGGCTGTTTCTCTATCCTGTTTCTCTATCACAGTCTCGGTGAGATTCTTGTTATGCTTCAGATTCTTCCAAATATCCATCTTGGCTTGCATTACCTTCTGCCACTTGGGAACCTTCCAGGGATTCATAGAAAGTTAGAGACAGGACAGCCGTTGAACCTAGAGATTAAGATGCTTATTAAGACGCCTGTATCGCACTTTGGTTCCCTGCTAACGTGGACCTTGGTGGGCAGTGGTTATGGCTCGGATGGCTGGGTTTTTGCCACCCAGGTGGGGGACCTGGATTGAGTCCCCAGCCTCCAGCTTTGCCACCGTCCCACCCTCCCCCCATGTGTGAAGTGTGCCAGTGGGTCGGGATGCTTTCTCTCTCTCTCTCAAATTTAAGAAGATTTTTTTTGTTTTGTTTTCAAGAGAAAGAATATCAGAGTCAGTTTGTTGAGTCAGATGAAGAAATAGAGGTTTACAGAGGATGAATGACCTGTACAGCGTCACAAAGCCAGCATCTCAGATGTACGGCAAGCATGCAATACTCTGGCTCACTGGACTGTCTTCCTATCTCTGCACTCATTCTATCTGGGTAGACCAGTTGTATGGACTTGTGTCTGTGAGTCAGTATTTCCCTCTGCTCTCTCTGTTCCCTCCTCTCGTTTTTCATGGTTCTTAATTTTCTTGTTTTTAAATTTATTTTATTTTATTTATTTTGACAGGTGGAGTGGACAGTGAGAGAGAGAGAGAGAGAGAGAAAGGTCTTCCTTTGCCGTTTGTTCACCCTCCAATGGCCGCCATGGCTGGCGCGCTGCGGCCGGCGCATCATGCTGATCTGAAGCCAGGAGCCAGGTGCTTCTCCTGGTCTCCCATGGGGTGCAGGGCCCAAGCACTTGGGCCATCCTCCACTGCACTCCGGGGCCATAGCAGAGAGCTGGCCTGGAAGAGAGGCAACCGGGACAGAATCCGGTGCCCCGACTGGGACTAGAACCCGGTGTGCCGGCGCCGCAGGCGGAGAGCATTAGCCTAGTGAGCTGCGGCGCCGGCCATGGTTCTTAATTTTCATCAGTCACCCGTGTCTTCCTTTTTTCCTCAGTCTTATTTTTCCATCCAAGAACAGACATAGCTTGTGTATTCTATCTTTCTCTTTTCAGCTTTGCCATTGTTGAAAGGTGAAAACATAACTCTGTTTCTTGGTTTTTAAAATCAATTTAGGTCTCCCACATGGGTGGCAGGAACACAATACTTGAACCATCATTGTTACCTCCCTGGGTCTACATTAGCAGGAAGCTGAAATCAGGAACTGGAGCTAGATACAGAACCCAGATACTCTGATACAAGATGTGAGTGAATTAACAAACAGCTTAATTTTAGGTCAAATGTCACCCCTATTTGCTGATCTTTATTTTCTGGGGCATTCATGAGGAGTAACTGGGATTTTTTTTAAAATTTATTTTAAAAACAATGAAAGATGCCCTTGCATTTACATATTTATAAAATATTTATTTAGTTATTTGAGAGACAAAAACAGAGAGAGGGAGACAGAGGTTTTCCATCCACTGATCCACTCCCCAGATAGCCATAATGGCTGGAGCTGTGCTGATCTGAAGCCAGGAGCCCAGAGCTTCCTCCAGGTCTCTCACGTGGGTGCAGGGGCCCAAGCACTTGGGCCATCTTCCACTGCTTTCCAAGGCTATTATCAGGGAGCTGGATCAAAAGTGGAGCAGCTGGGACTTGAACCAGCACCCAAATGGGATGCTGGAGCCACAGGTGGAGGTTTAGCCTACTGTGCCACAGAGCCAGCTCCTGTGTGTTTATGTATTTATTGTGCATTATCTTATACTAAGGTTCGTAAATATCTGTCCCTACAAGAAATTTTCCATAGCCCAATAGAAAAGAATCGGCTTATTTTTTTTTTTAAATAATAGTTTTGAATTACCTCTGACTCTGTTGAAGATATACCATGTCATTGTTCCCAAGACACTGAACTGTTGTTTTGAAAAGACATTTGTGAAGCATGTTCACAGGAACAGAGTAAAATATCAAGAAAAAATTGAGGGGCCGACGCGATGGTACAGCGGGTTAGGGCCCTGGCCTGCAGCGCTGGCATCCCATATGGGCGCTGGTTTGAGTCCTGGCTGCTCCACTTCTGATCCACCTCTCTGTTACGGCCTGGGAAAACAGAAGATGGCCCAAGTCCTTGGGCCTGGCTCCTGGCTTAGGATCAACTCAGCTCCAGCTGTTGTGGTCATTTGGGGAGTGAACTAGCGGATGGAAGACCTCTCTCTCTCCCTCTCCCTCTCTGACTCTACATCTCTCTGTCACTCTGTCTTTCAGATGAATAAACTAAATCTTAAAAAAAAAAATGTGAGGCCGGCGCCGCGGCTCACTAGGCTAATCCTCCGCCTAGCGGCGCCGGCACACCGGGTTCTAGTCCCGGTCGGGGTGCCGGATTCTGTCCCGGTTGCCCCTCTTCCAGGCCAGCCCTCTGCTGTGGCCAGGGAGTGCAGTGGAGGATGGCCCAGGTGCTTGGGCCCTGCACCCCATGGGAGACCAGGAAAAGCACCTGGCTCCTGGCTCCTGCCATCGGATCAGCGCGGTGCGCCGGCCGCAGCGCGCCAGCCGCGGCGGCCATTGGAGGGTGAACCAACGGCAAAGGAAGACCTTTCTCTCTGTCTCTCTCTCTCACTGTCCACTCTGCCTGTCAAAAAAAATTAAAAAAAAATAAAAATAAAAATAAAAAAAAATAAGATTTATTTATAAAAAAAAAAAATGTGAGCATGAAGGAAGTGAAAGATTTTAGAGTAAGGAATACATCTCTGGGTTCTAAGTACATTGTAGGAATTTTTAAAGGGGAGGGCAGGGGCAATTGCTTTCTTACAGTTTATAAACTTTGAAGATACTCCAGAGTGATATAGATACTAAGTAGCAAACCTTGGGAAAGAATTTTTTTAAACTTGGTACTTTTATGAGCATCTTAGGGTTTCCCTTATTTGAAGACTTAGCTTTTGTAAGTTCCCTGCAAACACCTCATTTTGTCAGTATTTGCATCTTTCAGTCCAGGAATTTGGTTCTCTGTACTTGACCTGCTTGGGGAACAAATCAACTTTCTCAGGTTTGTGATAGTCCAGATACTTCTGAGTTTGATTAGTACGCCTGATGGATCTCAGAAGTCATTGGAGGTCAGTGTCTGTTTTGTTTTTATCCATCTGCTGTGTAGCATTTCTAGGAATCCTCTTTGGGTTTCTTTTATTAGTCATGTTTTTATTCCCATCACCTTCTTATATGTAAACTAAGTCTTTGTTGAAAGCAATTTATGGCAAAATTGTATAATTTTCTTTGGAGAGAAACAGGTGGATTTGTAGGACTATGTGAGTATCTCTCTGGTCTCTTTTCCTTTTCAAGATTTAATCACTCTGTTTGTTGTTCATGGATCCAGTCTGGGGAACAAAAACAAAAACAAAAACAAAATGCCAGATGAGAAAGACTTCATCTGGAGTAAATGGAGCTACCATTAATAATTGTAAATGAGTTTTAAAGACTTCATGATTCTGTCTTAATAAGGTAATTCTCTAATTTTTTCACTTACAAACTTGCCGAGTTCTATCAGTTGTTACTGTTAGATAACTAGAGCTGAACAGATGTAGTGTTTATTTCAGGATACATTCATAGTACATAGTGATGCTGAGATGTGACAGATGCATTACCAAGTACTTTATCAAATATAAAAGAATCAGTGCTTATTACTCCTGTCTCTATTTTGCAAGTGTTCCTTATAAACACAGTGGCCAATACATTTTAAGAACTATCACCTTAATTTATTTTATTTATTTAACTAATAGTTATCTTACTTGTTGAACTGACTTCCATCTCCAGAAAAAGAGCCTTATTGACAAACTTTAAAGGGTGATTCATTATTGATGACTACCCTCATAAGTTTCTTCTTAAATGAAGAGTTTAGCTGATGAGCTTGATTTAATCTAGAAGCTGTTTAGAGGTTAAGATGCCCACATCTGGGGCCGGTGCTGTGGCATAGTGGATAAAACTGCCTCCTGCAGTGCCGGCAACCCATATGGGTCCCAGTTTGAGTCCCAGCTGCTCTACCTCCAATCCAGCTCTCTGCTGTGACCTGGGAAAGCAGTAGAAGATGGCCAAAGTCCTTGGGCCCTTGCATCCACATGGGAGACCTGGAAGAAGCTCCTGGATCCTGGCTTCGGATCGGCTCAGCTCCGGCCATTGTGGCCATTTGAGGAGTGAACTAGCAGATGGAAGACCTCTCTTGCTCTGCCTCTGCCTCTCTGTAACTCTGCCTTTCAGAGTGTCTGGATTCAGGTCCTGGCTACGTGCTTCTAAGTTCAGTTTTCTGCTAATACACATGAAGTGTGGCAGCAAGTGATGGCTCAAGTGGTTGAGTCACTACCACCCATGTGGGAGCCCAGAATGCAGCTCCTGACTCCTGACTCCTGGCTCTGGCCTGGCCCAGCCCTCTACACTGTAGCCATTTTGGGAGTGAACCAGCAGATCTCTTTCTGGGGCCGGTGGTATGGCATAGTGGGTAAAGCTGCTGCCTACAGTGCCAACATCCCTTATGGCCACCGGTTCAAGTCCCGGCTGTTCCTCTTCCAATCCAGCTCCCTGATATGGCCTGGGAAAGCAGTGGAATATGGCCCAAGTGCTTGGGCCCCTGTACTCCTATGGGAGACCCAGAAGAAGCTCCTGGCTCCTGTCCTGGAGCAGATGGAAGACCTCTCTCTCTCTCTCTCCCTCTCTGTAACTCTGCCTTTCAAATAAATAAATAAAATAAATAAATCTTTTTTTAAAGAAAGATAACTGTCTGTCTGTCTGTCTCTCTCTCTGTCACTCTCTGCTGCCTGCCAGGATGCATTAGTAGGAAGCTGGATCAGAAGTGGAGGAGCCTGGAACTGATGTTGTGGCATAGTGGCTTAAGCCACCACTTTTTTTTTTTTTTTTAAATATGAAAATTTTTTTAAAAAGCAAAAGAAGGAGGTTATATACAAAACAAGGACCTGGAATCCATAAGCTGATTCCAAAAATGAAATGAATAGAAAATCTGTGGTGAAGCCAGAACATTCCAGCCCTGCTGCAGAGAAGGGCTGTCACACCACATTCAGTCGGCTGAAGATGGATTGGGAGAGATGTGTCTGTACATCAGTTCCAAGTCGCTGTTGCCTGTGCAGTCACCCAGCTCTTCCCAAGACTGAATGTGCAGTCCTGTAAGCCACCACTTATGGGCACTCGTTCAAGTCCTAGCAGCTCCACTTCGGATCCACCATCCCTGCTGATGGTCTGGGAAGGCACAGGAGATTGCCCCAGTGTTTGGGCCCCTGTGCCTATTGGGAGACCTGGGGAAAGCTCCTGGCTCCTGGCTTCAGCCTGGGCCAGCACAGGGCATTGCACCCAATTGGAGAGTGAACTAGTAGACTGGATGAAGATCTTTTTCTCTCTGTTTCTCTGTCTCCCCCGCCCCCATAAATCTGCCTTTCAAATAAAATGAAATAAATCTTTTTTAAAAAAGAAGTGGAGGGTCGGGACTGGGTGCAGTGGGTTAATCCTCCGCCTGCGGTGCCAGCATCCCATATGGGCGCCAGTTCTAGTCCTGGTTGCTCCTCTTCCAGTCCAGCTCACTGCTGTGGCCTGAGAAAGCAGTAGAAGATGGCCCAAATGCTTGGGCCCCTGCACCCACATGGGAGACCAGGAAGAAGCTCCTGGCTCCTGGCTTCGAATCGGCACAGTTCCGGCCATTGCAGCAATTTGGGGAGTGAACCAACAGAAGGAAGACCTTTTTCTTTGTCTCTTCCTCTCACTGTCTGTAACTCTACCTGTCAAATAAGTAAATAAAAATCTTAAAAAAAAAAAAAGAAGAAGAAGAAGTGGAGGATCCTGGATATAAATCAGCGCTCTGATATGGGATGCAGGCAGCTGAACCTTCTGTGCCACAATACCTGTCAAATAAATGTTTTTTTTTTTTTTTTAAAGATTTATTTATTTGAAAGGCTGAGTTACAGAGAGAGAAGGAAAGACAAATATTCCATCTGCTGGTTCACTCCACAATGGCCGTGAGGGCCAGAGCTGGGCAAGACTGAAGCCAAGAGCCCGGAGCTTCAATCAGGTCTCCTATCTAGGTACAAGGGCCCAAGGACTTGGGACACTTTCCACTGCTTTCTTGGGCACATTAGCAGGGAGCTGGATCAGAAGTCGAGCAGCTGGAACTGGAACCAGTGCCCATATGGAATGCTGGCATTGAAGGTGGCAGCTTAACCTGCTATGTCACAATGCCAGCCCTATTTTTTTTTTTAAGATTTACCTTTTTTATTTGATTTGAAAAGCAGAGTTACATGGAGAGAGGGGGACACACAGAGAGAAATCTACCATCCTCTGGGTTACTCACCAAATGGCTGCAATGGCTAGGGCTGGGTCAGGCTGAAGCCAGGAGCCTAAAACTCAATCCTAGTCTCCTAAGTACTAGGGCCACCTTCTGTTGCTTTCACGGGTGCATTAGCAGGAAGCTGGATCGGAATTGGAGCAGCCTGGCTTGAACTTGAACCCATATAGGTTGCTGGTGCTGCAAATGGCAGCTTAACCTGCTATTCCACAATTTTGGCCCCTAAAAAAAATGTTTTTAACAACAGCAACACTACCTAGATTCATTCTACTTGGACAAGGTGTACCAATCTATTATAAAGTGTTTCAAATATCCTCATTTTCTTTAAAAACTTTCTAATAAATTGGCTATGATAATCTTGTTCTTCTCTTCTAGTCATCCACTAATGTATACATATATCCACATATGTATATATATTAAAGACTTATTTATTTGAAAGGCAGAGAGAGAGAGAAATTTTCCATCTGCTGGCTCATTCCCCAAATTCCTGCAACATCTGGGGCTGGGCCAGGCTGAAGCCAGGAGCCAGCAACTCTATCAGGGTGTCCTGTGTGGCTGGCAGGAACTCAAGTACTTGATCTGTCATCTGCTGCTTCCCAGGTGCATTATCAAGAAGCTGGGTGGGAAGTAGACTAGCTGGGACTCAGACTGGCACTTCAGTATGGGATGTGGTTGTCCCAAGCAGCAGCTTGAGCCGCAGCACCAAAGTACTCACCATATCATCCATTAATGTGCATTCCAGTGTTTCCTGAGTCAACTGAATTTCTGGAGATGTTATTAGGTGTTTAAGGTGAAGTAAATTTGTGAACACTGTATATTCCTTTCTTGAATATATTCATGATCTGTATTAGTATACTAAAGGCTCTCAAAGGTCTAAAGTAAAAGAAATCTGCTTCATTTTGTTGAGCCCATTGTACTTAATAAATGCATTTTAAATGGAAGATTGTAATTCAAATGTCGTTTTCCACATGAAGACTTTCATGACTCCCACAGGCAGAATCCAATGTATCTGCCATTGAATTCACATAGCTCAGAAATACTTAATACAGTGCTATAAAAGTGGTAGTTTCTATTATATTGTGATGTAATATTTTGATTGCAAGCAACAGAAAACTCATCTCAAGCTGTCTAAAACAATTAAAGGAATTTAGTCATCAACTGAAAATCCAGGCAAAGCTGAGTCTTCAGTGTTGAGGCTCAATGATGTTAGCAAACACTTTGTTTCTTTGCATTTCTCCTTCTAGAGTATTTGACATTTCTAAGTTTGCTCCTTTGTGGTGTCAATACAGCTGCAGGGACTTCTAAGAGAGCCCTCCTCTCTGTGCGTTCCTCACTTCCATTAGAACATCTCTTAAGGAAATTCCTTCAGAATAATAAGGAAATGTCTTTCACAGAAGCCTCAGCAAAGCTCTTTTCATATCTCATTGACTTGAATGAAGGTCATCGGCTTATTATTGATATAATCAATGTTCATGGACATGGCCATGAATATACTGGGCCTAAGCTAAACTGGACCCACTCCTGGATTAGGGGTGAAATCAACTTTCTTAGAAGCTTCCTTATGTGATTTCATGTAAGAGAATATGGGTACTGCTACTTAGGGGAAGGAGGAGCAGATGTTGGGCAGCCAAAATCAACAAAAATCCAGTACATAAGGCTTTGCACATTAAACTACTTCTGTATTAGTTAATATACTAATTAATACATAATTCATTCATGCATGAATACTTCCATATTAGTTAATCTGGTTCACAATAAAAAACTTGTAAATAAACATTCCTTACATCAATGTTCATAATAGTCAAAAAGTATAAACAACCCAAGTTACCATCAACTGATGAGTGTTTAAACAAAATGTGAAATATCTATAAAGTAGAAATTTTTTTTCATCAGTAAAAAGGAATTAAACGGGACCAGCACTCTGGTGTAGCGCCTGCAGCGCTGCCATCCTAAATGAGTGATGGTTCAAGTCCTTGCTGCTTCACTTTCAGTCCAGCTCTCTGTTAATGCAACTGGGAAAGCAGCAGAAGATGGCCCAAGGCCCCGTGGGAGACCTGGAAGCAGCTCCTGGCTCCTGACTTTGGCCTGGCCCAGCCCCAGTTGTTTCTGCCATGTAGGGAGTGAATCAGCAAATGGAAGATCTCTCTCTCTCTCTCTGTGTCTCTCTCTCTTTGTGTCTCCTTCTCTCTCTTTGTAATTCTGTCTTTCAAATAAATCAATCTATTTTTAAAAAAAGAAATGAAATTGCTACAACACAGATGAACTTGAAAAAATTATGCTAAGTCAAAGAAATCAGCCATTGCAGGTCACACATTATGTGACTCCCTTTATATGAAATTTCCAGAATAAACAAATCCAGAGAGGCAGAAAACAGATTCGTGACCACCAGAGGACGGGGGAGGGGTTTGGGCCTGATGGCTAATGGGGACAGTGTTTCATTAAAGGGTGAAGGAATTGGTGGTGTTACTTGTACAATCTTGAGAATACCTTTGAAATCACTGGATTGTTCACTTTAAATGGTAGACACTACACAATATATAAAAGCACTGAAATGCCACATGTTACCCCATAAATTATACTTTTTACACACTTAAATGTATTTTTGTGGCCTGTGTTGTGGCATATCAGGTTAAGCCACCACCTGCAGCTCTAGCATTGCATTTGAGTACTGAAGAATCTCAGCTGCTCCACTTCTGATCCAGAGCCCTGCTAATGTGCCTGGGAAAGCAGCGGAGGACGGCCCAAGTGCTGAGCCCCTGCACCCATGTGGGAGGCCTGGAGGAGGCTACTGGCTTCAGCCTGGCCCAGCGCTGGCTGTTGTGACCATTTGGGTAGTGAACCAGCAGATGGAAGATCTCCCTCTCAATCTCTCTCTCTGTGTCTCTCCCTCTTTAACTCTTCCTTTCAAATAAATAAAATTAATCTTTAAAAATTTTTTTCTCATTATGTATTTGAAGACAAACACACGCGCACGTGTGCACACACACACACACACACACTCTTGCTCCCATTTGCTGGCCCACTACCCAGATCCCCCTAGCTGAGGCCAAAGCCAGAAGTTCAACCCACTTCTCCCACATGGGAGGCAGGAACCCAATTATTCAAGTGATCATTGCTGCTTCCCAGGATTTTCACCAGCAGGAAGCTGGAGCCAAGAACAGAACCAGACATCTAACTCAATCCTCTAATGCAGGACATGGGCATCCTAGCTACTAGAACAAATAACCATGCCTATATAATTTTTGTGTCAGTTAAGCATAAGAAAACTAATTTTTTTAATTTAAAGTGGTAAATTTTGTGACATGAATTAACATAGCAGGTACCCAAAAATGAGCTCCATGGTATGTGTGTGTGTGCATAAACATGTATTCCCTCTCATATCTATATATGTATAAGAGAAATGCATATACATATGAGAGAGTATGTGGGTACATACATGAGATAGAATATGAGATAGATAGATAGATAGATAGATAGATAGATAGATAGATAGATATAAATGTTTTAGAAGCTCATTTTTGGGACAGCAATGTGGCATAGTAGGTTAGGCCTCTGCCTGTGGTGCCAGCAATACCATATGGGCACCATTTCATGTCCCAGCTGCTCCTCCTCTTTTTTTTTATAATTTTTTATTATTTATTTATTTATTTGAAAGTCAGAGTTACACAGAGAAAAGGAGAGGCAGAGAGAGAGAGAGAGAGAGAGAGAGGTCTTCCATCCACAGTTCACTCCCCAATTGGCCACAATGGCTGGAGCTGCACTGATCCAAAACCAGGAACCAGGAGCTTCTCCTGGGTCTCCTATGCGGGTACATGGGCCCAAGGACTTGTGCCATCTTCTACTGCTTTCCCAGACCATATCAGAGAGCTGGATGGGAAGTGGAGCAACTGGAATTCAAACTGGTGTCCATATGGGATGCTGGCATTGGAGGCGGTGGCTTTACCCGCTATGCCACAGCACCGGCCCCGCTGCTTCAGCTCCTCTTCTGATCCAGCTCTCTGCTTATGGCCTGGGAAAGCAGAGGAAGATGGTCCAAGAACTTGGGCCCCCACACCCACATGGGAGAGCAGGAAGAAGCTCCTGGCTCCTGGCTTTGGATCAGTCCAGTTCTGGAGTGAACCAGCAGATGGAAGACCTCTCTGTCTCTCCTCACTGTCTGTAACTCTGCCCCTCAAATAAATAAATAAATGAATAATTTTTTTAAAAAAAGCTCACTTTAAAAAATTCATTTATTTGAAAGTTAGAGTTACAGAGAGAGAGGAAGACAGGGAGAGAGAGACAGAGACAGAGACAGAGAGGTATCTTCTATCTACTGGTTCACTCTCAAGATGGCTGCAATGGCCAGGGCTGGACCAGGTTGAAGCAAGACGCTCCATCCATTTCTCCCATGTGGATGACAGGGACCCAAATACTTGGGCCATCATCCACTGTTTTTCCCAGGCCATTAGCAAGGAACGACCAGAAATGGAGCAGTGGGAACTTGAACTTGGGATGCTGGCATCACAGGCATCAGCTTTACCCACTGTGCCACGTTGCCAGTCTCAGGAGCACATTTAAAAATATATATTTGTTTGCTTATTTGAAAGACGAGTGACAGAGAAAAGAGAGGGAGAGACAGAGAAAGAGAAAGATCTTCCATCTTCTGGTTTACTCCCAAAATGCCTGCAACAGCCAGGGCCGGGCCAGACAGAAGACAGGAGATTCCATCCCAGTCTCCCACATGGGCAGCAGGGGCCCAGGTATTTGAGCCATCATATGCTGTCTCCCAAAGTGCTCATTAGGAGGGCAGGGGATTGGGATCGAAGGCAGGAGACTTGATCCCAGGCATTCCCATATGGGATGTGGGCATCCCAAGTGTTGGCTTAGCCTGCTGCACCACAGCAACCATTCCTAGTTTTCTCTTTCTTAAATTAGTGATGGATATGAGTGCAAACCAGTATCTTTGTAACTAAAAAGTTTTAAACTATATTCAAAGATTGTGTTTTACTTTGGTTGGTTTCTTTTGTGATCTGTCATTTGCACAGATACCATTTGGACACATACTATTACAGAATGGAGCTGGTTAGTACATGTTTTCCTCATTTGCACAATATTTATTTCACTGATTTACTTGTAAAAATTGCTTTCATTTCATTTTCAGCTTCAAGAGCAGAGTTTAACTGGGGCTTTAAATTTCCTTCATCTGATTAGTGCTTATGATATTTATGTTATTTTTAAACACTATTACCTTGGATTTGTGTTTCCTCCCTAGAGGGTTTTAATCATATTAGTACCATTCAAGTTAATGGTTTCTGTACTTAGCTTCATAAAGGCAGGATGTGGAAAACCTGTGTGTGCAGGTAAAATTATTGGCGATGCAAATAATCATGAATCTGAAAAAGGGGAAGACCAAAAAATAAGTTTATGGTCTAAATTCTTTCTGGCTTTATTTTTAGATTTGATTTAATTTATTTTGTTTATTTGAAAGGCAGAGAGAGAGAGAATCTTTCATCTACTGTGTCACTTCCCAAATGTCTACAACAGCCAGGACTGGACCAGGCTGAAGCCAGGAGCCAGGAACTCCGTCCAGGCCTCCCATGTGGGTGGCAGAGATTCAAGACTTGAATCTCCTGCTGCCTCCCAGGGTGTGCATCAGCAGGAATTGGGAGTGAGCCAGAATTCAAACCCAGGCACTCTGAAACAGGATGCAGGCATCTTAGCTGCTAGGTCACATGCCCACCCTTACCTTGCACTTTCTTTCTGGTTTTATTTAAACTTGCCACTCTTCCTTCTCACTACCGCAGTTGATAAGTGAGATAAAGAGCCTGCCTAGCTCTACCGTTCACAGTCCTTAAGTACTTTTCATAACCCTTCCATCGCGAGGGTAGGGTGGGGGTGTAAGGCGGCAGCTACTACCGGCTCTGACTTGTTCTTAAGATTTCCAAGAAACTCTGTGATATATCCGTCCTTCTATGAAATAACAGGATGCTGTCTGTAAGAACTGACAGTCCCAGTGTGACTTGTGATCTTTTCTTTAAGCTACAGGTGTTCTCTTTTCCAAATCCTATTTTTTACCATTTCACTTATAAATAAAATGGAAAGAATGGTGCAATGGCCATCCCATACACCCTTCACTTAAATTTCTCAATTGGTAACATTAACGTTTTACCTTATTTACTGTGTATTGATGTAGGTAAATGTGTTTAAAATACACATACATATATAACTTTTAAAAATATGATTTTGGGGGCCAACATTGTGGTGCGTTGAGTTAAGCCACTGCCTAAAGTGCCAACATCCCATATGAGTGTTGGTTCAAGTCCTGGTTTCCACACTTCTGGTCCAGCTCCCTACTGATGTACCTAGGAAAGCAATGGAAGATGGTTCAATCACCTGAGCCCTTTTCCTCATGAGAGACCTGGATAAAACTTCTAGTTCTTGGCTTCAGCCTGGCTGATCCCTGGCCTTTGCAGCCATTTCGGGAATGAATGAGCAAATGGAAAATCTGTCTTTCCCTCTCTCTGTGTAACTCTGCCTTTCAAATAATTAAATAAATCTTTAAAAGAAATATGATTTTTTTCAAAAGTAGGTTATAAGTTGTAGATATCATGACACTTTTCTAAATATGCTAAATATTTTTAGAAATATTTACATTTCTAATACATTTTCTACTGTATTAATTTCCTATGGCTGCTGTAACAAATTGCCCCAAACTTGGTGAGTTAAGAAACAGAAATTTACTCTCTCAGTTCTGGAGGCCCAAGTCCAAGATCAGGCAGTAGAGCACTCCCTCAGGAGATGCCAGGAAAGAATCTGTTTTTCCCCTGGTCCAGGTTCTGGTACTTATTGGCATGATCTGTCATGTGACCACGTCATTCCTGCCCCTGCCTCTGAGATCACATTGCCACCTCCTTATCCCTGAATTTAGGAACCACTCAGATGACCCAAGGTTATCCCTTCACCTCATCATCCTTCATTATGTCTACAGAGACTCTGTTTCCAAATGACAGTCGCAGGTCCTAGGGGTCAGGAAATGAACATATTGTTTGGGGGGGGGGCACAAATCAGCCCAATATACCTACTTAACCACATTTAAATGTCACCCTTATGAAATTTAATATAGATACAATTTTATTACCTGTATATATGACCCATATTAAAATGTTCCCAATTGTTCTTGTAATTTACTTTATAGATTTTTTTAAATTCAGGATTGCATTTAATCCTCAACTCTCTTCACTTTACTTTATTCTAGAAACATTCCTCCATAATTTTTTGATTTTTTTAAATGACCCTTGCCATTTTTAGAGAGTAAGGCCTTAATTTGGATTAATATTATTATTTCTTTATAATTATACACTTTTGACAAAAATATTACATAAATGTTCTTTAAGAAACACCATACTGGAGCAGGTGTTTGGCACAGTGGTTAGCAAGCTGGTGTGTTTGCCTGAAGCACCTAAGTCCTGGCTCCTGCTACTGCCCTTCCTGGGAGACAGCTGTGGATGGCTCAGCTGGTTGGGTTCCTGACTCCCATGTGGGATACAAGGATTGCATTCTGAGCTCCCAGCTTTGGCCCATCCTAGATCTGAATTTACAGAGAGAACCACCAGATAAGAGGAGGAGCTCTCTCTCTCTCTGTCTTTGCATTTCAAATAAATAAATAAATATTTTTTTTGACAAGCAGAGTGGACAGTGAGAGAGAGAGAGAGACACACACATACATACACACAAACACACACACACAAAGAGAAAGGTCTTCCTTTTTTCCGTTGGTTCACCCCACAATGGCTGCTGCAGCTGGCGCACTGCGGCCAGCGCACTGCACTGATCCCAAGCCAGGACCCAGGTGCTTCTCCTGGTCTCTCATGCGGGTGCAGGGCCCAAGGACTTGGGCCATCCTCCACTGCCTTCCTGGGCCACAGCAGAGAGCTGGCCTGGAAGAGGAGCAACTGGGACAGAATCTGGCGCCCCGACCGGGACTGGAACCCGGAGTGCTGGCGCCGCAGGCGGAGGATTAGCCTATTGAGCTGTGGCGCCGGCCAATAAATAATTTTTTATAAAAAGACATGTTTGGGGGTCAGCGCCATGGCGTGGAGGGTAAAGCCACTTTCTGTGGTCCCGGCATCCCATATGGGCACTGGTTCGGTCCCAGCTGTTCCACTTCCAATCCAGCTCCCTGCTATGGCCTGGGAAAGCAGTGGAATATGGCCCAAGTGCTTGGGCCCCTGCACTCTTGTGGGAGACCCAGAGGAAGTTCCTGGCTCCTGGCTTTGGATTGGTGTAACCCTGGCCATTGTGGCCATCTGGGGAGTGAACCAGCAGATGGAAGATCTCTCTCTCTCTCTCACTCTCTCCCCCTCTCTGTAACTCTGCCTTTCAAATTAATTAATTAATTAATTAACATGTTCAAGTGGTGATGGGCCACTTGCCTGGTTCCTAGTTATTCCCTGATAGCCATTTTTTTTTGACAAGCAGAGTGGACAGTGAGAGAGAGAGAGAGAGAGAGACAAAGAGAAAGGTCTTCCTTTTTTCCGTTGATTCATGGTTTTTTTTGTTGGTTCATCCACCAAACATCTGCCAAAGAGGTCTTAATAATGTACCATCTGCTCACTCTTTTCTTTAGCTTTCTGCCCCAAATTTAAAATAACAAATATGGAAAAATGTAAATATCTGAGTGCAGCAGGTGAGTTTCTTGAACATAATTGAAAATTTCTACACAGATCTTGGGAAATTATATTAAAGCCACTTGGGTGATCACTAATATCTCCGGGGCCTAGGGGCAACAACTGTTGAAAAGAAAGACTTTCACAGATCAATGAAACATCTCAAACTATCAGGAGCTGTGGAATATTAGACATTTTTACTCTTACTAAGTAAATATTTTATTTTATTTATTTATTTGAAAGCGCTACAGAGAGGGAGGGAGAGAGATCTTCCATCTGCTGGTTCACTCTCCAGATGGCCACAACAGCCAGGGCTGGGCCAGGCCAAAGCTAGGAGCTTCTTTCCAGGTCTATCACATGGGTGACAGAAGCCCAAAAACTTGGGTCATCTTCTACTGCTCTCCCAGGCCCATTAGCAGGAAGCTGGATCAGAAGCAGAGCAGCCAGAACTTAAACCATACGGGATGCCAGTGTCTCAGGCTGGGACTTAACCTGCTGCACCACAGCACCAGCTCCAGAAATTTTTTTAAGCATTAAAACGTCCAGGGGATGACAAACCACTGAAGAAATTTGTTTTTTAGAGTTGTAACATCATAGAATCATGAATCTGGTATATTAGAGATGCCCGTCATTTCTCCTAGACTCACATCTCCTTCTCAGAAGCCTGCATTCCCAAAGCTAGTATCTAGTGAACACCCTATTTACTGAATGACCCTGTCTACCTGACCACAAGAACAAGAATGGGCCCTTGACTAGAGCTAATGAGACTTTTGTCTTATAGGAATAAATTAAATTGAACAGATTTTAAAAAAAGATTTTTTTACTTGAAAGGCAGAATTACAGAGAGACAGAGGTAGAGAGAGATATCTTCCATGTGCTGGTTCACTCCCCAAATGGCCACAATGGCCAGAGCTGGGCCAATCTGAAGCCAGGAGCAAGGAGACAGGACCCTCCTCTGGGTCTCCCACGTGGGTGGAGGGGCCGAAGCATTTGGGCCATCTTCTGCTGCTTTCCCAGGCCATAGCAGGAAGCTGGATTGGAAATGGAGCAGCTGGGACTTGAACCAGCAGCCACATGGGATGCCGGCGCTGCAGGCAGCAGCTTTACCTGCTATGCCGCAGCACCGACCCCTGAACGGACTTTCATTGTTGATAATGGTAGACATGTAATTCACATCAACCCTCCTGTTGAGTACAGTTAAAGAAGCTGGATAAAACATTAAAAAGCATCTGCCAAAAGCATTTAATAACTAACAAGATAATGAAGAATTAACTGGGCCAAGATTTTGGATAGGTAAGGAATTTAGAGTGATGAGCCTGGCGTTATGCTGTTTTATCTGAGGCATTTGATGATTCGGAAGAAGTAATTAGGAAGTTAAGATGCATTTTTTGGCAGCATAAAGAGCCCATGGGAGCCGAGGGGCAGGCCTTCAGCGCGGTGGTTAAGACACTGCTTGGAGCGCAGGCCTGTGGTGCAAGGGTTTAAGTCACTGCCTGGGAGTCCTGCATCCTAGAGCAGATTGCCAGTTTTGAGTTCAGGTTCCTCTGCTTCCTATCCAGCTTCTTATTGATGCACCTGGGAGACAACAGAGAATATTTCCTCAGTATAATTCATTGAAAATCCTGTTCTTTCCCTACTGAATGATTTTGACACTCCTGTGGAAAGGGCTTAGTTCTGTACTCTATTCTGTTCCTACCACCATGTGGGAGACCTGGGTGGAGCTCCTGGCTTCTGGCTTTGGGCTGGCCCTGCCCTGGTTATTGTAGGCATTTGGGGAGTGAACCAGCAGATGGGAGATTCTCTCACTCTCTCGCTCTCGCTCTCGCTCTCTTTCATTCTCTTCCCACCCCCCACTCCCATGTCACTTGTGACTTTCAAATAAATAAATCTTTAAAAAATAAAAATGACATCACTTGGCACATCCATATCACATATGGGAGTACTTAGGTTCTGGTCCCTGCTCCACTCCAATTCCAACTTCCTACTAATGTGCTCCCTGGGATGCAGCAGATGATTGGAAGTGGAGCAGCCGGGACTCAAACCAATGCCCATATGGGATACCTGCACTGTGGGTGGAGGCTTATCCTTCTACGCCACAGCCCCAGCTCCACAAATATAATTTTTAAAAAGGAGACCATGGGGCCAGAAGTTGGAGTCCAAGACTCACAAAGAATGGCAACTCTGATAATTACCCTCTGCATTGGCCTAGGACCTTAAAACAGTGCACTATAGGTGTAAGGTAATCAACTCTCATATAGACTGCAGACCAACTTCAAATCACCAGAAAAATTTCAGGGCCTGAACTTATGTTAAATTGGCTCTAATCTCTAGAGGGAAAAACAAATAAAAATCCACTTTGGAGGAAAATAGCATCATCCAAGGCATCAAATTATTTCAATAATTAAAAAAATACATTGTTTAATATAAAGATAACCAGGCACATGAAAAAAGACACCATGAGTAAGCAGAGGAAAGAATAGATAATAGAAACAGACTCACAGGGATCTTGTATTTTGCAGTGATTGGAAACAGATTATAGAACAAATCCGTGTTCTTCTGTTTTTATTTCTGTAGAAAATATTCCCCAAAGCACAACTGCTACATTAATGATGTCTTAAATTTTAAAAGATATTACCATCATAATTTCCAAAAAAGTGATAGCAATTTTTGTTTCCCCCAGCAATGTGTGAGAGTTCTCATCTCCCATATTCATTCCAGTGTTGAAATTGTTGATAATCTGAAGAGTACACAATAGCATCTTTAAAAAGTCTACTTTGCATAGAGACAGGTTTGACCAACAGAATAGAACAGAGTGCAGAGCTAAGCCCTTTCCACAAGAGTGGCAAAATCATTCAGCAGACAAAGAATAGGATGTTCAATTAAATATATTGAGAATCCTGGACATCCACATGTGAAAGTCTCTTACTTTACATCATACACAAAAATTAACTCATAATAGATTAAAAAAAAAACCCTCAACATGAGAACTAAAATTATAAAACTCTTAGATGAAAACATAGGAGAAAAATCTCCAAAACATTGAACTTGGCAATGATTTCTTGTATATGACACCAAAATCACAGGCAATAAAAGAAAAATTAAGTTGTACTATATCAAAATTAAAGCCTTTTTGTGCATCAAAAGATACTATCACCCCTGAAAAGGCTGCCACAAAGGGAGAAAATGATTGCAAAGCACATATTTGATAAGGGATTAATATCCATATACAAAAAAGAACTCCTAGAACTCAATGACAAAAAAAATCACAATTTAAAAAATTAGGAGTGAGCATTTGACATAGCAGTTACAATACCACTTGGGATGCCTGCCAGCATCACATATTTGAGTGCCTGGTTCAAGTTCCAGCTCTGCTCTCAATTCCAGCTTCCTGCTAATGTGCAGTAGATCATGGCTCAAGTAGTTGGGTCTCTGCCACCCACATGGGAGACAGAAGTTGAGTTTCTGGCTCCTGATTTTGGCCTATTCAAGCCTTGGCCGTTGTGGTCATTTAGGGAGTAAGCCTGTGCAAGGAAGATCTCTATCCAACTGTTTTCCTCTCTGTGACATCCAAATAAATTTAAAAATAAATGAATGAATAAGTTTTTAAAAGATTTATTTATTTATTTGAAAGGCAGAGTTACAGAGGAGAGAAAGAGAAACAGAAAGAGAGAATCTTTCATCTGCTGGTTCACTCCCCAAATGGCCACAATGGCCGAAGCTGGGCTGATCTAGAGCCAGGAGCTTTTCCCACATGGGTACAGGGGCCCAAGGACTTGGGTCGTCTTACGCTGCTTTTCCAGACACATTGGCAGAGAGTTGGATTCGAAGTGAAACAGCTGGGACTCAAACTGGTGCCCATATAAGATGTCAGCACCGCAGGTGGCAGCTTGACCTGCTACACCACACCATCACCCCCCAAAAAGTGGATTTAAATAGGTTGAAGAAAAATGGAGATGAGAAAGTAGAGACAACGAATACAGACAAAACTTTGAGTAGTTTTATAAAGAAACAGAATGCTGGGAGGTGGTGAAGTCGGAGGTGGGTCAAGGAAAACTAACAATATTTTTATATAAGAACCAATTGTGGGCTCCGGGGTTTAAACCGCCACTTGTAACACTAGCATCCCATGTTAGAGTGCTGATTGGGGTCCCACCTGCTTCATTTTTTGATTCAGCTTCCTGTTAATGCACCTGGGAGGGCAACAGAAGATGACCCAAGTACCTGGGACCCTGACACCCATGTAGGAGACCAGGAAGGATTTCTTCACTCCTGGCTTCAGCCTGGCCCATACCTGACTGTTGCAGCTATTTGTGGAGTGAACCAGTGGATGGAAGATCTCGTTCATATTCATTCTCTCTCTCTCTCCTCCTCCTCCCCCTCCCCCTCCCCCTCCCCCTTCCACTCCTCATCCTCTTCCTCCCCACACCTCACTTTAACTTTCAAATAAATAAATCCTGCAAAAAAGGAAATTGTGGCAGCAATTGTAGTGCAGCAGCTTAAGCTGCAACTTGAAATCTCTACATCCTGTATCCGAGTGCCTGGGATGGAGTCTTTATTTCCGCTTCCACATTTCTGCTAATGTGTCTGGGAGGCTGCAAATGATGGCCCAAGTGACTGGGCCCCTGCCAACCCTGTTGGAGACCCAGATGGCTTCAGCCTAACCCTGTGCTGGCTATTGCAGGCATTTAGAGGAGTGAAGTAGAGGATGAAAGGTTTCTCCTTCTCTCTCTCTCTCTCTCTCTCTCTCTCTCTGTGTGTGTGTGTGTCAATCTGTGTTTTAAATAAACAAATAGGGGCCAGTGTTGTGGCATAGACTATTATGCCAGCATCCCATATAGGCACCAACTCATGTCCCAGCTGCTCCCCTTTCGATCCAGCTCCCTGCTAATGCACCTGGGAAAGTAGCCAGGGATGACCCAACTGCTTGGGCCTCTGCTACCCATGTAGGGGACCTGGAAGAATCTCCTGGCTACTGGCTTTGGCCTGGCTCAGCCCTGGTCATTATAGCCATCTGGAGAGTAAACCAGTGGATGGAAAATCTCTCTCTGTGTAACTCTGCCTTTATAATAAATTTGAGTTACAACTTCCACAGTGTTGGTCCAAGAAATCTTTATTGTTATATATTGTTATGTAGTGAAAATTATCCAAGTTTGCATCATAGTTTAAAAAATATCTCTTGGGGCCAGCAAGTTAGTGCAGATTCAAGTCACAGCTGCTCCTCTTCCAATCCAGCACTCCTGCTAATGTGCCTATGAAGGCAATGAAAGATGATCCAAGTACTTGGGCCCATGCCATCTATGTAGGAGACCAGAGTGGAGTTCCTGGCTCCTGGTCTTTGGCCTGGCCCAGACCTGCTGTTGCAGCCATTTGGGGAGTGAACCAGTGGTTGAAAAATTTCTCTCTGTGTCTGTCTCTCCCTCTCTCTGTGGCTCTTTCAAATAAATAAATCCTAGGGGCTGCCACTGTGGCTTAGTAAGCTAAGCCTCTGCCTGTGGCACCATATGCACGCCAGTTTGTGTCCTGTATGCCCCTCTTCCAGTCCAGCTTTCTGCTTATGTCCTGGGAAGGCAGTGGAAGATGGTGCAAGTGCTTGGGCCCCTGCACCTGTGTGGAGACTTGGAAGAAGCTCCTGGCTCCTGGCTCTTGATAGGCTCAGCTCCAGCCATTGAGACCATTTGGGGAGTGAAGCAGCGATGAAAGATCCCTTTCTCTCTCTCTGTCTCTGTAACTCTGCCTCTCAAATAAATAAATAAAAAGTATTAAAAAAAGAAAACCTCTACTCTAAAGTGTTTGTCTCTTAGAAGAGTTTTTTTTTTAAATGTATGGGGATACAGAAACTGGAACATGCTTGCATGTTTTCAGTGGAAAGGGAGAAATTGATGATGTAGGAGAATCAGGAAATGTTCAGGAGCAGAGTCCCCTGACTGCTCTAGATTGTGTGGGATACAGAGACCTAATGGTGACTGAGCTTTAACAGGACAAGGATACTTCCTCCCTGTCACAGGAAAGAAAATAGAATATGGGCACTGACACAGGTAGGTTGGTAGAGTCGGTGGTAGGAGGGTAGGGAAGTGCCTATCTAGTGGCCTGTATTTTCCCAATGACACAAAAAAGCAAATTCATTATTGGAGAGTGCAGAGCAGAAATGGTTGTTAAAGTTTCGGAGAGATGAAGATGTGGAAAGTTTTTTATTTTTTAATTTTTTAAAATTTTTTTTAGAGAGAGACAGAGAGAAAGGTCTTCCTTCCATTGGTTCACCCCCCCAAAATGGCCACTACGGCCGGCGCACTGCGCTGCTCCGAAGCCAGGAGCCAGGTGCTTCTTCTGGTCTCCCATGCCAGTGCAGGGGCCCAAGCACTTGGGCCATCCTCCACTGCCCTCCCAGGCCACAGCAGAGAGCTGGACTGGAAGAGGAGCAACCTGGACAAAATCCGGCGCCCTGACTGGGACTAGAACCCCAGGTGCCAGCTCCGCAGGCGGAGGATTAGCCCAGTGAGCCGCAGTGCCAACCAGAAGATGTGGAAAGTTTAGAGGCCTTGTTGAATTTGGTGTTCTAACTTCTCTTCCTCCCTCCCTCCACCCCCCTGCCCCATTGAACTAATACTTTTATAGGTACAAGGATTCAGTCTGGTGGAATCTTTTGAAAAAGTCTTTATCCTTGGAGAATGCTTCATACAATTATATTTTTCTGATAACATAAAGAGTATGTCCTCATTGTGCTCCATATGTGGTCCTGGTGGGGTGAGTTTGTTTTCAGGAGCATTTGGGTTCACTCTTTGGATGACAATTGAAAACCTCTCCATAAATAATTCATTTCCTACTTACTCCACAGCTGCTAAAAGCTCAACAACTTGAGCTTGAGTTACTTGCTTTCCCTTTGTTCACCTGGCATTTATTCCCTAAAGAAAGAACTTGATTGAATGGATTTGCCGTTACTTGGTATTGAGTGCTGCTTTGGAACACTAAGCTACTGCCACCACCTCAACGGCAGTTGGCTAGCCCGTGTGCACTTGCCTTTGGTTTGTATGTAAGCCGCTGGTCCATAGCAGGGTTTGCTTAGTTCAAAACAGGTTGTTTGAGTCGTAGCACTTGAGCAAGAAAGAGCAGTCTGGATCACTTTACCTAGAAGGGGTCCAGGTACTTGGCAAGCACAGGTGGCTCCATAGACTTCAGCTCTTCCAGTAAATTGTTCATAGCCTTTGTGACAATAATTCCACTAGGAATCTAACCTAAGAAAGTAATCCTGCAGTATGGTCAAGTCACTGAGTCAGATACACTTAGAATTAAATCCCAAATGTTGATATATTTTTTGAAAATATTTATTTATTTATTTGAAGGGCAGAGTGACACACACACACACACACACACACACACACACAGAGAGAGAGAGAGAGAGAGAGATCTTCCATCTGCTGATTGATACCACAGATGTCTGCAACAGTCAGGGCTGGGCCAAGCCAGAGCCAGGAGCCTGCAAATCCAACCAGGTCTCCCACGTGGGTGGCAGGATCTCAACTACATGGACCATCATCTACTGCCTATCAGGAGCATGAGCAGGAAGCTGGATTGGAAGCAGAGTAGCCAGGACTCAAACCAGTCACTCTGAAATGGGATGCATGTGTATCAGGCAACGGATTAACCCACTGAACCACAATGCTTGCCCAGCAAATGTTGATATCAAATGAGTATCTTTTAGAGTTTATTTCCCTGCTGTGCATGTCATCACTCCACATGTTTTTGTTTTGTTTTGTTTTTAAAAACATCTTCATTGAGAAATAATTCATATACCATGAAATTCACTCCTTCAAGGTATACAGTTCAATGCTTTCAGCATGTTCAAAGGGTTGTACAACCATTACCACAATTTTAGAGATTTTATTCATTTGAGAGGTAGAGTTACAGACAGAGAGAAGGAGATACAGAGAGAAAGGTCTTTCAACTGCTGATTCACTCCCCAAATGCTTTCCCAAAGCATACCAGAGACTGGAGCTGCGCCGATCCAAAACAGTAGCTAGGAGCTTAACCGGGTTTCCCATGGGGGTGCAGGGGCCCAAGCACCTGGGTCATCTACTGCTTTCCCAGGCCATAGCAGAAAGCTGGATCAGAAGCAGAGTAGCTGGGACATGAACTGGCACCCATATGGGATGTTGGTGCCTCAGGCAGAGGTTTAGCCTACTATACCACAGCACTGGCTCCATTACTACAACGTTAGAATATTTTCATTACCCCCAAAAGAAACCCCCTGTCCATTAGTCACTCCCTATCCTATAGAACCCTACATAATCTTTGTCTCTACAGAATCTTTTTGGCTCTGAATTTGCCTATTTTGAACTGTTCATAAAATGGAATCAATATAATATGTAATCTTTTGTTACCGAATTTTTTTTATTTAAGATAATGTTTGGAGCTGGTGCTGTGGCGTAGCAGGTAAAGCCGGCAGCTACAGTGCCAGCATACCACATGGGCACCAGTTTGAGTCCTAGCTGCCCCACTTCCTGTCCATCTCTCTGCTATGCTTTGGGAAAGCAGTTGAGGATGGTCCAGGTCCTTGGGCCCCTGCACCCACAAGGGAGACCTTGAAGAAGCTCCTGGCTCCTGGCTTTGGAATGGCACAGCTCTGGCCATTAGGGCCGTCTGCCTCTGCCTCTCTGTAACTCTGCCAATCAAATAAATAAATAAATCTTAAAAAAAAAAGATATAATGCTGGCATGGCAAGTGTCTCAAGTAATTCTAATTTTTAACTTTTTGAAGAACTACCTAACTCTTCCAAAACATTGAACCATTTTGCATTCCCACTGGCCATGTATAAGGGTTCCAGTTTCTCCACATCCTCACCTATGCTCGTTATGATCTGTCTTTTTAGTTACAGCAATGTGAGTGTGTGTAAAGTAATACCTCATGATGGCTTTGATTTGCATTTCTCAATAGGCTAATGATCTTGGGCATCTTTTCATATGTTTATTGCCAATGTATTTGTTGGAAAATATCTATTCAAATCCTGTCCTACGTGAAATAACTGAGTTTTTTGCTTTTTTATTATTGAGTTGTAAGAGTGTTAACAAAACATATTCTAGGGACAGACATTGGGCTTGGTGGTTAAGACACCCACATACCATGTTGGAGTGCTAGGTTCGATACTTGCCTGCAGCTCCTGACTCTGGATTCTTTTTTTTTTTTTTTTTTTTTGACAGGCAGAGTGGACAGTGAGAGAGAGAGACAGAGAGAAAGGTCTTCCTTTTGCCGTTGGTTCACCCTCCAATGGCCGCCGCGGCCGGCGCGCTGCGGCCGGCGCACCGCGCTGATCCGATGGCAGGAGCCAGGAGGCAGGTGCTTTTCCTGGTCTCCCATGGGGTGCAGGGCCCAAGCACCTGGGCCATCCTCCACTGCACTCCCTGGCCACAGCAGAGGGCTGGCCTGGAAGAGGGGCAACCGGGACAGAATACGGCGCCCCGACCGGGACTAGAACCCGGTGTGCCGGCGCCGCTAGGCGGAGGATTAGCCTAGTGAGCCGCGGCGCCGGCCTGACTCTGGATTCTTAACTAATGAAAACCCTGGAGTGGGGGATGGGGAAGAGGGCACTGGTAATGGCTCAAATGATTTAGTTCCTGTAACCCGCATGGAAGATTTGGATTGAGTTCCTGGCTCCTGGCCTTGGCCTCAACCCAGGCCCAGCTACTGTGGGCATTTGGAGAGTAAACCAGGAGATGAAAGCTCTCTCTCTTCATCTCTGCCACTCAAATGAGTAAATAAATAAAAAGTTTTAAAATTTATTTATTTGTTTGAAAGGCAGAGCAATGGTGGGAGGCAGGGGAGAAGGAGATCTTCCATCTGTGGGTTCACTCCCCAGATGGCCACAACGACCAGGCCAAAGCCAGGAACCTGGAACTCCATCCTGGTCCACCGCATGGGTGGCAGGGACAGAAGCACTTAGGTCATCTTCTGCTGTCTTCGCAGGAGCATTAGCAGGAAGCTGGCTCAAAAGCAAAGTAATCAGGGCTCGAATCAGCACTCTGAGATGGCACTGCAAGCAGTGGTTTAACCATTGCCCCACAATGCTGGCCCCATCAATAAATTTTTTTTAGATTTATTTTATTTATTTGAAAGATAGAGTTACAGAGAGAGGTAGAGACAAAGAGGTCTTCTATCCACTGGTTCACTCCCCAGGTGGCTGCAACAACCGGAACTGCGCTGATCCGAAGCTGTGAGCCAGGAGCTTCTTCCAGGTCTCCCACGTGGGTGCAGGGGCCCAAGGACTTGGGCCATCTTCTACTGCTTTCCCAGGCCATAGCAGAGAGCTGGATCAGAAGAGGAGCAGCCGGAACTAGAACCGGATACCAGCGCTTCAGGCCAGGGCTTTAACCCGCTGCACCACAGCGCCAGCCCCCCATCAATAAATTTTTTAAAACAAATAAGTAATATATTCTAGGTTCCAGCCTCTTAACAGATATGTTATTGGTAAATATTTTCTCTCATGTTGTCTGTTGTCTTTGTACTTTCTTGATTATATCATTCTGAGCCAAAGTTTTAAATTTTGATCAAGTCCAGCGTATCAATTCTGTCTATTCAGTATTTGAAATATCTCCCCTTTCAGTCTCTCTCAAACCTACGCCAACAGGCTCTTTCTCTCCACTGGCATCACTCTGGTAAGATCGCTGGTGATCTTCATGCTGGTAACACACCGCTGGAGAGGCACCATTCTCACCTCCCCTTTCTGAAATTCCACATCTTCACCAGGCTTCTGGGCTACTATGTTCTCCCATGTTTTTCCCTACCCCACTCACTAGCTGCTCCTTCTCAGCCTCCTTTGCAGGGTCCTCATCTCTGACATCTAAACATTGGCACATACCAGAATCAGTCTTGGGGTTTTGTCTCTTGTGTGTGTGTGTGTGTGTTTCATCCAGCCTGATGACTTTAGTAACATCTGCAGGGGTGGACGTTGTGGTGCAGTGAGGTAAGCCTGATGCTGTGGTGTCTGCATCCCAGCTCCTCCGCTCTCCGTTCAGCTTTCTGCTGAGGTTCCTGGGAAGGCAGCACTTGGGCCCCTTTCACTCGCGTGGGAGAGCTGATGGAGGGAGCTCCCGGCTTTGCCTGGTCCAACCTGGACTTATCTCTCTCTTATTCTGCCTTGCAAATATATATATTATATAATATGTCTTATTATATTATATATAATATGTTATATAATATGTTTTATATATTATATGTTATATATAATATTTTATATATTATATATATAGATATAATCTACAAGTGTAGTTTAAAAAAGTTTGTGCAATTTAGCCCTGTACTGTGGTATAATGGGTTAAGTCCCCGCCTGCAGTGCCGGTGTCCCATACAGGTGCCAGTTAGATCCAGCTCTCTGCTATGGCCTGGGAAAGCAGTAGAAAATGGCCCAAGTCCTTGTGCCTCTGCACCCATGTGGGAGACCCAGAAGAAGCTCCTAGCTCCTAGCTCCTGGCTCCTGGCTTTGGATTGGCCCAGTTTCAACAATTGCGGCCATTTGGGGAGTGAACCAGTGAATTGAAGACCTCTCTCTCACTCACTCTCTGTCTGTCTGTCTCTCTCTCTCTCTCTGCCTCTGCCTCTCTGTAAGTCTGCCTTTCAAATAAATAAATCTTTAAAAAAAAAAGTTTGTGGGATTAAGGGTTAACTTTAGGAGCTGGCACTGTGGCATAGCTGATGAAGCCACTGCCTGTGGTGTTGGCATCCCATGTGGGCACTGATTTGAGCCCCAGCTGCTCCATTCCTGATCTAGCTCTCTGATAATGAGCCTGGGAAAGCAGTGGAAGATGGCCCAGGTCCTTGGACCCCTGTACCCACATGGGAGACCCAGATGAAGCTTGTGGCTTTGGCCTGGCCCAGCCCTGGCTGTTGCTGCCATTTGGGGAGTGAACCAGAAGATGAAAGATTTCTCTCTCTCTCTAGCTCTATTTTTCAAATAAATAAAATAAATCTTTAAAAAAATTATTTGAGGGGCTGGCATTGTGGAGTAATGGATAAAGCTGCTGCCTGCAATGCCAGGATCTAATATGGCTCCAATTCAGGTCCCAATTGCTCCACTTCCAATCCAGCTCTCTGCTAAAGCACCTGCGAAAGCAGCAGAAGATGGCTTGGGCTCTGCCACCCATGTGGGAGACCTGGAAGAAGCTCCTGGCTCCTGGCTTTGTCTGGCTGTCTCGGCCACTGTGGCATATGGGGAGTGAACCAGATAGAAGACCTCTCTCTTGGCCTCTGCCTCTCTCTCTCTCTCTCTGTAACTCCACCTCTCAGATAAATCTCAAAACAGTGCACAAATAAGTCTTCATTTTAAAAAATGTTTTAAAAATTTGAGAGAGAGGAGATAGAGAGAGAACTCCACTGATTTAATTTACTTCCAAATTCCCACAACAACCAAGTCTTTACCAAACAAAGCTAGGAGTCCGGAACTCCATCCAGTTTACTCACATAGGTGGCAGGGACCCAAGTGCTTGTGCCATCATTTGCTACCTTCCCAAGCACATTAGCAGGAATCTGAATTGGAAGCAAAGTATCCAGGATTTGAACCCACACTCTAATATGGGCTGCGGTCAACCAAGCATTATCGGCCCAACATGCTGCTGCATAACACCTACTGCTCAAATAAATTTTTTTTAAAAAGTTTGCAATCCTGCCTAATGCTGATATTCCTTGTCCATCCTACACGCTTTATTTTTATCTAGTACATCATCTGACATAGATTTTATCTGTATTTTATTTTTTATTTTCTATCTCCCATTACTAAAAATCTAAGTTCCTTAAGGATAGAGACTTTGGGACTGGCACTGTGGCATAGCAAGTAAAGCCGCCGCTTGCAGTGCCAGCATCCCATGTGGGTGCCGGTTCAAGTCCCGGCTGCTCCACTTCCTATCAAGCTCTCTGCTATGGCCTGGGAAAGCAGTAGAAGATGGCCCAAGTGCTTGGGCCCCTGCACCTGAATGGGAGACCTGGAGGAAACTCCTGGCTCCTGGCTTCAGATCAGTGCAACTCCGGCCATTGTGGCCAACTGGGGAGTGAACCAGCGGATGGAAGACCTCATTCTCTCTCTCTCTCTCTCTCTCTCTCTCTCTCTCTCTCTCTCTCTCTGCGCCTCTCTTTCTCTCTCTGTGTAACTCTGCCTTTCAAATAAATAAATAAATCTTTAAAAAAAGAAAAAGGATAGAGACTTTTATCCTCTTTATTCCCTACTGCATCCCTAACACCTAAACTAGTGCTAGGCAAATTGTAGGCCTTCAGAAATATATGTTGAATGACTGGTTGCCACTGTAATCTGAGAATATACAATGAAATTGAATATATTCACTTGGATATAATGAAATTGGCTACTTCTGTGAAAGTTGTAATTAAGGCCTCCGTGGTTACTTGTTAGGTAACCACTCCATCTACTGAAGCAGTAGATCTCCTTCCCTCATGACCAGTGAAACGAAAGACCATTGGTAAGCCAGCCACACTCTGCAACTGAGATGCTGTTTATAGCAACATCATATAAAGAGAGCCCCGTTCTAGAGCATCAAACCTGAATGTTCCATTCAGGCACCGGAGGTGTGGTGGTGGCTCCTGTGACTTTGTTAAGAGATCTTTTCAGAGCTGTGTGGTCCATCGAGGGCATTGCTGTGGTTTGCCCTTTGGGGCTGTAGCTGATCTAAATGAATATTATTTGAACATGGAGGGCTTTCAGAAGTGAGTTTAAATTGTGTCCTTGCTTCTTTATCAGGACCTGTGTTCCATGCTTGTCATTATGTTTTGATAATTTAACATAGATTTTTGTTTTTGTTATTGCTTTATGGAAATTATTTTTATGTTGTATGAGAGTGTCAACAGACAGAAAAACATCAGTGAAAGATGTGACCTCATTATTCTGATGTTGGAACTCCGTAAGAATACATTAGTATGACTGGGTTGACAGTAATAGCCACTGCACTACTAACAGGAGAAAATTAACTAATTCAGCTCTCAGTCATTCCTAACATAGCCAATACTCCTGCTAGTCTTAATTAGTGTATACTTACTAAACAGTTTTTATAAGTAGCTTTGGTTCAAGTCAAACAGATAGGTCATGTTTGATATTTCTAGTATATGTGATACTTCAGTACTTTTTCCCATGATAATAACATTAACTGTTCTCATATAAATTTGCATAATGGGACAGGTTTCTGGTCTAGTAGTTAAGACCCTACTTGGGACTCCCGAATCCCCTGTTGACGTGCCTGAATCCAAGTGCTGCCTCTGTTCCCAATTCCAGCTTCCTGAGAATGCACATCACTGGGGGGCAGCTGTGATGGCTCTATTACCTGGCTCCTTACCACCCATACGAGAGACCTGGATTGAGTTCCAGGCTTCCATCACAGGCATTTCGGGCATAAACAAGCAGATCTCTGTTTCTCTCTGTCTCAGTCTCTCTCTCTGTCTCTCTCTCTACCTTTCAAATAAAAAGATGTGTAATTTGCAGAGTCACATAAAATAACAATTTTTAGAAAAATATCTGCTGCCTTGAGGATGCCATAATAAAGGCTTTGCACCTGTGGCCATTTGTCCGTATTACTGTAAATAGTGTAGAGTTGAGGCATTTTGCTCTTGGCTTGTACTATTGCATGTGTCGTGAATCATCCAAATCGTCTGTCATCACTGGGCTTTCTAGGTATTCGGAGTGGTGCACTCTCTCGAGGGAGCCCTTCTACTCTTCCTCTTGCAGAATCTGTGTCTAGTATCTTCAGTTCGCTAGTTCAGCAGATAAACACTGATTGGTTAGTCTACAGATCTGCATATCTTGTGGAATGTGTATTTCCTGTGTTCCCACCTGCCAAGCTAGAACAGCAGTTGGACCAGAAAATGTTACTTTTCTTTCTCTGATTTATGTCTTAAATTTGCTTTGGTTAAGCAGCATTATTAGAGGGCTTTATTTATTTTTTAAAGATGTATTTATTGGGGCTGGCGCTGTGGCACAGTGGGTTAACGCCCTGGCCTGAAGTGTTGGCATCCCATATGGGCACCAGTTCGAGACCCAGCTGCTCCACTTCCGATCTAGCTGTTTGCTATGGCCTGGGAAAGCACTGTAGATGGCCCAAGTCCTTGGGCCGCTGCACCTACGCTGGGGGGAGTGGGGAGGGGGGAGGAGAGAGAGAGAAAATCTTCCATCCACTGGTTCACTCCCCAGATGGCCACAAGAGCCAGAGCTGTGCCAATCTGAAGCCAGGAGATAGGAGCTTCTTCTGGGTCTCCCACACGGTTGCAGGGACCCAAGGACTTGGGCCATCTTCTACTGCTTTCCTGGGCCATAGCAGAGAGCCAGATCGGAAGTGGAGCAGCCAGGACTTGAACCGGAGCCCATAAAGAATGCCAGCACCACAGGCAGCAGTTTTACCCGCTATAAGAGGGATTTATTTTTAATTCAATACAACTGAAGATGCCACAATAAAGCAAAAATCCCCCACCTGTAGTTTATAGTGAGATGCCGTAACTTCTTTGTTTGAGATGTCATACATTTGAAGACTTAAATAGTACCATGGAAGTCCATCTTCAGTCTTCCACAAATTGATCAACTTTCTTAACACTCAATAAGCATTTCTTGAACACCCTTTGTGGCAGGCACTTGCAAATACTAGAAATACAAAGAGATAAGATTTTGCCCTCAAGGAGCTCAGAGAAGTACATCAATGTGCTCAGCATGTGTGAAGGATGGTTTAGGGAAAGACACTCACATGTTTTAGGGATATAGAATGCTGGTAGAAATTGCTCTTGGGTTTAGGATAGTATGTTATTACATATTTGCTAAAAAGTATTTGAATGCCTTCTGAATGCTAGGAGTTGGGCTTGATAAAAAATTAGGTGTGATCTCTGCCCCCAGTGAAAGAGACAGACAGACGTTAAATATAGAAATAGATATTTTTTTAAGTTTATCGTTTTTGAAAGGCAAACACATACATAGAGAGAGAGAGAGAGAGAGAGAGAGAGAGAGATCTTCCATTTTCCATTCTCTGATTCACTACCCAAATGTCCACAACAACCAGGGCTTGGCCAGGTTGAAGCCAGGAGCCAGGAATTCCATCCAGCTCTCCCATGTGGGTGGCAGGGACCCAAGTGTACTTGAGCCACCATCTGCTGCATCCCAGTGTGTACATATTGCAGGAAGCTGGATTGGAAGAGGGGGTGGAACTGAATCCCAGGCACTCTGATAGAGGATGCAGGAGGCCCAAGTGACTGCTTAATCCACTGCACCACAATCCTCATCCCAAATTAGGTATTTTCAGCATCCAAAGCAACCTCCAGCTTCAATGCAATTCCTATTAAAATACCGATGAATTTCTTCACAGAAATAGAAAAAAAAAATCCGGCCAGCGCCGCGGCTTACTAGGCTAATCCTCCCCCTGCAGCACCAGCACACCAGGTTCTAGTACCGGTCGGAGTGCCAGATTCTGTCCCGGTTGCCCCTCTTCCAGGCCAGCTCTCTGCTGTGGCCAGGGAGTGCAGTGGAGGATGGCTCAAGTGCTTGGGCCCTGCACCTGCATGGGAGACCAGGAGAAGCACCTGGCTCCTGGCTTCGGATCAGCGCGGTGCACCGGCCGCAGCACACCGGCCGCAGTGACCACTGGGGGTGAACCAATGGAAAGGAAGACCTTTCTCTCTGTCTCTCTCTCTCTCTCTCACTGTCCACTCTGCCTGTCAAAAAAAAAAAATTCCAAAATTTATATGAAACCACAAATGACACCAAATAACTAAAGCAACTCTGAGCAAAAAGAACAAAGCTGGAGACATTATAATACCTGACTGTGAAACATACTGCAAAGCTATAGTAATCAAATGAGCATGGTACTAGCATAAAAACAGACTCATAGACCAAAGCAACAGAGCAGAGAACCTAAAAATAAATCCACATATTTACAGCCAACTGTTGTTTAAAAGGCAGCAAGAATTTAAGAGAACACTGGAGAAAAGAAGTCTCCACAGTAATGCATACTGGGAAAACTGGATATCCCTACACGGAAGAATGTGCAGAAAATGAAACTAAACCCCTGCCTCTTATCATATACAAAGACCAACCCAAAATGGATCAGACTTAAAGGGGGCAGTGAGGGCGCTAACTGATGTAGCAGTTAGGATGCTGCTTGTGATGCCCACATCCCACACCAGAGTGCCTGGCTCTGCTCCTGACCCCAGCTTCCTGCTAACATGCACCCTGGGAGGTGGCAGGAGATGGTTCAAGTAGTTGGGTCTTTGCTACCATGGGGGAGACCCAGACTGAGCTCTGGGCTCCTGGGTTTGTTCTGGCCCAGCCCTAGCCACTACAGGGTTTGGGGAGTGACCTAACAGATGGGAGATCTCTCTATCTCTGTCTACCAGAAAAAAATGAAATAAACAAATGAACAAAAGTTTTAAGTAATCACTAAGTGTAAAACCTGAAATTATGAAGCCACTAGAAGAAAATATAGAGTAATTGCTTCATGACATTGGCCTGGAAATGTATTTTTTTGGATATGACCCCAAAAGCAAAAATTGACCAACAAAGTTATGTCAAGCTAAAAAGCTTCTGTTCAACAATGGCAGTAGTCATCAGAGTGAAGAGACACCTACAGACTGGAAGAAAATAGTTGCACCACTCATCTGACAAGGGACTAATACTCAGAATATGTAAGGAACTAAAAGCAACTCAGCAGCAACAGCAACAACAAAAATCTAATTTAAAAACTGGTAAATGACCTTGGTAAGCATTTCTTTTTTTTTTTTTTAAGAATTATTTTATTTATTTGAAAGACAAAGTTACAGAGAGAGGTAGAGACAGAGAGAAAGAGAGGTCTTCCACCCACTGGTTTATTCCCCAGATGGGCACAATAGCCAGAGCTGAGCCAATCCAAAACCAGAAGCTTCTTCCCAGTCTCCCACATGGGTGCAGGGGCCCAAGGACTTGGGCCATCCTCCGCTGCTTTCCCAGGTGCATTAGCAGAGAGCTAGATTGGAAGTGGAGCAACTGGGACCTAAACTGGCCCCCATATGGCATGCTGGCTCTATAGCCTGGGGCTTTGACCTGCTGTGCCACAAGATCAGCCCCTAAACATTTCTTAAAACAAGAAATATACATATGCAGTAAGTATATGAAGAAGTACTCAACATCAGGGAAATGCAAATCAATACCACAATATCATTTTACCCCACTGTGGTGGAATGAGAAGGCCATGCCAAGATGGCCACTGGCAACAGAAACTGCCCAGCAACAAGCTGTAATTGGATGGCTTCAGAAACCACATGACAACGGAGCCTGCCTGGCAACAGGCTGTGATTGGATGGCTTCGGAAACTGCCTGGCAACAGGGTGTGATTGGTTAGGGCATAGACCACCCCTTGACCGGATTGGCTGCCTTGGCTGTATAAGCTGCTGTAGCAACTGAAATACACGAGTCTGTGGGCTGCTCGCCTCTGGCCTGCTTTCACCCGACTCCCCCCCGGGGTCTGTGTGGTGACTCGGTGCCTCTTGCCCCCACCATGCTCTTGCTCTCAGAACGAATCCACAGCAACACCCCACTATCAAAAAGATAAAAAATAACAAATGTGGGGTGACAATTGGTCTAGCAGTTGAGACACTGGTTGAGACACCTGCATCTCATATTGGAGAGCCTGGGTCCCAACTCCAGCTTCCTGTTAATGTAGACCCTGAGAAGTGGCACTAATGGCTCAAGTAATTTTGGGTTCCTGACATTCACATGGGAAACCTAGATGGAATTCCTGGTCCCTGGCCCTGCCCAAGCTCTTTGTGGGCATTTGGGGAGTGAGCCAGCAGATGGTAACTTTCTCTCCCTCTTTTTCTCTCTCTCTCTCTCTCCCCCCCCAACCCCGCAAATAAACAAATAAAATTTTAAAAGAAAAATGAAGAGACAGAAAGAGTACTATCCCCCATCTGCTGGTTCACTCCCCAGATGGCTGCGGCCGCCAGGTCTAGGTCAGGTCAAAAGAGTCAGGGACTCTGTCCCAGCCTCCCACACGGGTAGCAGGGATGCAAGTATGTGGGCCATCATTTGTTGCCTTCCCAGGTGCTTTGCCGAAAGCTGGATCAGAAGCGGAGAAGCTGAGTCTAGAACTGGCACTCTGATATGGGATGCAGGCATTGCAAGCAGTGACTTTACTTGCTGCACCATGGTATTGGCTCCATTAAATAAATAATTTTTTAAAAATCCGTGAAGGATGAAGAGAAATAGCAACACTCATACTCCATGGTGGGAATGTGAATTAGTTTAGCCACTATGAAATATAGCATGGAGGTTTCTAAAAAATACTGGAGAAAGAAATGTATGAGTCAGCCATTTCACTAACCAGGTATATACCGGAAGGAAATGAAATCAATATGTCAAAGACACATCTGCATCTGCATGTTTATCACAGCTCTTTTTGCAGTAGCCAAGGTATGAAGTCAACCTAGGTGTCTGTTGACAAATGAATGTGTAAAGAGAAATGTGGTATGTATACACAATGGAATATTATTCAGGCATAAAAAATAATGCAATTCTGTCATTTGCTGCAATATGGGTGGAACTGGAGAACAATATATTAAATGAAATAAGTCAGGCATAGGAAGATATGTACCACTTACAGTGAAAACTACAACGTTGCTCTCCTAGAGGTGGAGAGTAGACCAGTGGTTTCCAGGATGTGGAAGAGTGTGAGGAAGGGGACTGAGAGCAGAAGATGGTTAAAGGGCAAAGGGTGCCGGCACCGTGGCTCACTAGGCTAATCCTCCACCTTGCAGCGCCGGCACACCAGGTTCTAGTCCCGGTCGGGGCGGCGGATTCTGTCCCTGTTGCCCCTCTTCCAGGCCAGCTCTCTGCTGTGGCCAGGGAGTGCAGTGGAGGATGGCCCAAGTGCTTGGGCCCTGCACCTGCATGGGAGACCAGGAGAAGTACCTGGCTCCTGCCATCGGATCAGCGCAGTGCGCCGGCCGCAGCACGCCAGCCTTGGCGGCCATTGGAGGGTGAACCAATGGCAAAGGAAGACCTTTCTCTCTGTCTCTCTCTCTCACTGTCCACTCTGCCTGTCAAAAAATTAAAAAAAAAAAAAAGAGGGGGGGCAAAGGGTACAGTTGTTCAGGAAGAATCACTTCTAATGTTCCGTAGCACACAAGATTGACAACAGTGATCATATATTTCAAAATAGCTAGTACAGGGGCCGGGCACAGTGGGTTAACACCCTGGCCTGAAGCACCGGCATCCCATATGGGCACCCACGTGGGAGACCCAGAAGAAGCTCCCGGCTTCTGGCTTTGGTGGATAGGCGCAGCTCCGGCTGTTGCAGCCAACTGGGGAGTGAACCATCGGATGGAAGACACCCCACCCCCACCCCGCGCCTCTCCTCTCTCTGTGTAACTCTGAGTTTCAAATACATAAATAAATCTTAAAAAAAAAAAAAAAAAGTGGAGTAGCCAAGACTCAATCTCCCATCCAATATGGGGTGTGGTAACTCCAAGTACTAGCTTAAACACTGCCAAGCACCTGCCCCCAGGAGGGAACTGAGGTGAAGGAGAGTCACTTAGTATGTTGTATTTTTTTTTTTTTTTTTGACAGGCAGAGTGGACAGTGAGAGACAGAGAGAAAGGTCTTCCTTTTGCAGTTGGTTCACCCTCCAATGGCCGCCGCGGCCAATGAACCGCGCTGATCTGAAGCCAGGAGCCAGGTGCTTCTCCTGGTCTCCCATGGGGTGCAGGGCCCAAGCACTTGGGCCATCCTCCACTGCAGAGAGCTGGCCTGGAAGAGGGGCAACTGGGACAGAATCTGGCGCCCCGACCGGGACTAGAACCCGGGGTGCCAGTGCCGCAGGCAGAGGATTAGCCTATTGAGCCGCAGTGCCAGCCAGTATGTTGTATTCTATGTAACAAGTTACTACCAACGTTTAGCAGCTTACGACAGTAATGAAAATTTATCATCATTATCTTACATAGCTTCTGTGGGTCAGGATTTCAGGACAGTCCAAAAAGTGTGGCTCAGAGTCGCTCATGAGTTTACAGTGAAAGTGTTGGTGGGGGGTGCTCTCACCTAAAGGCTTACCTGAGGAAAGCAGGTTCCATTCTAAGATGACCAATGCACAAGGCCATGGCCAGAGACCCTGCTGTTTTACTCCATGGACCTCTCCACAGGTTCGCTGAACTTGGATTTTCATGACGGAGCAGCTAGTTTTCCGCAAAGAAAGTGACCTCAGAGAGGGCAAGGCAAAAAGCATTGCCTCAGGCATCAGACGCACCTTGGCTTCCACAACACACTATTGGTGGCAAAGGTCATCCCGATCCCGTGTGGGAGGGGACACGAACACAGGAAGCAAGAGTCACTGGGAGCCATTTAATGAATTAATGTTTTCAGAAGAGCCCTAAGCAGCCACCATGTAAATAGCATCTGAGCCCGCCAGTCGGGGAGGATCATATCCGACTGATACCAGTGCAAGATCTGCGTGGTCCTGTTTCCTGCTTAATTAGGAGCCTCCCCTGCCTGCTGCTCTTCCCCACCTCCCTCCAGAAATGTTTTCTTTGGTCAGTTCAGAAAGATGTAAAGACAGAATACCTGTCCTTGAGGTGTTCATACACACCTTATGCAACAAATATGATAATAGAGTCATGGATAAATTGGGTCGAGAAGAAATAGCTAAGTGGATCAGGGGTCAGAAAACTGGGTCATGTGCAAAATTGAGCGTACTGTCTGTTGTTGTAAATATGGCTTTGTTGCAGCACAGTCACTCCCATTTGTCTACTGTCTGGTTGCTTTCACACTCCAACACTGGAGTTGCGTCACTGACACAGAGACTTCCATAGCACTCTCACCACTCTTGGCCAGTAAAACCTAAAATATTTACCATCTTTAAAGTATTTTTCAGAAAATACCTGCTGACTACGGCTTTAAAGGAATTAGAGAGCTTCCCAAGGAGTTGACAGTTGAGATGAGAGGTAGGGAGCCCCAGGGGTGCTTACGGCAGAAGGAGCAGCTCAAGGAAAGGAGTGAAGGGCATGTCAGTACAGCCTGGAGAGGGGTCACTCACGGGAGTAAGAGCAATGCCAGTTTAATCTCTCTCAGTCATTGCAGCTTGCAGCTACAGGAACTGAAGCAACAAGACACTAACAGGAGGGGTGCCCATGCTGTAGTGATTGAGACGCTGCTTGGGGTGCTGGCGTGACGCATTAGCATGCCTGGCTCCACTCCCGATTCCAGCTTCCTGCGAATGCACACCCTGGGAGGCAGCAGGCGAGAGCTCGAGTACTTAGATCTCTGCCACCCATGTGGGAGATCTGAACTGAGTTCTGGGCTCCCAGCTCAGGCCTGGGCCAGCCTTGGTTGTGGGCATTTGGGGTTTGAACTAGCAGATAGGAGATCTCTCTCTCTCTCTCTCTCTCTCTCTCTCTCTCTCGTGCACATGAACTCTTGCTCTTGCTCTTCTTGCTTTTCAAATACAGATATAATTTTTTAAAAAGACACAAAAGGGAAATCACAAGATGCAGATCAAGATGGCACCACAGCTCATGGCTCACACCCACGGCCTGCTCCTCCACACACAAAGATTCAAAGCAAATCTGAATGGTGAATGGTTGCCCTTTGTAAACTTTTAATCAATTGAGCTTTGGCCCCACCTTTGCTGGGATAGAGGGTCTAAAGAAAGGAGAATCTCTCAAAACCCAATCCTGTTTACCACAAAGAAGATGAGCTGTTTCACTTCTTCTAGGGAAAAAGGTAGTAGGTACCTAGAAGACCAAGTAGAAAACAAAATTGAAAAATATTTTGAAAATCTAAGAAAAAGAGAAAAAGCCACGAAAGCCTCCCGGGAGGTATTGGCTAGAGAAGCCAACTCGTATATGGACTAGTATAGCTAACCAGGTAGAGGTAGCTTGGATAGTAGTATATAATTAATCAGAGCATAAAACTTAACACAAGGCAGGACCAGAAAATGCAAGAAAGAATATGAATTATTTTAGACAAAACTAAATTGGCGTTTGTCACAATTTAAGGGAAAAGGGAAGAAACTTCAAAGAATTAAAGACTTCAAAAAGCTGCTGTAAATATTAAATAAGAACTCAGAAAAATATAATTCCCACCGTCACTTATTCCTTAGGAGACTGTGGCACTACCGAGAGAACTTGAGAGTGGCCCTTCTGATTCAAGTCATCGCATTCATTTCCCCAGAGGGTCTCTGTCCCCTTTAAGCCTGAAAGACCCGTCGACATCTCTCCCAGTCACACGAGTTTGAGAAGAGTGCTTAAGACTTCTTATCCAATAAAAAAATACCATGTTTAGGAGGCTTCTTGAAATGTATAAGATCTTAGCCGGCGCCGCGGCTCACTAGGCTAATCCTCTGCCTTGCGGCGCTGGCACACCGGGTTCTAGTCCCAGTCGGGGCGCTGGATTCTGTCCCGGTTGCCCCTCTTCCAAGTCCAGCTCTCTGCTGTGGCCAGGGAGTGCAGTGCAGGATGGCCCAAGTGCTTGGGCCCTGCACCACATGGGAGACCAGGATAAGTACCTGGCTCCTGCCATCGGATAAGCGCGGTGTGCTGGCCGCAGCGCACCTGCCGTGGCGGCCATTGGAGGGTGAACCAACGGCAAAGGAAGACCTTTCTCTCTGTCTCTCTCTCTCACTGTCCACTTTGCCTGTCCAAAAAAAAAAAAAAAAAAAAAAAAAAAAAAAAAAAACAAAACACAACCCAGTTCTCTGTTATGGCCTGGGAAAGCAGTGGAGGATGGCCCAAGTCAATGGGCCCCTGCACCCACGTGGGAAACCCGGAAGAAGCTCCTGGCTCCTGGCTTCAGATTGGCGCAGCTCCAGCCGTTGCAGCCATCTGGGGAGTGAACCAGCGGATGGAAGACCTCTCTCTCTCTCTCTCTCTCTCCCTCTCTCTGTAACTCTGTCTTTCAAATAAATAAAATAAGTCTTAAAAAAATAGCTTAGAAACAAAGAATTTTTAATGGAAAAATTGTAGCTGAATAAATTTTTCTAGCAAAAAAGTACTTATGTTAACAGCTCAGTTTTCTTTTTTCTTTTTTTAAATTAATTAAAATTTGAAAAACAGAGTTGAGAGAGAGAGAGAGAGAGATCTTCCATCTGCTGGTTTACACCCATGTGGCCGCAATGGCTGGGCTGGGCTGGGCCGAAGCCAGGGAGCTGGAGCTCCATCTGGATCTCCCACATGAGTAGCAGGATCCCAAGTACTTGGACCATCTTCTGCTGCTTTCCCAGGCACATTAGCAGGGTTCTGGATCAGAAGTGGAGCAGCTGGGACTTGAACCCAGCACTCATATAGAATGCCAGCATCCCAGGTGGCAGCTTAACCTGCTACACCACAACGCTCCCAACACCTCAGTTTTCTCCAGAAGGTGATTTATCCAGCAATCCAGGACATCATAGGAGAACTGAGAATCCTAGTACGAGTGAAACAGACTACTGAACTCCCTTTGAAAAGCTAATGCTGGGGCCGGGCTGTGACATAGCGGGTAAGGCCACCGCCTGCAGTGCTGGCATCCCATATGGGTGCCGGTTCGTGTCCTGGCTGCTCCACTTCCCATCCAGCTCTCTGCTATGGCCTGGGAAAGCAGTAGAAGATGGCCCATGTCCTTGGGCCTCTGCACCCGAGTGGGAGACCCAGAAGAAGCTCTTGGCTCCTGGTTTCAGATCTGCACAGTTCCGACCATTGCGGCAAATTGGTGAGTGAACCAGCAGATGGACAACCTTTCTCTCTCTGCCTCTTCTTCTCTCTCTGTGTAACTCTGACTTTCAAATAAATAAATCTTTAAAAAAGCTAATGCTATTCACTTTTTTTAAAAAAAGATTTTATTTATTTATCTGAGAGGTAGAGTTATAGATAGCGAGAGGGAGAAACAGAGAGAGAGGTCTTCCATCTGCTGGTTCACTCCCCAGATGGCTGCAACGGCTGGAGCTGGGCCATTTTGAAGCCAGGAGCCAGGAGTTTCTTCAGGGTCTCCCACGTGGGTGCAGGGGCCCAAACATTTGGGCCATCCTCCACTGCTTTCCCAGGCCATAACAGAGAGCTGGATTGGAAGAGGAGAAGCCAGGACACAGACCAGCACCCATATGGATGCCAGCACTGCAGGCAGAGACTCAGCCTACTGTGCCACAGTGCTGGCCCCAGTGCTATTCACTTTTAGGAAAGACTTTCAGCTTCAAAATCTACTTGCTCTTAATTTACACAAAATGCTAATAAAAGTGGTTATCTGGTTTCCTAGGACACAGGTTACAAAGAGGTCTGCTAAAGCCAGACATCCAAGAAGCAGCAAAACTAATACATTTAAAATAGTATTTACTTTGTTTATTTGATAGCCAGAGAGAGAATCAATGGAAGGAAGACCTCTCTCTCTCTCTCTCTTTCGCACTCTCTCTCTCTCTCTCTCTCTCACACACACACACACACAATGCCTGCAGTAACTCAGACAGGCTGGGCTGGGAGCAGGAAACTCAATCTGGGTCTCCCACATGGGTGGCTGGGACCCGACTCTGTGATCCGTCGCCTGCTGCCCCCATGTGCCTCCCACATGCACGTGAGTAGAAAACTGGAACTGGGAACGGAGTCAGAACTGGAGCCCGGACACTGATATGGGATGTGGATGTCCAAAGCGGCATCTTAACCGCCATGCCAAACACTCACCCTATTATCTGATATCTTGACAAAGGAAGGGGGAAAACAGAAAGAAAATCATTAGAATTACATAAAAGAACTCACAACCACACCCAGCCTTGGATCATTTTGAGTAACACACACACAGCCTAGCATTTTATTTGTTTGTTTATTCAAGAAGCAGAAAAAGAGAGAAACACAGAGCGCCCGTCTTACTGGGTCAGGCCAGAGCCAAGACTGGGACCTGGGAACTCAGCCCAGCTGTCCCGCATGGATGCCAGGAACCCAACGGCTTGAATCACCGCTGTCTCCCAGGGTGTGCATTGGTAGGAGGCTGGAACCAGGTGCTGGAGCCAGGAACGGAACTCAGCTCCACTGATATGGGATGAAGGCGTGTTAACCACCAGGCTAAATGCCCATACCTAAGCCTAGCAGATCTGAATATTTCCCAAAGAGACATCACTTTTTTAAGCTGATCCAGAATGTTGATAATGACCAAGAAAGTAAGAAAAGACTAAATTATATCTGCTGTACATTTCAAAAGGCAAGGATCTGTTTTACTTTAAATAAATATTTAAACATTTATCTAAACAATTCCATTATTTATAAATTTAAATATTTAAATAAACATTTCATTAAAGGAATATTTTAAAACCTTTTCTCTTCAAATGATTAATTTCGATTATTTAGAAAATGAACTCAGACTTTTCCCATTCTCCAAAGGTGTTAGATAAATGAGCTTTACCACAAACTCAAGAGCAAATACAACCTGCTTACACTGACAGGTCTCCTAAATGTGTCTTGCGATCTGGTTGGTTGCTTTGACCCCCAAGCAAGAGAGAATAAGTAACGCATTCCTCTCCCAGCCGACTAACAAAGTTCAACAAGCGCCAGTTCATACGCCCAGCCTGAAGGGATACAAAAAGAGTAGGAAACAGGAGAGGCATGGAACGGTTTGTCTGAGTTTCCAGGGACTGAGGGACGATAATACAAACAAATCTATCTTGTAAATTATCTACACAAACAGTATCAAATGATACAGATAAGATTATATATCAAAACGATTTCTAAGCAATACCCAACACTTATAAGCTGTAGTTGAAGTCTTCCACGCTGGCAAGGAGTCCTTTCAGTGCTGGGATCCTCAGCCCTAGTGGTACTTCTGTGGCTCTCGGGAGATTGTCCAAGTGTCAAAGTTCGACAAGGCAGAAGATTCTGCTGGGCCAAGACAAGACAGCCAGGTAGCTCTCTCCAGCTGGCTGCACTCGGGCTGGCAGGGCTCCCCAAGACGCAGCGAGGGACTCAGCCGAGCACAGGACGGGTCTGTTAGGGCGGCAGTGTGCCATCACACCCCCCGCCGGAAGCCAGACCCCATGGGAGCTACAGTATCCAAACTTTCCTTTATTTAATGTGTACTTTTTGTATTTTCATAGACTTGAAATGCGCAGCAACAGCGGGGTGGGGAGAGCAGGGAGAGAGAGAGAGAGAGAAAGAGATCTTCCATCTGCTGGTTCAATCCCCAGATGCTTACAACAGCTAAAGGCAAGAGCCCAGACCCCCATTTGGGTCTCCCAGGTGGGTGGCAGGGGCCCAGCCACTTGTACCATCATCTCCCAGAGTGCATTAGAGGGCAGTTGCATTGGAAGCAGGGTAGACAGGAGTTGAACTGGCATCCCCCAATGTGGGATGTAGGTGTCCCAAGAAGCGGCTTAACACCTGTTGCTCCAAACCTTTCTCGAATGAACAAGATAGAATGGCAACGAGAGCTGTAGGTGGAGCTGGTACCTGGACCGTTAATTTGGAAAGGCCTTCCCAGGAGTAAGGGCACAAGGGGAAGAAAATCACAAGCTACTCAGGGAGCCCGGCGGGGTGCACAGTCATCGTAAGTGAACTGTGTGCTCCATGAAGGAGTGTGTTCTACTACTCTGCTAGTTTTTCTTTGGGAGTGATCGTTCAAGTATGTTTCATAACAAAAATCTGGCTCGGGGTAGCTCAGTTATTAAAGAAGGACATCTTGATTTTGGAGACCAGAAGGTTGACACCGATTTTTTTTTAATAGAACTAACTGGAGCATATTCAGATGTCCAAGTGCACAACTCTTGTGCCCCCCAGAACTGGCAACAGAAAACAACCCAGGTGAAAATGAACGGGTTGCCACGTTTAGGTTCCCTATTCTGTGAAGAATGACTTAGGGAAATGAAAGCAAACTGAGGAGAAGAGAAATGGGATCTGAAGAAACAGCCAAGAGAATCAGGAAGAGAGACTGTAAAATCACGCTCCCCAGGGCCCCAAGTGCGTGTGCACTGGACTCTCGCCCCGCCCCTTGGCTGTGTGAAGACGCGAGGCAGAGTTCCCACGCAGCACAGCCTCGACCTCTCCTGGTCGCATTCCGTCATGAGTCACAACCTCCACTGCCGTGAAAACAGGGAGGAGCAGGGCTCTCGGCGCCGGAGCCAGTGTCCACTACTTCAAGAAACGGGCATAAGGTGGCAGCACTGGCAGTGCCTGCAGGTGTCTTGAAGAGGAAGCTTGGCCAAGGGCCAGCAGCACTTGAGCTGCTAAGTCCCAGGGAGAAGGTGGAGAAAGAGAACTCTGCAAAAAGCCTCCTTATTAGAATCGTTAGTAATGGGAGGAGGCGGATTTTTCCCAGGGGAGCTATAGCTTTCAGCCCCATTGGGAGAAGTGAGCAGTAGGGTCCCATGGCTGGCTGGCATCCACATATCTGTGGACAGAACACTGGATTCAGACTGGTGACTGTGAAGGCATCATACTGGATGAAAGAAGCCATTCACGGGGGGCCGGAGCTGTGGCACAGCAGGTAAAGCCGCCACCTGATGTGCCAGCATCCCATATGGGCGTCGGGTCAAGTCCTGGCTGCTCCACTTCCGATCCAGCTCTCTGCTATGACTTGAGAAGGTTGTAGAGGATACCCAAGTTCCTGGGCCCCTGCATCCACGTGGGAGAGCTGAAAGAAGCTCCTGGCTTCGGATTGGCTTCTATCATTTGGGGAGTGAACTAGCAAATGAAAGACTCTCTCTCTCTCTCTCTCTCTCTCTCTCTCTCTGCCTCTCTGTAACTCTATCTTTCAAATAAATAAATTTTTTTTAAAAAAGAAGCCAATCACAAAAGATCACATAGCACATGATTCCATTTGTATGAAATGTCCAGTACCGGGAAATCTGAGACAGAAAGTAGCTTAATATCCATCTAGGGTGTGGGACTAGGCAGCATGGGGGGGGGGGGGGGCGCGACTGATAAAGGTAATAGGGATTGTTTTCAGGGTGATAAATGGATCTAAAATTGATTATGGTGCCTGGCATTGTGGCACAGTAGGTTAAGCCTCTGCTTGCAACGCTGCCATCCTGTGTTGGAGCCAGGTTAGGGTCCTGGCTGCCCTGCTCCAAATCCAGCTCCCTGCTAACGCACCAAGGCAGGCATCAGTGCTTGAGCCCCGGTCACCCATGTGGGAGACCAGAGTGCAGCTCCTAACTCCCGGCTTCAGCCTGACCCAGCCCCAGCCATTGCAGCCATTTGAGAAGTGAACCAGTGGATAAAAGATTCTCTCTCCCTCTCTCTCTCTCTCTCTCTCTCTCTCTCTCTCTCTCCATCTGTTTCTTTCAGTCTGCCTTTAAAATTCATAAATCATAAAATAAGATACAGTAGGGGCTGGCGCTGTGGTGTAGTGGGCTAATCCTCCACCTGTGGTGCCGGCAGCCCATGTGGGCGCCAATTCGTGTCCCGGCTGCTCCTTTTCCGATCCAGCTCTCTGCTGTGGCCTGGGAAAGCAGTGGAAGATAGCCCAAGTGCTTGGGCCCCTGCACCCACATGGAAAACCTCAACAGAGTTCCAGGTTCCTTGTTTCACCCTGGACTAGCCCTGACTATTGAGGCCATTTGGGGGGTGATAATGTAAGCTTGCTCTCTCTCTGTATCTCCGCCTTTCAAATAAATAAATAAATCTTTTTTTAAAAAAAGAGAGGAAACATTATAAAGTGGGTGCATTCTACCCCCTACTCCCTCCCTGGTCCTATAAACGTAGGCTCTGAGCAGGCACCTCTCTCCCTGGAGTCACCCAGCTCTGAGCCAGTACATTGCAAATTTGAATGTGCATACAAACTTCCAGGGGAATCTTTGCCAAATACAGATTCTTTTTCAGAAGGCTGGGGTAAGGCCTGAGAGTGTGCACTTATGGGGAGCTCCAAAGTGATGCTTTCATATATGTATGGACAATCGTAAAGCACAGGTGCAGTCCAGGGAGAGGGGATGCCTGCTTCCCTGGTAGCGCCTCACAGACATGGGACCAGAGAGGGAAGAGAGGAAGGCACCCACTTTGTAATCTTTCCTCCTTGGTTTTTAACCAAAGAGCCATCCATAAATATATATATATATATTATATATAATGTTTATCCATATCCAATATATAATGGCCATCCATATCCATCCATATTTATAGTGTTTCACATCATAGTTAATACTGATATCTTGAAACAGTACATTACTAATATTATGGGATGCATTGTCCATTTTTACTGGAAACTTCAAGGATTTAGAATTTGAATGAGAGTGGAGTTTGAATACTGGATCTATCATTTACCAGTGCTTTGACCTCAGATCATTTAATCTAGTTACACTCAGTTTCTTTGCTTCTAGAATTGAGATAATACCCATCTTTGAGGATTTCTAAATATGGCACACTACTCATGTTGCATGGTGAGGTAGCCATGATGAGTGTTGTCCAATTTCTGTGAGATGGGAGGTCTAGCCCACATTCCTTTTTATGTCTAAATCACTCCATGTTTCCTTTTTTTTTTTTTTTTTTTTTTTTTTTTAGATTTACTTTATTTATTTGAAAGGGTTACAGAGAGAGGTACAGACAGAGACAAAGAGAGAGAGGTCTTCCATCTGCTTGTTCACTCCCCAAATGGCCACAACAGGAGCTGAGCCTATCCAAAGCCAGGAGCCAGAAGCTTCTTCCGGGTCTCCCATGTGGGTGCAGGGGCCCAAGGACTTGGGCCATTCTCTGTTGCTTTCCCAGACACATTAGCAGGGAGCTGGATCTGAAGTGGAGCAGCTGGGACTCAAACCAGCGCCCATATGCACTACAGGCCGGGGCTTTAACCTGCTGCGCCACAGCACTGACCCCTCCATGTTTCCTTTTAAATCTTTTTTTTTTTTTTTAAGATTGATTTATTTATTTGAAAGGCAGAGTTACAGAGAGCCAGAGGCAGAAAGAGAGAGCGCTCTTCCATCTGATGGATCACTCCCCAAATGGCCGCAACGACTAGAGCTGGGCCAATCCAAAGCCAGGTCTTCCTCACAGGTTCAGGGGCCCAAGCACTTGGGCCATCTTCTGCTGCTTTCCCAGACCACAGCAGAGAGCTGGATCAGAAGTGGGGCAGCCAGGACTCGAACCGGCGCCCATATGGGATACCGGCACTGCAGATGGCAACTTTACCTGCTATGCCACAGCACTGGCCCCTTCTTTTAAATCTTGAAATTTTGGTTGTGCAGGAGCTTCTCTAAGATTTTTTTGTCTTCCTCCATTTGAAGAAGGCACTGATCCAAATGGAATATCATTTATTTAATATCTGAAAATTTTAAGAGACAGAGAGTGATACCATCCATCTGCTGGTTTACCCCACAAATACCCGCATACTGTTAGAGATGGGTGGTGCCAAAGGCATGAGTCTTGAACTCCATCCAATCTCCCTTGTCTTCGTGTTCTTGAGCCTTCCCTCCCAGGGTGTGCACTAGCAGGAAGCTGGAATGGGAAGTGGAGCTGGAATGCAAAGCCAGGCACTGCGACATGGCAGGGGACCGTGCCAAGCAGCATCTTAACCACTGCGCCAAATGCCCACCCAGCAGTATGATTTTTATTACATGGCGTGTGCTTTCCTCTGTTTGAATTGGCTCTTTAGCCTTCCTGATTTTTAAGTGTGAGGCCGGCATCATGATTCAACAAAACTGATTTTGATTTTTGTGGACAGTTCTTTCACACTGCGTTACTTCACCTGCGTTTCAGGGCCTCCCTCGCTTTCCTTTTCCTCTACAGGTGCAGCGGGCAGGCCTGCCGAATGCCTGCCCCTCGGGGAGACTGTCCCTCTGGGGACAGAGCTGCTCCTCAGCGACTCCCCACTGAGGGAGAGGATTCCACGAAGGGGCTGGCTGCAAGCGACAGGACGCGGCCCCAGCTCGCGGCTGGACCCGGCCGGGGTGAGGACTGCGGCTCGCTCTCGGGTGCCCTGTGCTGGGCGCTTCCCGGGCTGCAGCGGCCGCGGAGGAGCGGGGCGCCGCTCTCGCTCTCCCGGGTAAAGCCGGGCTCCTCTCTGACGTCACAGACTCACGGTGCCACTCTCTTTTCGTTTTTATAGACTTTTCAACTTTTAGACTGACCTCTCTGTTTTTTTCTGATCTCTCTAAGAAAATGAGGCAAACGCTCGTCGTCACTGGCAAGTTTCTGGCATGCAACGCTAGAAAGTTGTTTCTTGTGTTTCTTGTACGATTTTATAAACTGAACCTCTTCCCAGCACCTTTCTATCACTGTGGACTCAGCATAAGCACCATAAAAAAAGAATTTTCTTCTTTTTTTTTTTAATTATGGAAGTTTGTAATGCTGTCAACTAGTAAACGTTTAGAGTTTTAGGTAAATATCACTCCAACTTTTATAAATACCATCATAGAAAGCTGTCTTTGTAGACATCATTTGTAAAAACAACCTTTTCTGTTTTTTACATGCAGAATTCTGTTGAACACATGTTTCCAAATTTGAAAAAGAAGACTACCGGGCCAGTGTTGTGGGGGAGCAGGTAAACCACCGCCTGTGAACATGCCGTCATCCCATATGGGCACCTGTTCAAGACCCAGCTGCTCCACTTCCCATCCACCTCCTTGCTAATGTGCCTGGGAAAGCAGCAGAAAATGGCCCAGGTCCTTGGCCCCCACACCCATGTAGGAGACCCAGATGCAGCTCATGGCCTGGCCTAGCTCTTGCTGTGTGGCCATTTGGGGAGTGAACCAAAGGAAGGAAGATCCGTGTGTGTGTGTGTGTGTGTGTGTGTGTGTGTGTGTGTGACTGCCTTTTAAATTTAAAAGAAGCCACTAAATCTTCAAAAAAGAAGATAACCATGCATTCTGCATATGGAATGCATGCACCATTACTATTTAGGATTTACTCATTTAACTGCTCTTTGTGTTGCTATTAGCCAAGGCACTCAAAAAGCAGCCTGGATGGTAGGAAGGGAGCCCCCAAAAAGGACAGCCCCACATTCTCACAGTAAGGAAGTGCCGGCGGGGGGCCTGGGACTTCCCAGGTCACTAATTGTGAAACCCACCAAACATCGATCTAAAGATCAAATTCTAGTCTCTCAATAGCTAGGACCAGAAGGGTGGAAGACCGTCTCCTGCTTCTCCATGCAGCGTGTCTGAGGGGAGCGATGACGTGGACTGCAGGTCAGGTTCGCTGCTTCCTTTCTCCTCTGCCCAGTTAAGGACAGTACTTGATGTGGTGCATCTTATCTCTTCATTTTGGTGCATGGTTGTTTCTCTGGTTACAAAGGCCAAAGACTGTTCCAAACCCGAGTCAGCCAAATAGGTGGAACAGCTAATGTCACGTAGCTGCCTTAGGAGGACTCCCTGGCATTGCTATACAGGAGCCTGAACTTTGGGAGCAGACATCCGGCATAACTTGAACATAGGGGATATTGCTGTACCTTTAGTCCAAGCACAATTAGCTAATGTCAGAACTTAAGTGACTCTGAGATACTGAGAGAGAGAGAGAGAGAGAACGTGGAAAAAGGACAGAGACGAACAGAAGTTACCTTAATTCTCGTCTCCTATCTAGGGCAAAAAAAGACTAAACTAGATAACCTGGGTATAAGAGTGGTAATAATAATAATAGTACCCTTAGTAATCATGCCAGTGATCTCAAAGTACTAAAAAAAATCCATGATTTTCCTCCGACTCACCTAAATCTCTTTAGGGTCCCCTAGAGTGGAATTGCCATCCTTCAGTTTTGCCTTTCTCTTTGTTCATCAGTTTTCTTAGAAAATGATGAATCTTGATCTAAGTACAGGAACTTATAAATAAATTTTGAATGAAAAAGGCCAATACCTGGGAAAGCAGTGGAAGATGGCCCAAGTGCTTGGGCCCCTGCACCCATGTGGGAGACCCAGAAGAAGCTCCTGGCTCCTGGCTTTGGATTGACCCAGCTCTGGCCGTTGCAACCATTTGGGGAGTGAACCAGTGGATGTAAGACCTCTCTCTCTTTCTCTCTCTCTCTCTCTCTGGCTGTTGCAACCATTTGGGGAGTGAACCAGTGGATGTAAGACCTCTCTCTCTCTCTCTCTCTCTGCCTCTGCCTCTCTGTAACTCTGCCTTTAAATCTTAAAAAGAAAGAGAGAGAGAGAGGAAGAAAGAAAGAAAAAAAGAAAGAGAGAGAAAAGAAAAATAAAAAGGACAATGCTATTTTGCATGTATGTTTCTAAGTACTTCAGCCTATAATGTACTTCGCAGGAAGTACGAAGGTAGTAGACATACAATGTTGTACATCATAGCAGGGAAATTGTAAAAGGTTGTCCTGTTTATAGTAAGCCAAACAAGAGGATTGATATCCCAATCAAAAAGTGGACAATCACAGGCTGCTTTCAAAATATCAGCATTAAGAGCTGGCCACTGGATGTGCAGGGGCCTCCTCTCAACGCTGCTAAGCACTTGCAGCGTATATGATTAGGTTGTGTGAGTTGATTTTAGAGCCTGGTCATTGCAGTTTATAAATGGATACAGCCATTTGGAAATCTTAGAATGAAAGTCCAGACATTTGTCTCAAATGTTGAGCTGGCTCTCAGATTGCAGGGTCTTTGAGTACTAGATAGGCCATACTCCTTTAACTCTCGTTTTTCCTTTCCTCACCCCCTGCCCTCCTCACTTCCCAGAACACTTCTGCAGAGTTTCCATGTGTCTTTCCAGTTCCTGGAAATTCCTTCTCCATGTTTTTGCTCTGTTTCATTTAGTTTTGGAAAATGGCAGTGTAGAATATGTTTGGTATAGCCTTAATCCTGGCCAGCATTTGTGAGTCCTTAAAAAAAAAAAAAAAAAAAAAAAAGGATGTCCATGTATACATATGTGTGTGTGTGTTCTGGGGTTAAAAGTACAGAATTAAAGATCTTTGAGACTTCTCCAGTAGAAAATAAATGCCCCTTATTATCCAGGTCCCTTCTATATTTTTAGTTGTCTAGAAAATGTTCCTCCTGTTGATCCTACTAAATATTTCTCGAATTTTGGCAGCGCACACCACCACATGACGTCAGAGGTATGTGCGTGGGCGCGGCGTGTGCGGAGGTGAGGGCAGACTCAGTCGGAGGTATGCCATGAGGAAGAGCTCACTGCACTGAGGATGCAAGTCGCTCTCAGGCAGTGCAGAGGTGACTCAGGGGATGGTATGGCTCAGCATGGCTGCTCCTGTTTGCTATCGCATGGAGTCCTGACACTGTTGCTACTGCAGGGATCTCCTGTGGATTTTATTATGGAGCTTTAGAAATGTCTACTGCCAAAATATAGCAATAAATGCAAGTTCCATGGCATTAATAAGTGTTCTAGGAGCTAAAGCAAGGAACAAGGTACTTAATGAAGTTTATAAATATGCCTTTGGAATGATTTTATTATTAGTAATAGTCATTCTATTAATTTCTGCATGAAAGAAGAACATGCTTGCACAATTTCCAGTCCTTACTAGAAGGCTGATTTGGGTGGAAATTGGGTCAGGACAGCATGTGCAACTTAAGGATTGCTGAAGAGGAGCAGGCACATTGGGTTAAGCTGCTTCATCACACACCAGTTGAGCATTCAAGGTAGAGACCACATGTCCTTGGACTACAGGTCTTAGTTGTTATAGAATGGTTTCTGTCTATCCTCTATACAGAGACAAATTGTTCTAAAATCCTTAGTAGAGGGGTGAGCGTTTGGTGCAGTGGATAAGACACTGCTTGGGACACCCACATCCCATATCAAAATGCCTGGTTGGAGTTCCAGTCCCTTCTCTGCTTCCAATCCAGCTTCCCACTAATAGGCACCCTGGGAGGCAACAGATGAGCCTCAAGTACTTGGATCCCTGCCACGCACGTGGCAGATCCAGCTTGAATTCCAGGCTCTGCTTTGGCTTGGCCCAGCCCTGGTTGTTGTGGGTGTTCAGGGACTGAGCTAGTAGATGGAAGACCTCTTTCTGTCTCTTTGTTTTTCAACTACAATGAACATAAATAAATATTTTTAAAATGGTCCAAGGGGACCATTACAAATGTGTAACCTAGGGGCCAGCACTGTGGTGTAGTGGGTAAGGCCACTACCTGCAGTGCCGGCATCCCATATGGGCACCAGTTCAAGTCCCGGCTGCTCCATTTCCGATCCAGCTCTCTGCTATGGCCTGGGAAAGCAGTAGAAGATGGGCCCCTATATCGCTGTGGGAGACCCAGAAGATGCTCCTGGCTCCTGGCACCAGACTGATGCAGCTCTGGCTGTTGTGGCCAGTTGGAGAATGAACCAGTGGAATGGAAGACCCCCCCCCCCTCTCTCTCTGCCTCTGCCTCTCTGTAACTCTGACTTTCAAATAAAGAAATAAATCTTTAAAAAAATGGGTAACCTATATCCTGGTCTTAGTATTTGAGGTAAAAAATAGTACCTAATGCTCCATGGTAATCCTTTTGTTTGAGTGGAATTTGTGGAATGGGCTTTATCAATGAGAACACCTTGAGGTGGAGAGGAGTGTGTGTGTGTGTGTGTGTGTGTGTGTGTGTGTTTCAGGGATGTTTCTCAAGGACTGTTGGGTAGATCTCTTGGGTTATTTCCTCCCTTGCCTCCTGTTCTCTCCCTGGAAGGACAGCCACACACTTGCACACAGGTCTCTTGTAGTCTCTCTGGAGACCGTAAGGCCAGTAAGACTTGCTGCTCTCCACCCCTCGACCCTGCCGTGGCTTCTGAATTCAGATCCAGTGATGTTAACTTTCAGGGAGGAAAGTGACAGTGTGGAAAAGTGCCAACATTTGCTGTAAATTTTCCTGGCAGCCTTCCCTTGGTGTCAGCGGTGTGGAGCGCCACTCCGCCACTACTCCTGCTACAGCAGGGAGTCCCAGGGCTGCCTTTATCTTTGCAAGAAGTCATTTTCTGTAGGGATACAGGGGCTCAAGCCCTACTGAGGCAAGTCAGAATGCTATTCCATAGGGACATTCCCTTCCTGTCTTATGTTGCAGAGGTTCCTTGGGGTTTTCTCTGATGCTCACATGAAAAGCCTGGGATGATCATGCTGGAGGATTCTCGTGAGTGGTTGTGTTGCACGGAGCAGGCAAGTACATTTGCTTTTCCAGCCACCTGTCTGGTTCAGAGGACTGCACCCCGCCTCCTCCATCGTGTCTGTGCCACGGTTTTCCCTTCTCTTCCCAACTCTCTTCTACAGAACTGGGGATGGAGCGAAGCACTCCATTCCAAATCCATTCCAGAGTTGCTGTGAGAAACTTCCCCATTCTGACTTTTTGCTATCTCAGTAAAATGGCTGTGTAAGAAAGCTGCTTTTGGGCTGGCGCCATGGCTCACTTGGTTAATCCTCCACCTGTGGTGCCGGCATTCCATATGGGCGCTGGGTTCTAGTCCCGATTGCTCCTCTTCCAGTCCAGCTCTCTGCTGTGGCCTGGGAGTGCACTGGAAGATGGCCCAAGTGCTTGGGCGCCTGTACCCCATGGGAGACGGGGAGGAAGCACCTGGCTCCTGGCTTCGGATCGGCATAGCACCGGCCATAGTGGCCATTTGGGGGGTGAACCAATGGAGGGAAGACCTTTCTCTCTGTCTCTGTCTCTCTCTCTCACCGTCTAACTCTGTCAAATAAATAAAAAATAAATTAAAAAAAAAAAAAAAAGAAAGCTGCTTTCGAGCAAGGACCGAAAGTACCTACATAGAATATTTTATTTTTCTTCTGATTTTCTTCCCCATCCTTAACTTTCAAAATTTCCCTTACAACCAGTTTGTATGTGTGGAATGTTCCTGGGTCGGTTTTAAAGAGCAGAATAAAACAAAACAAAAGCAGCCTCTATGGATGTAAAATGGGGTGTCACAGATAACAGACTTCTGCTGTTCCTGGGCACAGCTTTCTGCAGCGTGTTGGGTGACTTTACCTTTTTCTTGTGAACATTGTGGGTTCTCGGCCCTCCACATCTAAAAACAGCTGAGCGTAATGAGTACCAACTGTAAGACTGTTAAGTTTCTCTTTCGATGGACTACTAGGTGGCTATCAAGCTTCTCTGCAAATAGGTTTTTTCATAAACTCTTTTTGTATCAGTGAATACAAATTTGCAGTGAGACTTAGGAGAAATGAAAACAAATACCTGCTCTGCCTGGTGGTTTTCTGGAACTCCAGCCCTGAATTTTCTTTTCTTTTCTTTTTTTTTTTTTTTTTAATATTAGTAGCGGTTTACTCATTCTCCAAAAAAATAGCCAGTTGGAGAATTGAGGAAGGTGTGCCTATTAGGTTATGAGAGACTTGGTACACCTTTTTCCTCCGTGAGATTGACCTAGAGTTTTCTGTTTTGTTTGAAACTGACCACGCACCAGACCAGTCCGCATCCTTATTTATTTTTTCTTCTGGTTTCGGGAGAGGTGATGAAGAGGGTCATTCTTATTTCATATCGGCACAAAATCAGCTAGCTGACTTCTGCCTACGACTCTTTTTCCCAGCTACTCTTCTTGTTGGGGGCAGGGGGAGTCTTATTCGGAAACGAACATTTCTCAAAATGTGTTTCTCATCCTTCCTCCGAAGTTGTTTAAGGCTTTGCGACGGAGTGGGAAAGGGAGGTAGCACAGCGGCTGGCGTGCCCACGAAGCTTGCTGCCTCGCGGCTCGCTCTCGGGATTCCGGGTCCTCGCAGGCAGAGTTTTACCGCGCAGAGCCGCGGCGCGCCATTCCGCCCGCCAGCCTGCCGATCCAGTTCGCGTTTTGCAGCGACCGTCTGGGAGCCGGGAACATAATGAATTGCCTTGACTCTCGCTTCAATCCACTTTCCTCGCTTAATATGCAGCCCAAAGTTTTGCGGCTCGCTGTCAGATGGTAGTGCTAGACTTTCGCACGGATCCCGAAGCCTCCGCCGGGGCTGCTTCTCCACGCGGAGTTGCAAACTTTTAAGAAACAGACGGCTGCAGACGGAAATCCACGCCAGGCTTTGAACTCTGCTTCTGGCTTCCGTCAACTGACACAGTTGCCCTTTTGCTCAAACTCGCGGCTCCAGTTCGCACTCGGGAGAGCTCCGGGCCGCGGCGGGAAGCTGCGGGGGCGCTGGCCCTCCGCGCCCCACCTCGGAACCGAACCGGACCCTCCCCGGGGGGTCGCTGCGCCGCAAACAGCGGCCGCCCCCACCCCACCCCCACCGGGAGTCGGGGCAGGAAGGCGCCCCGAGGAGCCGGGCCCCGGTCTTTTGTTTGTTTGCTGAGTTTCGTGTTTCAGACCTGGAGGGGAAGCAAATTGCGAGAGAGGAAGGGCTGGCCTTCCCCGCGGACATTTCCTTCTCCCCCAGCAAGCCCTCCAGGCCTCGGCTCCACATTTTCCAGTCGACTGTGTGGGTTTTCGTAGGTCGTTCCCTCACTCTCGGGCCCAATCCTGGCACACCGTACCGCCGGGGAGCCCGGGAGCGCCGCCTCTGCCATTTCCAGCCGGCTCGTCCCGGCGGCCCTGCCCCCCGCCCCGTTCCTGGGCCGCCGCCGTCGCCCGAGTTCACGCGCCCAGAAGCCGCGCCGGATCCGCGGGGCCGCAGGTCCAGTCCGCGTTTGCCGAGCGCCGGCCGGCCGGAGCCGGCGATAAGAACTCTCTTGTGAGGGCGAGCGAGCGAGACTTTAGTCCGGTTTCCATGTCAACGATTCGGTCCATATTTGCCATCGGGCTGCCGGCGGCCGAGGCGCTCGCCGCGAGGGCTGGCGCTGTCCTGGTCCTAGTTCCCTAATCTGCGCCGGGATTCCTGAGCTGCCTGCGTGTGGGGTGGAAAGGCAGGGGCCGTGGGGGAGAAAACTCCGGCGAGGGGAGGACCCGCAGCCCCGAGCCGGGGTCTCGCCGCTCGGGCCGGCCACGTGCCCGGCTCCTCCCCTCCCCCTCCGCCGTCTCCCCTGCCCCTCGGGGAAGCGGACGGGCCAGTGTCTGGGAAAGTTCCCTCTGCCCGGCTCTCCCTAGGTCAGTGCTGTGGGTCCCTAAAGGTAGGACTGCAGGAGGACGCTGGAGGATCGGAGATTTCTAAGAAGTGGGAACGGAGGAATCCCACGTCCCCTCCCCCGACCCGGTGCACTTTCCCTTACTGCTGGATTAAAATGGTGACTGTTTTCAAAACAGCGTGCCCACGTGTGAGGGAGAGACACTTCGGTGCTTTCCGTATTTCACGGTCATTGAAGAAAGGGGGTGAGGGATTTTTGGGGGTGGGGAGACAAGTCCATTCTGACTTCCAGATTTCCACTGGGCTCCAGGTTTCCCATTACACCCCGGCTCTGAGGAAAATGGCAGGGTAATTGCATGTAAAAAATTCCTCATTTGTGTGCAGGACTCGGGACTGTTTGCCAGCTCAGAGGCAGTTGATTAAATAGCCAAGCTCCATTTATGAGGCAGCCTATAATTTGGTTTCTAGGACCTAATGCATCCGGAGCGTTGTTGCTCCTGAGGAGTGAGTGAAAGGGCACTGGCCCATGCCAGCCACCTGGATCTTGGTAGGGTGGCCTGGTTCTGAGCTGGGGGGGGGGGGGCAGTGGGCTTTTCAGGGCTCCACTACTCTTGGGTTAGTCGGGAGGTTTTGGGTTTTTAGTGTGGGAGGAGCTTATGTTTTGGGGGGCAGGGATGATGAGGTCAGCCTGCTGGAACTCTTCAGGGTGACCAGTGACCCCCAGCGGCCTGCAGAATCTGGAAGTTCTAAGATAATAGTTCTGTGGTCAGGAAGCCTCCAATTATAAAATCTGAGGGAGAGAAAAGCCATGGTGTCTGGAGATGCCGGCCTGCACCTTTCCCCGAAGCAGCCTTGGGCCTGGTGAGAAGTTGGGATCCCCTGTGGCTTGCAAACCCGAGTGCTGTCAGCAGTCCAGCTAGCCTGAAGAGAGGGGGGAAAGGCTGCTGCTAGGGCTTGGTGGCCCTCGGGGGTAGGGTGACCCTGGACTTTTCCTGTGCACCGTGTTCTCTTCCGAGGAACCTGGCCTTATCCCCAGCTCCACCTGGGTCTCTTTAGAAGGCAGTGGCAAACTTACACTGGGGGACAGAAATCTGGGTGGCGTGGCTTGCTAAGCGACCTGATAGCTGTGCCTTTTCTCTCTGCTCTGCCCCGCTCTCTTGCAGGGGCTTGTTGGAGCTGGAGCTCCCATCCCGCCAGCCCCTGGAGCCTCTTCTGTGGGCTGTTCAGTCTTCTTAGGCACTCTTTGAAGACTGTTGGTCATGGTGGGCTGAGTTCCCTCAGGAAGTGAGCCTGGGGCTTGGGTTCTCCAGCTGGAAAAATGTCCTGTGTCCCCCACTCTGGGCGGGTGCTTGATGACAGAGCTGGGAGTTTGGATCTATTCTGATATTTTGACCCCATTGCTGCATTTGCTCACAATTTGACTTTTTTTTCTTTAAAGGCTAAGTAGACAGGAGGCAGCTTTGGAGACTCCACTTCTTTTTAAAGCTCCCCCACCCCCCACCCTCCGACGTTAAATGACCTGGGCAGTGTCCTCCCCTCTCGGTCTTTCAATTCTGTAAAATGGGGATAATCCCGACCTCGTGCCCCCGGGGACTTGTCAAGACCAGCTAATGAGGGCAGGGGAGTGGGAAAACGCAGAGTCTGAACAATGATCGCTCGGCCCTTGCAAAGGGGTTAGAAAGCAGGGCTCTCTCGGCTGAGTCTTTGGGGCCGGTTTGTAAAAAGGCTTTCAAGAAGAAAAGTGCTGTGGAGGTGCTAAGTAACAGCCAAGAGACCAGGCTCGCTGCCAGGGGGGTCAGGCCTGGGCCGAGGCGGCCGCGGTCTCGGGCTCTGGCCAATTTTGCAGGCGCGGGTAAAGTTCACGCTGCCCGCTCCCCACGGTGCGGCCGGGAGGGGACCGGCCGGGGATCGGCACGCCGGGAGGGAGGCGGCGCAGGCTCCGGAGGGGCGCGAGCTCCGGGCCGGGTTTTCCCCGAAGCCTTCGGCGGCGGTGCTGCCGAGCGAAAGCGGCCGAGGGCCTGCCGCCGCCGCGGCTCGCTCTCTTCCCCTCCTCCTTTGTGAGGGGAAGGGAGCGAGTCCATTCCGCGGCGGCACCCGCTCCGCGCTCCACTCCGGGTTTGCCAGGCGGCCGCGACGGCGCTGGGTAAAATGGCAGTGCTGAGCCTCGTGTCGGAGTGAGGGGGACTCGGAGGAGAGTGGGGCGCTCTAGCCGCTCAGTCCTGCCGCCCGCTTGCTCGCCCGCCCGCTGCCGCGCAGCAGCCGCGGCCGGAGCCGCGGCCGGGGAGGGGAGGCAGGGCGCCCGGCCCGGCCCGCGCGCGCCGACTCTGCCTCCCGGCGCCCCGGCTGCTGCCGCGCGCCCTCCAGCCCGCCCGTCCCGGGTCCCCCTCCCCCCGCTCCCTCCCTCCCTCCCCGCCCCCTCCCCCTCGCCTCCCTCCCTCCCTCCCTCCTCCTTTCTCCGGCAGCAGAAAGCGGAGAGTCACAGCGGGGCCAGGCCCTGGGGAGCGGAGCCTCCACCGCCCCCCTCATTCCCAGGCAAGGGCTTGGGGGGAATGAGCCGGGAGAGCCGGGTCCCGAGCCTGCAGAGCCGGGAGCAGCTGAGCCGCCGGCGCCTCGGCCGCCGCCGCCGCCGCCTCCTCCTCCTCCGCCGCCGCCAGCCCGGAGCCTGAGCCGGCGGGGCGGGGGGGAGAGGAGCGAGCGAGCGAGCGCAGCGCAGCAGCGGAGCCCCGCGAGGCCCGCCCGGGCGGGTGGGGAGGGCAGCCCGGGGGACTCGGCCCCGGGGCGGGGTGGGAGGGGGGGAGACGACGAAGACAGGGCCGGGTCTCTCCGCGGACGAGACAGCGGGGATCATGGCCGCGCAGGTCGCCCCCGCCGCCGCCAGCAGCCTGGGCAACCCGCCGCCGCCGCCGCCGCCGCCGCCCTCGGAGCTGAAGAAAGCCGAGCAGCAGCAGCAGCAGCGGGAGGAGGCGGGGGGCGAGGCGGCAGCGGCAGCAGCAGCAGCCGAGCGCGGGGAAATGAAGGCAGCCGCCGGGCAGGAAAGCGAGGGCCCCGCCGTGGGGCCGCCGCAGCCGCTGGGAAAGGAGCTGCAGGACGGGGCCGAGAGCAATGGGGGTGGCGGCGGCGGCGGAGCCGGCAGCGGCGGCGGGCCCGGCGCGGAGCCGGACCTGAAGAACTCGAACGGGAACGCGGGCCCTAGGCCCGCCCTGAACAATAACCTCACGGAGCCGCCCGGCGGCGGCGGCGGCGGCGGCGGCAGCAGCAGCGACGGGGTGGGGGCGCCTCCTCACTCAGCCGCGGCCGCCCTGCCGCCCCCAGCCTACGGCTTCGGGCAGCCCTACGGCCGGAGCCCGTCTGCCGTCGCCGCCGCGGCGGCCGCCGTCTTCCACCAACAACATGGCGGACAACAAAGCCCTGGCCTGGCAGCGCTGCAGAGCGGCGGTGGCGGCGGGGGCCTGGAGCCCTACGCGGGGCCCCAGCAGAACTCGCACGACCACGGCTTCCCCAACCACCAGTACAACTCCTACTACCCCAACCGCAGCGCCTACCCCCCGCCCCCCCAGGCCTACGCGCTGAGCTCCCCGAGAGGTGGCACTCCGGGCTCCGGCGCGGCGGCGGCCGCCGGCTCCAAGCCGCCTCCCTCCTCCAGCGCCTCCGCCTCCTCGTCGTCTTCGTCCTTCGCTCAGCAGCGCTTCGGGGCCATGGGGGGAGGCGGCCCCTCCGCGGCCGGCGGGGGAACCCCCCAGCCTACCGCCACCCCCACCCTCAACCAACTGCTCACGTCGCCCAGCTCGGCCCGGGGCTACCAGGGCTACCCCGGGGGCGACTACGGCGGCGGGCCCCAGGACGGGGGCGCCGGCAAGGGCCCGGCGGACATAGCCTCGCAGTGCTGGGGGGCTGCGGCGGCGGCAGCGGCGGCGGCGGCGGCCGCCTCGGGAGGGGCCCAACAAAGGAGCCACCACGCGCCCATGAGCCCCGGGAGCAGCGGCGGCGGGGGGCAGCCGCTCGCCCGGACCCCTCAGGTACACAGCTGAGCGGGGAGGGGGGCTGGGGCGAGCTGGGCCGGGCGGTGGGGGGGTGGGTGGCGGCTGCGGGGAGCAGGCCCCAGCCGTGGGCTCCGCTCGGTCCCGGGCCCCCACTGCTGGGGAGCTGCCATTGTCTGGCTCTTCTCTCTTAAAATGGCTGCCTGTCTGCCTTCTTCTCCTTCCCTCCTTCAGCCTTTGTGTGGGGCTTTTCCAGAGGTGTCTGCTGCCCGGCTCCCCCTCCCCTGGCCCCTGCGAACTCCGGGGGTCTTCAGGGGGGTGCGGGGCAGAGTGTGCGGGGAAGGGCCCGGCCTGGGGTGAGGGGGTGCCGGGGGCTCAGATCAGGGGTGTAAGCGGTGGTAGGAGCCCCGGAAGGCGAGCGAGCGTCCCCCTGCTCGCCTGCCGCTCCTCTCTGTGCCCCCTGCTTGTCTCTAGGCCGTCCCCCGTCTGTGCTCTCGAGGAGGGGCCCCTCGGGCCCGGGGGACCTCGCGGGAGGGTAGGGGCCTTCTTGGGGGCAGCTAGAGGCCGGCTGCGGTTCACCCCGGGCAGCCCGGCCATCGCCTGTCTTGGTCTCCGCCGGCCCAGTGGCCTGGGCTTCTCCCTGGAAGCGCTGGTAAACAGCTGAGTGATTGGAGTAGTAAGTGCAGATTGCTTTGGTTTGGGATTTGAATTATGGAGGTAAAATCCTTCTGTCAAAGCCAGGAGACAGTTGGTCTTAGGTTGACATCCTATCTGTGATCTGATTGGCTCCCCATCTCCTGCTCTTGGCCATTTATAATTGCCTCTGATGTAATGGTACAACAATCCTGATGAGCTCATAAACTTTTACACTCTGCTTTTCTGCCAGTGATAACCCAAACCATCGCTGCCACTATCAGCCTTTTTTATTCCAGAGCTGAAATTGGCTGTGACCTTGAGGAGGGAGGTTTAAGCCGCAATACTGTATCAGCAGGAGCAGAGCCCCAGACAGGCTGCCCTTGTTACATTGTGCCTGAAACAAAAGAGGAGGCCATGGCATTTTGCTTGTACCTTGGATTTATTTTGCTTGTTATATTTTATGCAGCCTGAAATAGATTCTGTGTTGTCCGAACAGTAGCTGAGTTTCTTCTCTACAATGGGTTTGCTGTTTGTTTTGGTTTTGTGACTTTCCTGATGGGATAAATGACTTCTTTGATGACTGTGAAGATGCATTTATCTTGAGTAATTCTGACACTGTTTGCAGAATTGAAATTATTTTGCTGTTTGGTTTTTTTTTTAATTGAGTGGCAAATGTGGGACCTTTGTGGGGAGGGGGCATTTTTGGTTATCACTATAATCCTTTTTAAAATGGGGAGCTTTCTTTGGGAATTTCATGTTAGATTCAAGTGTTCTGTTTTAAGCAAGGCTGGCCTCATTCTTTGTTTACATGTTGAATCTTGTTAACAGTTTTCTTTTGTTAATTAGACTTCGGGAGAGCAACTTAAAGAGAAACTGGTGTCTTTCATGATGTTGAGGGACTTTCTCCTGAAGGCTTGCTTTGGCGAAATTATTGTCTCTTCCTGGAATAACAAAAAGGCTAGTTTTTTGTTTTTGCCATCACTCATTTGGAGCTTTGAGATAGAGACTGGTCAGTTTTTTTTGCTATGCATTTCAATGTATGTTCTGTTCCCACCCCCCCTTCTTCCAAGATACAGACATATGACCTATAGATTTGCCTAGACATTTCCAACGTGTAGGTACCGTTTTGTACACTCTATTTTGTTTTCATTTTGCTTTTCTTCCTGCTCAGCAGTGCCTTGGCCAGGAATATTGGGTAGTCGATGGAGTTGCGTATCTTTTTTCAAGGAGGGGAAAGCCCTCTTATGCACCCACTCCCATGTGTACTTTTGTGCTAAGAAATCAACATTTTGCTTAGTTGGCCTAATCAACTTTGTTCTTTCCTCATCCTAGAACTGCTTTTTACACTTGCACTGTGCTGGGAGTTTTGAAAATAGCTGTGTTAGATGGTGGGCTAAGAGCTCTGTGCCTTGACTCTGCATCTACCCTAATGTTCTACATCTGGGCAAGAAAAAGGGAACTGTTGTGTTCCTGGTGTTTGGAGGATAAGTTTTGTCTTAGAAGACAGAGCATCCTCATGTCTCTGGGTCGGTCTGTAATCTGTACCTCTTTTCCTTATTTAGTTGTTGGCTGAAAATTTTACCTTTCTGGAGAACTCTTAGAGGAAACTCTTTGGGATAAGTCAAGACTCACTTAAAAGCAAATTTGATTTTAATTCTGTAGCTTTGGGGGTACTTAGGGAAACTTTTTTTAAAAAATAAAACCAACTTTCGCCCTGTAGTGATTTTTCAGTCATTAAATAATCAAGCACTTTCTGTGTGTTGGGTACTGTGCTCTGTTCTGTGGCAGGCAAATGGTAGGAAAATAGGTAGAGTCTCTGTGCAGAAGCCTGTCTGTGCTGCCTGGGATGCGCTGCTGGAGTCTCTTGTTGGCGCACCAGTCGGAGCACTGCACACAACATAGGTTCCTGTTCAGTCGCCTGCCGCACTGAGGCTCAGGGACTGGCTGCTGGGAGTCGCCGCAGTTTCTAGTTCTGTGGGCTGCGTTAGGTGTGTGGCCGTGATCTAAGTAAGGGTCGTGGGGCGGGGACTGCGCTGTTCTCAAGTCCCTTTTGCTACTTGCAGGTAACCCTCTTGTCAGACCACGATGGCCTGTTGTTTTTCATTCTTCAGAGAGTCTTGCTCTGCTCTCTTTTCCTAACCCAGTCTTAGATTAAGAATATAAGAATGTTGTACAGACACAGGAGCAGCATAGTGAAGACGGTGTATTCTCTTTCGACTCTGTCTTTATGAAGTAAAGATTAAGTAAGTGTATTTTTTAATAGGAGCTGGGAGGATCCAGCAGACAAACTTCTTTATCCTTTTCCTAAGTAGTATTTGCGTCACGAAGTGTTGAGTACTGGTACTGATGGAACAGTTTTTGGTTACCTGTGCGTTTGAACTTGATGTAAAGCTTTGTGCTTGAGATGTTGTCATCAGTAATACCTTGAGAGTAGTACCAGTTTATCAGAGTAAGAAATGAAATAGAATAATTAATAAGGATCAGGTTGAATTTGATCATAGAACTTTTTGACTCTTAGTTTCTGCTATTGACATTTCCAACTCCTGGGAAGCAGATATAGGAATCCTGGATTTATTATGGTAATGCCTATTGGCAGAAAGTCTGAGTTGGCTGAAATACAGGACGCTTGGAGCCCTCTCAAGTAGGAGGGACCAAGAAAACCTCAGTGAGATGGCACTGTGGTTTGTGGGGGCTTTGTATTTCTCTACTGTTTGTGAGAGAACTAGGGGTAGTGAGGCTTGGAATGGTGGTGTGAGAAGAAAGTAGCCAGGACCAAGGTTGGCCCCATAGGACCTTTTTTGGGTTCCTTCTGTTGTGGGTGACACAGAAACCGTGGCAGATAGCACTTGGTGTAACAGGATGTCTTGGATTCTATTAAACATTCATATGTTGGATTGACTCCTGTGTGGTGTGGTGTCTGCAGTAGGCCTTTCAAAAAAGAGGCGAGTGATCTTTAGAAAGATGTGGGAATAGCTAACAGAGTAGTGGGCAGGGCCCTTACCTGTTCCACCCTCTACCCCCAAAGCTTGTATTGATGGGCTTCAAATCTTGAGATTCTAGAAGCAACTGAAGCATGGAAATGCGGTTAAACTGTGTTATTGAAAATGTTGCACTAAATAGTTCCTTGCTACCAGTGAGCTGTGATTCCTGGGGCTCTGAAATGGAGTTTGGATTTCTGTGGCTTTTGTTTCTGGGTTTTTCCTTATTGGGGTACTGATGGAATAGTTTTTAGTTTCCTGTCCATTTGAACTTGATGTAAAGCTTTTGTACTGGAGATGCTGTCACCAGTAATACCTTGAGAGTAGTACCAGTTTATCAGGGTAAGAAATGAAATAGAATAATTAGTAAGGGTCAGGCTGAATTTGACAGTCACACATACTGTCATTCCTGATGCACACTGAGCTGTGTGTTGCATGCTGGTGAGGAGTGAAGAGCACAGGACTCTTAGGAGGAGGAGAATAAGGAGAAGGGAGGAGGCTTGGGCTCCTTGTGCAGTTCCAGATTAAACTGTGTGACATGGGCAAGTCATTTGCCTGCTTTGGTTTTCATTTTCTCCTCAGTAAAATGAAGTTGGTGGACCGCATGGCCTTCTCTCGCTCACTGATTCTGCACATCTGTCAGTGCTTCCATACCCAGCTTGCTATAAGGGCGACGTCTCCCTGTAGCACTGTAGGGGTCTTGAGACCGTCTTTCTTCCCCTGGGCCTGAAGTACTCAAGGCTGTTTTCTCCTGAGGATTCGCAGGAACAGGCTCTGAACACTTGGGTGCCATGGTGGTCCGTGGACCTTCACAGCCCTAACAGATTGTTGCTTCAAAACTGCTAATTTGTTTGTCATTAGTCATTCCACCTAGCTGATGGTTTTACAACACTAAAGAGTAGTTGAAAAACTAGACTTAGCTGAATCAAGAACTGAAAGATAGTTGCTTCAAGATCCCTGGGAGGCATTGTGTTTGTGGGTGGGGTAGAGAGTGGGTCCATGGTCATGAGTTCCATGTTAGCACTCTACCTTTTAGGTGGTAGGGAGGTGGGGAGAGGTCCTGTAAGCTCTGCATTCTTGATGTTTGGGCAGCTCTAGGTCTGGTTTGGGCAGTTGGTTGTAATTTAAGTGCCTGGACTTGCCCTGTAAGTTTTGCTGAGAGAGGAGCAAAAGTTTCTGAGACTGGAAGAGGAAAAGCTAAGTGTTTCAGAGTCAATTTCATAGGTGTATTTGTCTTTTCTCATACTTGTGGTTTTAAAAACGACAGGGTGTAGTTTGCACGTGGTCCTGGAAATGCTGTTCTTTCTTGAGCACATATGAATTTCTAGCATAATTTCTACCATTTCTCCTCTTGTAAGTTTAGAAGTGTAATTTAGGCGGTTAGGTTGGGGTAGAAGGAAGATGTCCTTTATAAAGGAGGGAAGAACGTAGAGGGAACGGGGTTTGAGAATTCTCTGCTCGACACAGCAGCTTCTTCCTCTCTGAAGGAACCAAATGTTTCAGAGCTTTGTGTAAATACTTGCTGAGCTGTCAATATGTACCCAGGAGGTTTCTGTAGTAAGATGTAAACGGCTGTATAGAATGTTTGACAGGCAAATTAATAAACACTTTTCAAGCAAGGATAATGCTAGTCTCCTCATGTGGTGGAATAAAACAGCATTGGCAAAAAAGACTTGGGGATGGGGAAGAAGGTAGTACGGATGGCAGGCCAGGTGTGTGGAGCGAAGGAGGGAACATCTACCAGGAGGCTGCAGTTGGAAAGATGCTGCCCTCTGTATGCCTGCCTCTCTACTAAGTTAGGGGCACGTGGGACCCAGGTAGAGATCAACTGCAGTTTTGTAGTGGAAACGTAAGTTTGAGAAGAAGGTCCTAGGTTTGAATAGTAAGGTAAGTGAGCTCCAAAAGCTTGGTTTTTAAGACTTTGGGTTCTTAAAATCTTGTTTATTCAGAAAGGTTTTGAGTTTGGCGAGATGTGTGTGTGGGGGGGGGTGGGGGGGGGGGTTGGGTATCTTGTTTGGGATACCAGAAAGAAGAAAGGTGCTGCAGCCACAGCGTTGTCCTCAGCCCCTGTTCTGCAGTGGCTCTCAGGATTGTAATTCCTTCATCCAGAGGCTGGGTTTGTTTTTATAGTTTCACTGAACTTCTCTGTCACTTATACGTCAAAATTGATGCTGTATAGTGTTTCTTCCTGGGTCAGCAGAAATCCAAATGTTGCAAATTGCCTCAGTCCTGTTTGAAGGGTTATGTGGGTAGATTCCATCTTTGTTTTTGAAATGGCTGCTTTAAGATTAAAAACATTGCTGGGTTCATTCAGTGAAACCTACTCTGGAGGAAGAAGAGGAAGCTGCCTGTGTGCAGTGTGCTGCTCTGCTAGCTGTGCAAGACGGCCAGGTTCACCTGCTCGAGCTCTTTTTAACCAGAATTCTCGACTCTGACACCAGTTTGCTTCATGAGAGGTGTGTGTGTGTGTGTTTAATTTTTAAAATTATTTATTTGAAAGGAAAAGAGTGAGATACAGATAGATAACTCCCATCTACTGGTTCACTCCCCAAAATTTGCGGTGGCTTGGGCTGAGCTGGGGACTGGGCTACACTAGTTATGAGCCAGGAACTCAGGCCCGAGGGACCCAACCACCTGAGCCATCGCCACTGCCTCTCAGGGTCTGTATTGTCAGGAGCCAGAGCCCAGCATCAAACCCAGGCGCTCGGAAGCAACATTTAATGTCTGTCCCAGAAAGTGCTTTTTTTTTTTTTTTTGAGAGGTAGCGTTATAGATAAAGGTCTTCCTTCCATTGGTTCACTCCCCAAATGGCCACCACGGCCCGGCACTATGCCGATCCGAAGTCAGGAGCCAGGTGCTTCTTCCTGGTCTCCGATGCGGGTTCAGGAGCCCAAGCACTTGGGCCATCCTCCACTGCCCTCCTGGGCCACAGCAGAGAGCTGGACTGGAAGAGGAGCAGCTTGGACAGAACCCAGAGCCCATGTGGGATGCTGGCGCCGCAGGTGGAGGATTAACCAAGTGAGCCATGGCACCGGCCATTTTTTTTTTAATTTTTTAAAAAGATTTATTTATTTGAAAGACAAGAGTTACAGGGAGAAGTAGTGACAGAGAGAAGTCTTCCATCCGCTGATCCGAAGCCAGGAGCCAGGAGCTTCTTCAGGGTCTCCCACGTGGGTGCAGGGGCCCAAGGATTTGGGCCATCTTCTACTGCTTTCCCAGGCCATAGCAGAGAGCTGGATTGGAAGAGGAGCAGCCGCATCTAGAACCGGTGCCCATATGGGATGCCGGCGCGTCAGGCCAGGGCTTTAACCCACTGCGCCACAGCCTGGGCCCCATGCCTTTTTGACTGATTATCTGCTTATATAGTAACATAATGTGAATGTAATTGTGCCCATAATTCTTTGGTTCAAGTAACTTAACCAATGGCTATCAGCTTGTTTTAAAACAAAATACGAAAAACTTGGGTCAGCACTGATGTTAGTTGTCTAGTATTGCCCAGGCCTCTCCCAGTATAGTGATGGTAACGTATTAGAACCTGAGACTTGTGCCAGCGCTGTGGCATAGTATGTTAAGCCTCTGCCTGTGGTGTTGACATTCCACATGGGCGCCAGTTTAGGTCCCAGCTGCTCCACTTCCAATCCAGCTCCCTGATAATGACCTGGGAAAGCAGTGGAAGATGGCCCAGGTCCTGGGGCCCCTGCACCCATGTGGGAGACTCTGGCTTCAGATCTGCCCAGCTCTGGCCATTGTGGCCATCTGGGGATTGATTCAGCAGTTGGAAGACCTTAAAAAAAAACTGAGACTTGTTGCTGTGAGCATCTGGAAATTCCAGTGAAGGTGGGAAATATTCCCTGTGTAATCATGCTAACTGGGACTAGGGAGACCTTTTTTTTTTTTTTAAGATTTATTTATTTGAAAGAGAGGGAGTGACAGATCTTCCATCTGTTGGTTCACTCCCCAAATGACCACAATGGTCAGCATGGAGCCAGGAGTTTCATTCCATGTCTCCCATGTGAGTACAGGGACCCAAAGACCTATGCCATCTTCCACTGCTTTCCCGGGTGCAATAGCAGGGAGCTAATCAGAAGTGAAGCAGCTGGGACTCCAACCGGCACCCATATGGGATGCCAGTGCTGCAGGCTGTGGCTTAGTCTGTTGTACCACAATGCTGGTCTCAGGAAGATTTTTATTTATTTATTTATTTATTTATTTTTTGACAGAGTGGACAGTGAAAGAGAGACAGAGAGAAAGGTCTTTCTTTGCCGTTGGTTCACCCTCCAATGGCCGCCGCAGCCGGCGCACCGCGCTGATCCGAAGCCAGGAGCCAGGTGCTTCTGGTCTCCCATGGGGTGCAGGGCCCAAGCACTTGGGCCATCCTCCACTGCACTCCCTGGCCACAGCAGAGAGCTGGCCTGGAAGAGAGGCAACCGGGACAGAATCCGGCACCCCGACCAGGACTAGAACCCGGTGTGCCGGCGCCGCAAGGCGGAGGATTAGCCTAGTGAGCTGCGGCGCTGGCCCAAGATTTTTTTTTAAAGGTTTTATTTTATTTATTTGGAAGGCAGAGTTACAGAGAGGCAGAGAGAGAGAGAGAGAGAGAGAGATCTTCCATCCACTGGTTCATTCTCCAAATGGCCTCAGCAGTTGGAGCTGGGCGGGTACAAAGCCAGAAGCCAGGACCTTCTTCTGGGTCTCCCACGTGGGTGCAGGGGCCAAGTACTTGGACTATCTTCCACTGTTTCCCAGACCACAGCAGAGAGCTGGATCAGAAGTAGAGCAACTGGTGGCCCATATGGGGTGCCAGCACTGCATGCGGTGGCTCTACCTGCTACGCCACAGCGCCAGACCCCGTAGGAAGATTTTTTAAAAATAGAGTTGGGATGGGTCTGTGACCTGGTGCCTGGTGGTTGGGATGTCCTGTGTTGTGCTGAATGCATCTGATGCCTGATTCCAGCTTCCTGCTGGTGTGGACCCTGGGAATTTGTGGTGATGGCATAAGTGATTGGTTCCCTGCCATCTGCCTGAGAAACCTGAGTTGAGTTCTGGCTCCTGGTTACAGCCACAGGCAGAAACCATTATGGGCATTTGGGGAGTGAGCCAGCAGATGGGGGAGGTCTGGTCTGTCTCTTACATTAAAAAAAATAAATAAATAAAAGGGTGGGGGTCCGGGGGTAGAGGCAGTATCTGCTGCAGAGGAAGTTAGTCTTGGGGAAAGCATGCTTATGTGCACACATCCAGAAAATTTGGCGAAGCAAGCTTTTATAAATGGATATAGAGCAAACTAAATATATGGGCTGAAGGAATTTGAGAATAAGGAGCAATCAGAATTGGGGCAGGGTTAACCTGGGACAGCTTTTCAGAGGCAGTGATTTGTGAATCTAAGTGTTCAGGAAGAGGAAAGTGAAAATGTTAATTTACCTTTTATCCGTAATGCTGCTCTAAGTTCCATGGGTTTTATGGACTCCAGATTGAACTTCCATGCCTGGACCTGTAGTTTTCTCAGTGTTCCAGTGACTTTGAGAATTTGAACTTCCTGGAAAAGAGTTGTTCTTGGATCTTAGTGGGTTTTGTGGTTATATAGGGCTTTTGGTACAATTTACTGAGATTTTTGGCCAGTTCAGGAACTCTTGTAAGAATTTTGGGTTTGCTAGGTCATGTCACCTTTGGCATTGTGTGCTCTGGACAGCTCTGCAGTGCTACTGACTCTGTGGTTGGTGATCCTGGGCTTTTTCCTCTCTTCCCAGAGTTAGTTGACCTTTCTTAAATAAAACAAGTTGGGATTCTTAAGTGGCTGTTATTTCTGAAGAACCAGGAGCTGGGTTCAAGCTGAATTGCTTGCGCTGGACCTTACGTTGAGGGTTGATGTGTTGGGGAAGCATGTGCATATGCAGTTTGCCCATCTGTTCACAGAAATGGCCTTTAATGTTGTTTGATTAGGTTGGATGTGGCCAAGAAGCTCAAACACGTGTTTATTCATATGGAGCCTCTGCAATGTACTGATTTTGGTTTCTGTTTACCTGCTGCTGGTCCATGTTTGGTTGGACCTGGCACTTGTCAAGAACTGTCAGGCTTAGCTGAGGCTGTGTGGTGTGTCCAGTGCCAGCCTACTACAATGCTTCTCCCTGGAAGAGAAGGATGAGTTACATTGTACTAACAGAGAAGTTACGGAGTCTTGTATACAGGTTCTAGTCTTGAAATCTCTCTCAACTTCTTCCTTGACATTTGGCAAGAACAGATTTTTGGTATCTTTAAATTGGTCATGGTAATTCATCTGCCATGGGCAGCAGGTCTTGAGGGGTTTGAGAAGAACTGCATAATAAAGTCTAAGTTTAGAGGAATCTAAGTTAAGGTGAACATTTAACATTTACTTAACTGCCTGAGTATTCTCTGAAATTTCCCCTTTCCCCCATTTAAATGGGTGAAATAAGGGTTTCGGTTTTGTTTTGTTTTGTTTTTGAGAGACAGAAAGGCAGAGAGACAGTCCCAGCAAGCAAGTTCTCATTCATTGGTTCATTCCCCAAATGCCTGCAACAGCTGGGACTGGGCTGGTGCCAGGAGCTGGATCACAATCCAGGTCTCCATGTAGGAAGCAGGAACCCAATCACTTGAGCCATCACTGCTGCCTCCCAGAGTCTGCATTGGTGGGAGCTGGAGTCTGGGACTTAACCATTAAGCTAAACATCCACTTTGAAATTAGTTTCTTGGTAAATGTAAATGAACAACTGAGTGAATTTCTGTTTGTTTTTCTTAGTTACGTGTGCATGGCTGCAAGATTGTTTTGGGACATTGTATTTCCCAATGGAATCTGTTTTGTTTTTGATTTTAAAGATTTATTTGAAAGGCAGAGTTAGAGGGAGAGACAGAGAGATATCTTCCATCCACTGGTTCATACCCCAAATGGCTGCAATGGTTGGAACTGGGCTGGTCCAAAGCCAGGAGCCAGGAGCTGCTTACATGGGTACAGGGGCCCAAGTACTTGGGCCATTTTCTGCTGCTTTCCCAGACCATTAGCAGGGAGCTGGATCAGAAGAGGAGTAGCTGAGTCTCGAACTAACTAGCGCCCGTATGGGAAGCCGGTGCCGCAGAGGGCAGCTTCAACAGCTATGCCATGGCACCAGCCCCTGGAATCTGCATTTTTCTAAGGGTGCACTGGAATGGGAAGGAGTCTAATGCCAAGAATGCATTCCAACATACTGCAGAGTAGGAAATTTGATCCCTAAAATGTTGACTTTCTGTTGGTTATGGTAGATATTAGAAATCACCCGGTAATCCAGGACAGATTTTTGTCGCCCTCTGGGAAGCTGAGTAGATATTAAATGCTAAGGGGCTTTGGATACAGACTGCGTTCTGTAGGCCCAAAGCACTGCTTGAATTGCCACCCATACTAAGAGGAAATGTGCCATGTGCCTTTTTTTTCCCTGTCGTTTGCATTTGGGCTTCCTTATGGCTTTGTTGCTTCTATGTTCCCAAGTCTGCAATGTTAGATATTAGACTTCCTCCTCCCTTGGCACTGGCACATTCGTGATTTTCTGTGGCTCATCAGCAGCAGCCAAGATTTTTGTATGCTTTTTGCTCCTAAACTTGTTAGCTTTTAGCATGCTTGTTTATAGGCATCTCTGGAAACCTCCCCTTTCCCCCCAAGATCAGCAACAGTATGACAGCAGCAAGAGAGTTTGGTGGTCAGTGTGATATCAGTCATTTAAAAAATGCATTTGCTGAGTGATTGGTGTTTTTATGTTACCTCTTGTTTTCCTTGAGGTCACGACATGCTTGCCGGGCATGAGTGCATGTGGGCCCAGCCTGGTATACTTTGAAATGAATGAGCGTTCGGCTGTGAGGTAGAGGATTAAAGGCCACGTTGTGCCGGGCGCATCCTTGGAGGAAGCAGGTCTGTGGGCTCTTTTGCCCAGTGATTTCTTCTCTCTCTGGGGGCAGACATTACAGATTTCTCTTGTCCTCAGAGAACAAGTCACTTTGGCAGAAATACTGGGAATTAGTTGTTTATTACTATGCTTTCTCTGGCAAATACAAATGGCTTCTCTCCTTGCCCATTCTGGTCCTAAGGTGGTAGAGTTGCTGTGTTGGACCTGTATTAGTTAAGGAGTGTGAAACTTTCTGTAATTCAGGTTTGGATAGTCCATCCTTTGTCTCCAGATTTAATTATATTTTAAATATTTTATATTTGAGAGGCAGTGAGAGAGAGAGTACATGCAAGTGATTTCTCTCACCTGGTGTTTCATTCTCCAAATGGCCCGAAACAGCTGGGGCTGGGCCAGGCCAGAGCCAGAGGCCAGGTCTTCCCACATGGATGGCAAAGACCAAATGCTTGAACTGTCACCTGCGGCCTCCCAGGATATGCATTAACTGGAAGCTAGAATTGGAAGCAGAGCCAGGACTTGAACCCATGCCCTCTGATATGGGCTGTGGAGGTCTTAACCACTCATACAAACTCCTGCTCCCAGTCTTGTAACTTTTTACCTGCTTAGGAAGTTGGGCTACCAAAGAGAACTATATTATAAGGGATTTGGGGAACAATTCTGTTGATGCTTTATTCACAAGATTGTCCTGGGCCCGGGATCCTTACCAAGATCCTGACTTTAGCCTGATGTCATGCTGTAGGTGAATACTAATGATATCTGCATGCATTTGAGCACTTGCTTTGTGTTAAGCCCTGTGTTTGGTCCTCTCTATGAGTCTCTTCATTTAATATTCAAAATTCTGAGAGGTGAGTTGTATTATTGCTGTTTCCATTTCATAGATGAACAAATAGAGTAAGAATAAGAAGTATGCTCTAAAGAACATAACTAGTGAAAGGTAAAGTTGGGATTTGAATCAAGGCTTATCTGATTCTTCTCCAGAGCTGTGACACTAAAGTACTAATTTTACTTCTCCAAAATAAATCACCCAAGCACCAAGACTGATTGGTTTATTATTTTTACAATAGCCTGGAATTCTTAAATGTGGTATAAGACTGAAAAGCCTTTCGTTATAATGTCGCATGTCTAGATCTTGGTCCAGTCTGTTCTTTCCATTTAAGGTTTCATTATTCTGGGTTTCTGATGAATGACCATGGCTTGTAGTTGCCTTGTGATTCCAGTGGTAGGAACTGGCAGTATTTGAGTCTCAGACCTCCTTCTCAGAAAGGTTTGTAAGGGAGAGAGTGGGATTGAGGCTCTAAGATAGAAGATGGATTCAGAAGCGGAGCTGGGACTTGAACCCAGGAATCCTGATATAGATGTGGGCATCCCAAGCAGGGTCTTAATCACTGCACCAAGATAGGATTCTTCACTTTGACCTAACTGAGAGTGACTTGTAACGTGAAAACGTTAACAGTGATTTTACTTTCTAGAAACTTGGAGCACTTGGAGAGGCAGGGATTACTGCCTTAATTTGCCACTTGGGGAAATAAACATAAAGTTAAGTGCTACATAGAAAGTCATAGAAGAGACAGCTCAAAGATCTGAGTTTAAAGTTCCCTTTGGTTGTGTGACTTGAGGCAAGTCACTTCTGAGTGTATATCCTCAACTATATAATGAAAAATATTGGGGCCGGCACCATGGCTCACTTGGTTAATCCTCCACCTGCGGCGCCAGCATCCCATATGGGTGCCGGGTTCTAGTCCCGGCTGCTCTTCTTCCAGTCCAGCTCTCTGCTGTGGCCCAGGAGGGCAGTGGAGGATGGCCCAAGTGCTTGGGCTCCTGCACCCGCGTCGGAGACCAGGAAGAAGCACCTGGCTCCTGACTTCAGATTGGCATAGTGCCGGGCCGTGGTGGCCATTTGGGGAGTGAACCAATGGAAGGAAGACCTTTCTCTGTCTCTCTCACTGTCTGTAACTCTGCCTGTCAAATAAAAAAAAAAAAAGAAAGAAAGAAAGAAAGAAAAATATCCACTTCACAGGCTATAGTAAATACTAAATAAGATATGCGAAAGTATTGTTTTTCAAAGAAAACTTTAACATGATTCCTGATTGGTAGAGGCCACTGCTTGAATGTATAGAAATGAATGGTTAAAGACAGTGTTGGTCTTTATCCCCATTATTCTTTGTGTATCTGAGTTACTATGTGCTTTTATTTTTTTTTTATTAAGCATTTATTGTTTGAGTTTGAGAGACAGGTAAGTCGAGTAGTTCCTAGGGTGGTCCCCAGCCACCAGCATCTGCATTACCTGGACATTGTTAAGAAATGCAGATCTTCATCCCAGACCTGCTGAATCCAAAACCCTGACCCTGTGTTCTAACAAGCCCTCTAGATCTTCCTGATGAATGTTCAAGTTTGAGAACTGCTGGATTTAGGTACTTAATTCTCAGTAGGGCTGTAGGGTACATCTGAATTCCCTGGGGGGGGTGGGGTTTCTTCCAAATCACTGCAGACTGACATGTAAGATACATGTGGGTTCTAAAAGAAGTTTGTGGAAAGTGGAATTAAAAGATAAGTTTAGGGGTGGGCGTTTGGCACAACAGTTAAGACCCTGCTTGGGGTGCCCACATCCCACCCATATCAGAGTGTCTGGGATCCAGTCCTGGCTCTGCTTCTGAATCCAGCTTCCTGGTGTGCATTCTGGGAAGCAAGAGGTGATGACTCAAATAGCTGGGCTCCTGCCACCTACTTAGGCAGACGGATTGAGTTCCTGGCTCGTGGCTTCAGCCTGGCCCAACCCCAGCTGTTGTGGGCATTTGGGGAATGAACCAATGGATGGAAGATCTTTCCTTCCACTTGCCTCTTCCCCTTTTCCTTTCCAATAAAATAAAAATATAAGTTTTATCTTGGTGCAAAATTTTTTTTTGAAATCCATAAATAGTTTTTTTCATATTGTACATTTCCTGTTATCTTTTTTGAAGACCCCTGGGGTGTCTCCTAAGATGAAAATGTTATTGGGTGGAGGAAAGGTTAAAAGTGCCCGGGATTGGGATTGCATTGGGCTGCTTGGGCTTCTGTAACTAAGACTAGGGGTGTATTGCCTATGGTTCTGGAGAGTGCAGAGTTCTTGGTGAGGGGGAGGGGTGAGGGCCCCCTGCCTGACCACAGTCTTCTCACTGAGTGCTTACATGCGGACTCCCCAGAGAGAGCCCTCTTCGTAGGGCTCTAATACCATCGTGGGACCCCCACCCTCATAACCTAATCTAAACCTAAGTACCTCCCAAAGATCCCACCTCCTAATATCACTTTGGGGGTTAGGGCTTCAATATGTGGATTTTGGGGGTACACATTCAGCCCATAACAGGGGAGAAAAAAGTGCTTTTGAGATGGGTCCTCTCTTGCTCAATGATGATAAACTCCAGTGACAAAACACGTATTGTAGACTTGAGGGTTCCCTGCCCTCCATTTGTCTTTCTTGGAGTTTTAGTGAGATGATGTGAAAGTAATCTGGGGCTGTTGTCGTGGGAGTGTGGTGAAGGTCAGACAGATTATTTTAGGATGGTGACTGGTGGTCTCCAAGTACGACTAATTGAGTAAAGACTTTGCCTAAGAAAGTGATTCCCGAAAATGCTACTTCAGTAAGGCCAGTGTGGGAGCACTGGTTAAATGCCATGATGTCCCTTCTGCCTGTGACGACCGAGTGACCTGTGAGTGAGGTCTGCGATTCCCTCCCTTACCCTCCACTCCCCAGGGGCCACTGTTCTGCTGTGAATTCTTTCCCTTGTGTCCTTTGTGAAGTTTTCTCAGTGAACCCTCCAAGTGGAATCCTGACAAATCACTCCATCTCTGGAGTGGCTGAGGCCTCTCTGAGTGGCGGATATTTGAGCCACGACCTGTCCCCAGTTGTATGACTTGCTTGAGTAAGGATTGTGCTCAGCACGGAAAGGGAAGCTACAGGAGTGGTCAGGTAACAAATGGAGATACAGTGTTCAGGTTCACTTGGTCTTCCTGAAAATCTGATGTGGTTTCTGTATCCTTACCATTCAGAACAAGTTTCCTGCCACCAGGCTTTTTTCCTTTGCCTGAGAAATGTCGTTAGGGTCACTGACCCAGCTGCAGTGAAGGCATTGGTTTCCAGGGGCCACTATGCTAAAAGTCTGGTCTGTGGCTTGATACTTGAAAGTACAGATGAATGCTGTAGTAGAATTTGGTGTGTGTGTGTGTGTGTTTACATTTTTGTTTGAAAGGCAGAGAGACTGAGATCTTCTATCCACTGATTTACTCTCCAAATACCCACAATAGCCAGGACTGGGCCAAACCACAAGCCACGAGCCTGGAACTCCATCCAGGTCTCCCACACGTATGACAGGGACCCAGCTTACTTGAGCCATCATCTGCTTCCCATGGTGTGTGTTAGTGGGAAGCTGGAATCTGATGCAGAGCTGGTACTCAACTCAGGCACTCCAAAATGGTATGTGGGTGTCACTCCTGGGTATCCAGAGTGGTGTCCAATTTTGTATTAACATGGAAACTCCCAGTAGCTTCATCATGTCACAGCTGGAAAAATATCTTTGAAAGGACATGAGAGATGTAATTTTTTTAAATAAAAGGTTTTATTTTATTGATTTGAAAGGCAGAGTTACAGAGAGAGGAGAGAAAGATCTTCCATCTGCTGGTTCACTCCTCAAATGGCTGCAATGGCTGTGAATGGGCCAGGCTGAAGCCAGAAGCCAGGGACTTTATTTGAGTCTCCCACATAGGTGCAGGGGCCCAAGGAGTTGGGCCATCTTCCTCTTCTTTCCCAGGCACATCAGCAGGAAGCAGAGCTGGCGCCCCACATGGGATGCCAGTATTGCAGGTGGCAGCTTAATCCGTTATGCCCCAACGCCAGCCCCGGGAGATGTAATTTATAGCAGTTTCAGATTAACGTAATTTTAATGAAGATTCCTAGTACCTGCTTGCTTCTGTTGGAAAGTCCTTGCCAACTAGAAGCAGGAAGTACCTTTATCTAATTAATTGATGAACAGAAGTGCCGAAACGGTCTCTACCTCTTCTCATTGCCCACTTTATTGCCTTTGGTTTGGAAGCAGATTCTTAGCTCTCCATAATCTTGTTTTTGGGGTTCTGTTGGCCCAGAACAGATTTGTAACATTCTTATTTTTCTTTCCAATTTGTGATTTGAATCCTTTGCTTTCCCAATGCAACTTTGAATTGGCTTCTTTAAAAACCCCAACATAAAACCTCAAGTGACCAATATGTGGTCTCATTATGGTATTTTGGGTTAAAATAAAATGAAATTGAGAAAGCTGGCCTCACCCACCCAGAAACATTTACCAAAAGGAAATTCTGTGTGCCTTGAATAAGATAATCTTGGAAAAGTGTGTCAGAACCAAAGTGGACAGGGGAGGAGGTGGGAAGGGAGAGGAGGTCTACATGTTGGTGCCAAGTATCAATTTGATTATTCTGGTCAGAGATAGCAAATAAAGAAGGGACAGTAAGCTTTGGAAAAGACAGCTGGTAACTTTGGTCTAGTTCTTTGTATTTCTATTGTTAATCATGAAGCCAGGGTCTCCTTTACACATTTGTCTGAATGCTGGTGTAGAGGATGTTGGTACCAGTACACTTTGGGAGCTTTGAAAAGAGCTGGAGAATTTCTAGGACTCTGATTTCCCATTCAGGGGATTGCCGACCTTAAAACCCGAGGATCTGGAGGCAACTATAATCTCTCTTTTTTAGTTTATTTATTTTTATTTATTTCTTTGAAAAGCAGAGCAACACATCTTCCACCCTGCTGATGTACTCTTCAAATGCTTGTAACAGCTGGGCTGGGCCAGGCCAAAACCAGGAGCTTCCTTCCTACATGGGTAGCAGGAACCCAAGCACAGGAACCATTTTTTGCTGCTTCTCAGGGTGCCCACTAGCAGGAAGCTGGATAGGAAGCAGAGGCAGGACTCGAACCTAGGCACTCCAGTGTGGGATGTAGGCATCCCAAGTTGCAGCTAGTTAAGCTGCTCTGCCTCAGTGGCCACCCTCTATAATCTGTAAGGTTGGCCATACCGTAGGCCATTCCTTTACTTCTGTAATTGTGCCTGCTAATAGTTCTGAGTATACTTGGGCAGTACTAGTGGAAGATTGGTATTTCGGGGAAGTGGTCTCAGACAGTCATGGGATTTAAGGAAATAAACAGTACAATTGCTACTACTTCTTGGTATCTTTATCAGAATACAATGCAATGCCTGATTGGATTGAAGCATGGTGACAAAGGAATCCCTGACAGCATGTGAATTAAGTTCCTACAGCTCAGTGATATGTCAGAGACCTTTTTTATAGAAGGAAAAACTTTGGCAGGGTATAGAGAATATCTACTTAGAGACATACAATCTTGTTTTTTTAAAGATTTATTTATTTTTTACTTGAGAGTCAGAGTTACATAAAGAGAGGAGAGGCGGGGGGGGGGTCTTTCATCCGCTGGTTCACTCCCCAATTGGCCGCAACGGCTGGAGCTGCGCCTATCTGAAGCCAGGAGCCTGGAGCTTCTTCTGTGTTGCCCACACAGGTGCAGGGGCCCAAGGACTTGAGCCATCTTCTGCTATCCCAGGCCATAGCAGAGAGCTGGACTGGAAGTGGAGCAGCCGGGATTAGAACTGGCGCCCACATGGGATGCTGGCACTTCAGGCCAGGGCTTTAACGTGCTGCGCCACAGCGCCGGCCCCAAGACATAATCTTTTTGTATAATCTGTGCAAGACCATCCCAAGTTTAGAGTTGTTTTTTAAGATTTATTTATCAATCTAAAGGTGGAGAAACAGAAAGAGATCTTCTGTCTGTTGGTTCACTCTTTCAAATGGTCATTGGGGTTGGGGTTGGGCCAGGCTGAAGCCAGGAACCAGGAACTCTGGATCTCCCATGTGGGTGGAGGGGTTAAAGCACTTGGCCGCCTTTTGCTGCTTTCTCAGGTTTGTAAACAGGGAGCTGGATCAGAAGCGGAGCAGTCAGGACTAGAACTGATTCTCTCATATGGGCTGCCAGCTTTGTAGGCTATAGCTTAACCCAGTGTGCCACAATACCAGCCTTTTTATTTTTTTTAAAGATTTATTTATTTGAATTACAGAGAAGGAGGGAAGGAAGGAGGGAGAGAGATCAGTCGATCAATCTTCCAGTCTTCTGTTTGTTCCCTCCCCAAATGGCCATAACAGCCAGGAGTGGGCTGAGCTGAAACCAGGAGCTTCATCTGGGTTTTCCGTGTGGGTGCAGGGCCCAAGTACTTGGCCCATCTTCCTCTGCTTTCCCAGATGCATTAGCAGGGAGTTGGATTGGAAGTAGAGCAGCACACATATGGGATGCTGGTGCCGCAAGTGATGCCTTATTGACTCACTACACCATAACTCTGTTCCCTCCCACCCCTGCTTTTTTTGAGCATCTGTCTGCATATCAGTTTAATGTGGAAGAGAGAAGACTATTTTGGATCCTAGATCAGAGGAACTAGGTGTGATTCAGAGCAGTGTTGTATTTACTGAAAAGCTGGCATGTAAGTACCTGAGTGTAGCTTTGTGTTTGAGGTCATATGATCCTTGCCTTTGTCTGTCCCTTTAGTGTACCATATCATTTACTGAAAAATGACAATAAGTGGGCTAGAGAATGTCAAAAGAATTGCCCCTCTCAGTGGGACTTAGAGTCCATCCACCAAAGTTTTTTTCCTAATAGTAGTCCTAGAAGGTGTTTTATAGCAGGATGTATCTTTTTCCTGTGTCAGAAGAAGAGCAGCCAGGACACGAAATGGTGCCCATATGGGATGCTGGTGCCACAAGCGGAGGCTTAGCCCATTGTGCAGAAATGGGGGGGGGGGGAGGAATTTTCATCCATTGGTTCACTCCCCAAATAGCCACAATGGCCAGAGCTGAGCCAAAGCCAGGAGCCAGGGTCCAGGTCTCCCATGTGGGTGTAGGGACCCAAGTTCTTGGGTCATCTTCCACTGCTTTCCCAGGTATGTTAGCAGACAGTTGGATCAGAAGTGGAGCAGCTGGGACTTGAACCTATACGTCACAGTGTCACACTGGTTGTTATTTATTTATTTATTTATTTTTAATTTTTTGACAGGCAGAGTGGACAGTGAGAGAGAGAGACAGAGAGAAAGGTCTTCCTTTGCCGTTGGTTCACCCTCCAATGGCCGCCGCGGCCGGTGCACTGCGCTGATCCGATGGCAGGAGCCAGGTGCTTCTCCTGGTCTCCCATGGGGTGCAGGGCCCAAGCACTTGGGTCATCCTCCACTGCACTCCCTGGCCACAGCAGAGAGCTGGCCTGGAAGAGGGGCAACCAGGACAGAATCCGGCTCCCCAACCGGGACTAGAACCCGGTGTGCCGGCACTGCTAGGCGGAGGATTAGCCTAGTGAGCCGCGGCGCCGGCCTGGTTGTTAATTTTTAAGCATGTACTGGGATGCAGTATGCCAATCTGTCTTTATCATCAAGATTTCCCAGACTTTGTTCATATTCCTGTTTCCTAAGAATTTTCAGGATAAGAACTTACTAAGAGCTCACTTAATTGCCCAATCTTGTTGCTGAAAGTTGTCTAATTTAAAGCGTAAAATATATATTTGGGAACTTGCCAATGTAAGAAGTCTTACATGACAAAATCTTGTTTATTTATAATTTTAAAAATTTATTTGAAAGTCATTGAGAAAGGGAGAGACAGACAACTTAGACTGGCTGGTTCATTCCCCAAATGCCTGCAACAGCTGGGGCTGGGTCAAGCCAAAACCCAGAACTAGAGGCTCAGTCTGGGTCTCCCCTGTGGGTGGCATGGACAGAGTACTTGAGCAATTACCTGCTGCCTCCTAGGTGCTCATTTGAGGAAGCTAGGTTCTGCAGTGAGCTGATACTGAAACCCACTATGAAATGTGGTCATCATAAGGGGTATCTTAACCAAATGCCCACCCCTCAAGTGAAATTTTTTTTGAATAACCTGTGAGTGCTGCCATGTGCTAGTTGCTTATGGTAATACAATAGGTATTTATTTAGCTTCTATAGTGCCGGCATCCCATATGGACAGTGGTTTGAGTCCAGGCTGCTTCATTTCCAATCCAGCTCCCTGCTAATGCACCTGGGAAATCAACGGAAGATGGCCAAGTACTTAGACCCCTGCACCCACATGGGAGACCTGAAAGAAGCTCCTGGCTTCAGATCAGCCCAGCTCCAGCCGTTGTGGCCATTTGGGGAGTGAACCAGTGGCTGGAAGATCTCCCTCCCTGTCTCTCTAACTCTGCTATTCAAATAGATAAGTAAACGTTCAGAAAGGAAAATTCATAAGTCCTTCCTCCAGTGAAATACTTTGTAGTGAAGAAGAAATACGTAAGTAAATAATCACAAGTAACTATATAAGTACAGTTGTAATAAATGCACAGAGGAAAATACCTTCAGCAAATTGTCTTCCAACTTTTTTTTAAAAGATTTATTTATGTATTTGAAAGGCAGAGTTATGGGGGGAGGGAAGTCTTCCAGCTACTGGTTCACTCCCCCAAATGGCCGCAACCGCCAGAGCTGGGCCTATCTGAAGCCAGGAGCCGGGAGCTTCTTCTGGGTCTCCCATGCGGGTGCAGGGACCCAAGCATCTGGGCCATCTTCCACTGCTTTCCCGGGCCATTAGCAGAGAGCTGAATCAGAAGTGGAGCAGCCAGGACTTGAACTGACGCTGGCACTGCAGGCGGTGGCTTTACCTGCTGCACCACAGCACTGGCCCCACCAACTGTTTTTTAAAATAGGTTTTGTTTATTCTCACCTTGGCTTTGTACTTCACAGATAGGCTTTGGGATGGGGCTGGTCAGCTCTGAATCCTTTCCCTTTGCTGCCCAGGATCACGTTTTGCAGGAAATTGCCCTCTGAAGTGTGATACTTGGGAGTGGCATTGTGTCTCAGCAGGGCTTTACTTGGGAGTGGCATTGTGTCTCAGCAGGGCTTTTTGTGTGGTGCTGCCTTGCGGGGACGTTTGCATCCTGCTCCCCAGATAATAAGTGCTGGTAACACACTGTAGAATCACTGTGACAACCAAAAAGGGCGCTTTCCTACATCTATTTCCAAACACTTGTCAGTGGTTGGTATTGCCCTGGTGGAAAACTCTTGGCGTTACTGTTCAGATTCTTGGATGGAGCTAGTGAGCAAATTCCTCAGGGAGAACAGACTGAAAGTAGGTGGTGCTTGAGACTTGGACTGGCCAACACTTTTGTCTGACTTAAGTGTTCATGTGTTTAAAGTAGGTATTTCAACCCCATTCTGTTTTTTCTCCTATTGAGAGTGAAGAGAGGGAAGCCATGTACTTTACAGACAGGCTATAACAAGCTTTTCACATAATGTATCTAGTATCAAATCTTTGTTAAACATATGTTTAACTCCTGTTTATATAGATGTTCTGGTGCCAAGGGATGAAGTGACCTACTCAAAGTGGTGTCAGACTTTTTTTTAAAGATTTATTTATTTGAAAGGCAGAATGACCAAGAGAGACCTTCCATCTACCTGTTCATTTGCCACATCCCCATATAAGCTGGGACTTGGCCAGGACAAAATCAGGAGCCAGGAACTCCAACTGGATCTCCCATGTGGGCAGCAGGAACCCAGGTACTTGAGCCATCATCAGCTGCCTTCCCAGGCATGTTAGCAGGAAGCTGGATTGGAAGCAGAGCAGCTGCGACTCAAAACCAGGCGCTCTGACGTGGGATGCGGAAGACCCAAAGGGCAGCTTAACCTGCTGTACCACAATGCTGCCTCTTTTTCTTTCTTTAAAATATTTATTTATTTATTTGAAAGTTAGAGTTAGAGAAGGAGAGAGAGGTCTTCCATCTGCTGGTTCACTCCACAATTGGCTGCAATGCCTGGAGCTATGCCGATCTGGAGCCAGGAGCTTTTTCCAATTCTCCTGCATGGGTGCAGGGGCCCAACCACTTGGACCATCTTCTGCTGCTTTCCCAGACCACAGCAGAAAGCTGGATCAGAAGAGGAGCAGCCGGAACTTGAACCGGTGTCCGTATGGGATACCGGCACTGCAGGCAGCAGTTTTATCTGCTATGCCACAGCACCGGCTCCCTCTTTTTCTTTTTTAACAAATATAACTTTATTTGATTGCCAGTTAACCTGTAATTGACCACTTCGGGCTCCTGGTCTTGAGTATATGGGGTGAAACCTTAATTTTCTGTTTCTAAGCTTTACTGTCGAAAATTTGAGACTTGTGTAAGATGACAGTGGCATTCTGGGTGCTAGAAGTCACGGCAATGAATTAAACACACAAACATCTCCATACGTTTTGGGGCTCATTCTAGTCTAGGATACAGACATTAAATGAGATAAATAAGTAAGCCATATGGTATGTTAGTGATAAGTATACTGGATTAGAATTTTAGATGATTTCATCAGGCCACATTGAAATGATATTTGACATCAAAAATTGAGCTTTCCTAATCCAGAAGAAGGAGTACTCCAGGTAGAGGGATGGATGAGTATGAAGACTGAGGCTGGAACAGACCTGCTGCTTTTAGGAACAGTGGGTCTTTTTGCCACTTACTAACTCATTTCATTCAACCCTAAGGGTGTACTACCGTGGCCTCCCCCGCCTGCTGTGGTTTCTTTTCTGCAGTTTCAGTTGACTCTGGTCAGCTGTCTGAAATATTAAGTGGAAAATTCTGTATTTTGAGAGAGACCTCATCCACGTAACCTTTATTACAGTATATTGTTGTAATTGTTCTATTTTATGTTAGTTATTAGTCTCTTACTGTGCCTAATTTATAAATCAAACTTTATTGTAGGTATGAATGTATAGGAAAAAAACCTAGTTTTATATCTAGGGTTCGATACTGCGATGCTGGGGTTGTGGTTTCAGGCAGCTGCTGAGGGTCTTGGGACATACCTTCTGTTGGTGAGAACACTGAGGGACAGTGACATTGAAGGGACTCCAGTTGCAGAGCCCTTAAACTGCTGCCTAGGCCTGAACGTGTAGACCCGAAGCACTTCCTCTCAGCCTAAGTGTAGATAGGAATTGGAGGGCCTGTACAGTTTTATTTTTTTTCTACAAGCCCCTTTTCCTACTTTAGGAGTTTGTTTTGCACACAAACCTTCCTGGAACTTGCATTCTAGTCTAGGATACAGACAGGAAGTAAGAGAAATAAAGTTGAAGGTAGCATGTGAGTGATACAATGTATAGGAAAGCTTGTCTTTGAGAATACTGTTCATTTGGTAATCTGGAAATCCGAAGTACATTCCTGATGTTTGTGTATTGGCCAGGCATTGCCTTCTTCAGACCTTTGTTTGGCTAAGAAAACTGTGCATTAGAGTTTTTGAGTCACTGTGTGCTGAACACAGGAGAAGCTTTGGAGGGAGGCCATGTAGCCTAAAGAGAATCTCCTGAGATTAAAAATACAGGTTCCTAGGGGCTATGGCGCGGTGGATAAAGCCGCCGCCTGCAGTGCCAGCATCCCATGTAGGCGCCGGTTCTAGTCCTGGCTGCTCCACTTCTGATCAGCTCTCTGCTATGGCCTGGGAAAGCAGTAGAAGATGGCCCAAGTCCTTGGGCCCCTGCACCCACATGGGAGACCCAGAGGAAGCTCCTGGCTTCAGATCGGCACAGCTCCAGCCGTTGCGGCCAGCTGGGGAGTGAACCAGCAGATGGAAGACCTCTCTGTCTCTCTGCCTTTCCTTCTCTCTCTGTGTATCTCTTTCAAGCAAATAAATAAATCTTTAAAATAAATAAAGGTTCCTGGGTCCATCCTAGAGCCGTTGGTTCAGTATCTGGAGGGCAGGGTAGGATTGTGTGGTAAAGGAGATGGAGATACAGTTTGGTTAATTGCCTTGCCACTCCTCCCAGGAGTTGGTCTGAGACCTGGGATTAGAAAAACCCTAGTTTTCAACATCCTAGTGTTGGGGCTGGTGGTGGTGTGTAGCAGGCTAGGTTGCCACCTGTGATGCCGGCATCCCATATGGACACCCATTTGAATCCTTCTGTCCACTTCTATTTTTTTTTTTTTTAATATTTATTTATTAGAGAGGCAGAGAAAGAGATAGAGAGGTCTTCCATCCACTGGCTCACTCCCCAGATGGCCGCAATGGCTGGAGCTGCGCTGATTCCGAAGTCGGGAGCCTGGAGTTTCTTCCAGGTCTCCCACATGGGTGTAGGGGCCCAAGGACCTGGGCCGTCCTCTACTGCTTTCCCAGGCCACAGCAGAGAGCTGGATCAGAAATGGAGCAGCCAGAACTCTGGAACCAGTGCCCACATGGGATGCTAGCACCACAGTTGGTGGCTCTACCCGCTATGCCACTGTGCCGGCCCCTGCTCCACTTCTTAATCCTGCTCTCTGCTAATGCACCTGAGAAAGCAGCAAAAGATATAGCCTAAGTGCTTGAGCCCTGCTACCCACGTGTGAGACCTGTATGAAGCTTCTGGCTTCAGCCTGGCTCAGCCCTGGCCACTGCAGCCATTTGGGGAAATGAACCAGTGGGTGGAAGATCTCTCTGTAACTCTGCTTTTCAAATAAATACATCTTAAAAAAAAAAAAAAAAAAAAAAAAGCCTAGTGTTCTACCTCTCAATTTAGTATTTTCTACCATGTCGAACTGTTGCCTTACTCTTTTTAAATTTTTTTTTTAATTTTTAAAAAAATTTATTTAGTTATTTGAAAGTCAGAATTACAGAGAAAGAGAGGTAGAGAGAGAGAGAGAAACTTCCATCTGCTGGTTCACTTCCCAAATGGCTGTAGCTGGATCAGGCCAAAGCCAGGAGCCAGGAGCTTTATATAGGCCTTTCAGGTGGATGCAGGAGCCCCAGCACTTGGGCCATCTTCTGCTGCTTTCCCCCCGGAGCTGGATCAGGAAGTGGAGCAGCTGGGACTGAAACTGGCACCTACATGGGATGCCAGCCCTGCAGGCAGCACCTTTACCTGCTATGCTACAGCACTGCCCCCCCCCCCTTTTTTTTAAAGATTTATTTGAAAGGCAGAGTTAGAGGGAGAGACAGAGAAAGATCTCCCATCTGCTGGTTCAATTTCCAAATGGCCACAACAGCCAGGGCTGGTCCAGGCTGATGCCAGGAGCCAGGAATTGCATCCAGATCTCCCACATGGGTGGCAGTGGGCCGAGTATTTGGGCCATCTTCCACTGCTTTCCCAAGGCGTGCTAGCAGGGAGCTGGATTGAAAAGTAGAACAGCCGGGACTTGAACTGGTGCTCATGGGATGCCAGTGTTATAGGTGGTGGCTTAATCTGCTGTACCACAGCTCTGGCCCAATTGCCTTACTTTTCAAAGTTATAAAGAAGGCAATGTGTAATTTTTTGAAATGGCATTTTGGTTCCTGTTTGCTGGTCTTCATGGGGCCTTACTGTTGTTTCCACAACCCTGGGTCTTAAGCAGTACTTGAAGAGAAACTGTTTCCCAACAAAGTTGCTTTATTTTCTTAGAGGCTTTTATAATTCATTGGAAATAGGGAGAAATTGGTTAAAGTTTGGTCTTACAAAAAAGTGACCATCATTTCAGGAAGAGCACTTCCTCCATGAAAGGTGGCTAATGAACGTGCTGGATGCAGAGAAGGAATTTACCCTCTTGGGGAGGGGCCGATAGGAGGAATTCATTAGTTTTGTTCTCTAGCTGCTATATTTGAAGGACTCTTTCTGGAGCTAAGCAAGAAATAAAGAAATAGCGGCCACCTGGTTGTGGTTTCGCTGGCATGCCTCTTTTAGGTGGACAGCTGTGAGGTGGTTATTACAGTTGGCTCTCATAATCTGTTTGAGTTTAAATGACTCTCTTCCCCTTTTGGTCTCTTTTTTTCTAACTTTAGTGAGTTTTCAGTGATCCATTCTGAAAGCACAGTAGCTTAACTTGCCCTGATCTAGGGAGAGAGTGAGACTTTATCACTTTTGGGATGGAGAGTGTAGGACAGAAGGTCCTGAGTCTGATGTCTGGTTGCAGCCCCTTTTGGGGGTTTCATCAGCTTGGGATTCAGTGGTATCTTTGAAATGGGCTCTTAGTTTGTCCATTTCTTCTAGATCTTCTAGAGTGATTTCTATAAACAGAATGAGGAAAATAGGATTTTTCATTGACTTTGGATTAATTATATTCAACTTGGAAACTTATAGGCGTTTTAAAGAATTTTTTCAAACAAAACTGGGGAGTGGTAGTTTCAAGCTAGTTTGTTACTAATGCGTCTCTGGCAGATGAATAGCTTGGTTTGTAACTGGGCTGAACAAGAACTAGAATGAATTGTATTTCAGCTCTTGTGAAGTCGAAAATTGGGATGTGGTTCCCAGGTTATGAATGCTTAGATTCCTAGATTGAGTGGGCTTGATGCCTGGGGTCAGATGTTGGTATAGCTGATGAGATTTTTGTTTTGTTTTGTTTGTCTTTCATTGATTCAGCTTCAGAAAATTTGTAATGATGTCTTTGGTGAAGCTAAACAGAAAGTTGAGAATCTCTGTCTTAGGTCAAGTAAACTGTCATGTTTCCCCACTATTGAAAAGGAAAACCAAGCAAAGGCAATGTCCTTATTTTAGGAGGTAGGGCCTGGGGGAAGAACTAAAATGAAGAGGTTTCTAGGCAGTGTCCTTTGAATGGGTATAAGGAACTTGGACCGCTCTTCAAAGCCATGAAGTACTGAGGAGCAAAAAAGGTCAGAGTAAGGAGGAGGCTGTAGATGGCTGTGGCTGGGAACAGGGAGGACGATGGAGATGATTTTTGCTGGGAACTCATGTGTGCCAGGGTACACAGGGTGGCTCTGTGTGGAAGTCTGCTGTGTCCCAAGGTCTGAGTTGTGAGAGCTAAGTGAGCCACGTGGAACTGGCAGGAAGTTCAAAGCTCCTGAGTTGGGACAGGCCTTAACTTTTATACTTGTCCCTGCGTGCGTGGAGTGTCCCTTAATAGGGGAGGGTCCCATACAGAAACTGGATCAACAGCTGCCGCTGTCCCTGGAATCACAGGAAGCAGAGGCCGAGTGCCTTTGTATGGGAGCTGCAGCCAGACAATAGTTTGTGCTGGCGGGGCCATGTGGTGAGTCATGTGACCTGGGGCTGTTTTCTGCCGGGGTCCTTACCCATCTGTTCTCTCGGCTCTTTCTGGGTTATCAGGCGCCAGTCCAAGTCCTCCCAGGCAGCCGGCTTCGTGGCCAGAGATTACGAGCACTAACCTTCCTGGCAGGGGCGGTGTGGCTTCGAGTTTATGCAGATTAGCCATGTGTTTCTCACTTGAAGGCGTTCCACAGGAAAAGGCTTTTCCTGTGTTTGGCTCTCAGTGGGCGGTTCCCAGCTTACTGTACTGGGACTCGGCAAGCTGCAGGCATGCATGAGAGGGATCACAGTACACTGGCCCCCCTCTCCCATTCCACCTCCAATGCTACGTCACCACAACACAACCACTCGCGCTCTCATACTGTTGGTGTCATTCATTCCGTGCCAAGATTGCTTTAAAAAATTCCCTTGGCCCCAGTTCAAACAGGAGTACAGCTGGGATGTGTTAGATTTTAGGCAGTCTGCCCTCAATTTGAGATGAGTTATAAATAGCAGTGCCGACTTCCTTAACTACCGCTCTCTGAGGTAAAATGCAGGTTAATTACTGTGGGAATCAATTAGGGGTTTCTTTCGGTTAAAGAGCCAGAGATGCATTTTTTATTGTTATTATTAAAAGTCGTACAACAAAGCTGGCCAGGAATAAACTGAAAGCACAAGGACTAAGAAATGATATTTAAATGTCCACAATCTAAGGTGATGGTTCTGGGTTTATAGACACCCAACTAGTTGGTATTCTGGGTGACAGAACAAGTGGTGGTCGACAACCCTTTCTGGTGGGCACCTTTGTGGCAGTCCCTGGCCTAGCCCGTTTCTTATTTTTGCTAGTCCTCGGCTCTGTTGGGTAGTGAACCTGGCTCTTTGGGGTTGCTGCTTGCGTGCTTTCTTTCTGTTTCTTTGGGACTGAAGTCATATGTACTTTTGGTTCAAGAAAATTAGAAAGTTCCTCTGTCTTGGTGCCACTACCACGTGGTATGGGTGCGTTTTGGTGAAACACTATTTCATTCCGCTTGGAGGTTTGGGTCCTTGCCCTGTCTGCTTTCTTCTCAGCTAGTCACCATCAAATGGAGACTTTGCATCAATGTTTTATTTAATCTGAGTTTTCTTAAAGCTGGTTGGTTTTGGTTACGGGACACTTAGCCCAGGTCCTTAAAGTCTAGGCTGTTATATCTCAGCAACCTCTGAGTGTTGTTGTGGCTTTCCTCGGTGCAGAATAAAGGTGTGAGGGATTCTAGAAGCTGACTGTGGAGCGGCTTGTCATTCTGTTTGCTTGGAGCAGAGGAGCTCTGTGCTGCTGGCTAGTCTGCAAGCTGTCTGTCCTTATATATTCAGAAGGATAGCCTGCTAGGCATCCTTGCCTTTGATGCCCCTAAACTGCATCTTTTGATGCATTTCACTTGGTAGGCAGTTTATAACACGGCCAGTGATCTGGAAGGAGATAAGTGGTAGATGGAGATGAGGAGTTTTCATATGGCTCTTTTCCTTTTTTTATTTTTATTTATTTTTTGAATGCAGGAGAGTATATAGCAGGGGGCCTGGCTTCCCTGATCAAGGGGCAGCATTTTCCTCTCAATTATGTGTCTCTGTGGCAGAGCCTTTGCTTTTGAAGTGTAATCACAGTAATCTACTCCTGTGGTTTCCCATTGAAAGGATTTCCTCTGTCTTTCCCAGAGTGGAACCTCTGGCTCTTTACAACCAGGGTTTGGTGTTTCCCATCCCTTGCCTGGTGCTTGCAGGCTACTAATACTGGTGTTTCTATCTCGCATGTAGTAGGAATTTTTCTGGTCTGAAATTGCTACTTTCCAATAAAACTGATTAGTGAAAATTTAAGGGCTTTTCCCTGTTACAAGCCATTGGACCAATGGCATTTCATCTGTAACTGCAGATCACATGTCTCTCACAATGGGTTTAAATGTCAAAAGTGTGAGTTTTCTGCCCACCTCCCCTTCTGATATGAACAGATGTTTATAACTTTGACGTGACATCAAAATAATCGGGTTGTTTGAATATATTTTAGTTTTCTAGATAAGCTGCATTTTCAGTTGCAGAATTATAAGCCTTTGGTGTGAGGAGGGAGATTTCTTAATCTGATGACCAGAAAAAGGAAGTGTCTTAATTTTATTTTTAGGAAATGGATTTCTTTGACTCTCACTTATTTTTGGTCTGAACGGATTTCCTAAAGTTGAGATGAGAGATTCCTTGAGTCCTTTATAGCCCCCCTGTAAGAAACTATATTTGGACGTCAGGCCCACCTGATGTGAGAGGGAAAAGGTGACTTGCCTTCAGCATTTTGTTTTTAAACAGTGTGTTGGGAAATGCTGTGCAGTTTTGAACTTCTCCCTGGGATAGGATGGCACAGGAGAATATTCTCAACGTGGGCTTCTTTGTTCTCATCCTCCTGTTTTCCCTCAAAGTCATAACCTGTCTTAGAGTTGGATTTAGGGTATGCCCCTGGCCTTTATGGCTGGATGGTTAGATCTCAGTCTCCACTGTAATTTTTTTTTTAAGATTGATTGATTTATTTGAAAGAGTTACAGAGATGCAAGGCAGAGAGAAAGAGAGAGGTCTTCCATCCACTGGTTCACTCTCCAAATGGCCACAATGACCAGGGCTGGGCCAGACTGAAGTAGGGCAGCCAGGACTGTAACCAGCACCCATATGGGATGCTTGGGCTGCAGGCGTTGTCTTTACCTGTTATGCCACAGCGCTGGCCCCCATTGTGTCCTTTGTGTTCTACTTTTTGCAGTAGAGCAGCTGTGCACATTGAACAGTTAACTGAGTCCTTGCTCTACACTTCGGTAACTGGGAACTTAAATCTCCTCGCCGCCCTCTCCACTCCCCCTCCCCACGTTGTTGTCGTCTTCTTCTTCTTCTTCTTCTTTTTTTTTTTTTTTTAAGATTTATTTGACAGGTAGAGTTACACAGAGAGAGAGAGAGGTCTTCCATCCACTGGTTCACTCCCTAAATGGCCGCAGTGGCTGGAGCGGGGCCAATCCAAAGCCAGGAGTTTCTTCAGGTCTTCCACATGGGTGCAGAGGCTTAAGCACTTGGGCCATCTTCCACCGCTTTCCCAGGCCACTGGCAGGGAGCCGGATAGGGAGTAGAACAGTCAGGACTCAAATTGGTGCCCATGTGGGATGCCTGCACCATGTTCGGAGGCTTAACTTACAATGCCACAGCTCTTGGAACTTAAATCTTTAGAGGTGCAATCTATTAATTAGAATAGTTAGCTACAACTGTTAAACATTATAAGGTGGACAGATTAAACCTTCTGTTTCCTTCAGCTTCAGACCTTGTCCTCATTATTTTTTGACACTGAGGACAGAGACTGCAATTTTGGTAACAGTAATGTTGACTGGATTTACACTAGTACATTTAGATATACATGAGATTGGGGCTGGTGCTTCTATAGTGTGTCAGGCAATGTATTGTGAACATAGAATTTGTAAGTCCTAGGGCCAGCACCAGCCCTCATATGCAACACTGGTATCCCATATGGGCACCAGTCCAAGTCCTAGCTGCTCCACCTCAATCCAGCTTCCTGCTAATACACCTGGGAAAGCAGTGGAAGATGGCTCAAGTGCTTTGGCTCCTACACACATGTGGGAGACCCGATGAAGCTCCTGGCTCCTGGCTTCGGCCTGGCCCAGCCCTAGCTGTTACAGCCATCTGGGGAGTGAGCCAGCGGATGGAAGATTGATCTGTGTGTGTGTGTGTGTGTGTTTCTCTCTGTAACTCTGACTTTCAAATAAACAAAAACATTTCTTTAATTTACAAAAAAAAAAAAAAATTGACAGTCCTATCTCAGAAAAAGCCCAGAGCTGAGAGGAAAACAACAGTTACTGAGTGAAGCCCATGCTGCCAATACACCTGGGAAAGCAGTGGAAGGTGGCTCAAGTCTTTGGACTCCCGCACCCACGTGGGAAGGCCCAGAAGAAGCTCCCGGATCCTGGCTTCGGATTGGCCCAGCTCCGGATTGATTGATTTGAAAGAGTTGCAGAAAGAGATCTTTCAACTGCTGGTTCACTCCCCAGATGGCCACAACAGCGGGAGCTGGACCTTTCAGAAGCCAGGAGCCAGGAGCTTCTTCCGGGTCTCCCATGTGGGTGCAGGGGCCAAGCACTTGGACCATCTTTTGCTGCTTCCCAAGGCACAGATTAGCAGGGAGCTGGATTGGGAGTGGAACAACCAGTGCCCATATGGGATGCGGGCACCACAGGCAGCGGCTTTACTTGGTATACCACAACACTTTTCCTTATCATTATTGATAGTAGCTACCACTTATTGAGCATTTAAATACCAAACCACTGTTTGATGTGTTTTATGTGCATTTTAGATACAGAACTGATATATTCAGGGCTAGTGTTATGGTGCAGCTGGTTAAGCTGCCATCTGCAGCATCCCATATGGGTGTCAATTTGTGTCCCAATTGCTCCATTTCCAGTCTAGCTCCCTGCTAATACTCCTAGGAAAGCAGCAGAAGATGGCCCAAGTACTTGGGCCCCTGCCGCCCTTGTGGGAAACCTGGGTGGAGTTCAAGGCTCAGTGCTGGCTGTTGTGGCCATTTGGGAAGTGAACCAGATCTCTGTCTCTGCCTCTTTCTCTAACTCTGCCCTTCAAATAAATCAGTCTTTAAAGTGTTCAGGTTAGGTAGTTAGAATTTGAACCCAAGTTTGAACCACTATAATATGCTCTCTTTACATGCTAATTCTACACAGGATTAGCAGAAAGTGATTTGGGGGCATTGCTGTAGAACTACACTGTTCAATATGATAGCCATTAGCTACATGTGGTTATGTGAATTTTAATTAAAAGTAAATAAAATAATTCAGTGCATTGATCGTATTTCAAGTACATAACAAGTCACATTATGGAAAAATTTTATTGGTTATTGCTTCACTAGATTACTGGTTCTGTTAATAGTATACATCAGAGTCATTCAGGGATCTTAGGGGTAGGAGCCCAAGCTCTTCTAGAAAGAAGCCCAGGCATTCACAGAAAATTCCTATCTGTAGCCCTCGTTAATAGCTACTGCTCTAGAAGCTCCATGGTAACCATGGTAATGACTGTCCCTCGTACTGTGGGGAGACATAGACTGATAGATACCCAGAACAGGCTGGTCTCTCTGTTCAGCAAATATAATCTCTTCATGTAAGGGACACATGAACAGCAGCTGCATTCTGGGATGAGATGAAGACCTCTTTATGATATTCAGCATGATATGGCCATGTAAGCCCCTGCTCTTTACAGGAGAGAATGGTGATGGTTTGGCTCCATTGCCAGGTGTATTGGAGAAGACCACATACTGTTTATTACTCATCCAGTTGTTGCTAAATTTCAGCTTCCTAAGTAGTCCCAAAAGAATCCACATAGTTCCAGAATTAAGATTGGGAACATTATTGGAGCTTTTGGTGTAGATGCAGGCCTTGGACAAAAATTGTTTAATTAGGGTTGTTGGAAAGATCCCTTTAATAATGTTGACATAGTAGTGATTGGGACAAAGTTTTTACTACGATTCTCTGTGGTTTAGAATCTTGGAAGGGAATACTCCCATCACTATTGTGTTTTTAGCTGAGATCTCAGCTGTGGTTTAAGAGAGAAATCTGCTTCTGCTTTTTTCTCTTGATATTTAGAAGAATAGCTTCTGTGTCTTACTGTCTTACCCATTTTTCTTCATGACAGTGTTCCTTCCTCTTAAAAACACTTAGCATTTTTTTTTTGTAAAAGCATATACAAAGAACCAATTACTTGGATGCCCCCCTTATTTTACAGATTTCGCTGTTGTTGCTTAAAGTCTTACATACCTTAAATTATAGCATAACTTGTTAATTATAGAACAGGACTAGAAGGGACCCTAAAAGGTGATGTAAACCAGTGGTTCTCAAAGTGTGTTCCCTGGACTGGTACAGTCAGCATCACTTGTTACGAGTGCATCCTTGGTTGCATTTTAAACCTGCTGAATCCTGCTCAGTGTGGGTCCAAGCAGTCTGGTTTTAACAAGACCTCCAGTGATTATGATACATGTTCACATTTGAGAACCATTGAACTCTTTCATTTGAGAGTTAATGATGTTGAAGCTCAAGCCGTTTTTAAGATTCAGGGTTTTTTTTGTTTTGGGTTTTTTTTAGTTTGTTTATTTAATTGAAAGAGAGAGAGAGCTATCTTCCATCTGCTGGTTCACTCCCCAGAAAGCCATAACAGCCAGGGCTGGGCCAGGCCAAAGCCAGGAGCTTCTTCTGGATCTGCCATATGGGTGACAGGGGCCCAAACACTTGGGCCATCTTCTGCTGCTTTCCCAGACCAGTAGCAATGGAGCTGGATCGAAAGTAGAACAACAGCCAGGCCTTGAACCAGTGCCAAGATGGGATGCTGGATCTGCAGATGGTGGCTTAACCAGCTGCACCACAGCACTGGCCTCCTTAAGATTCAATTTTAGAGCCGGCACTATGGCACAGTGAGTAAAGCCGCTGCCTGCACTGCCAGCATCTCATATGGGCACCAGTTTGAGTCCCAGCTGCTCCACTTCCATTCCAGCTCTCTGCTGTGGCCTGGGAAAGCAGTAGAAGATGGCCCAGTCCTTGGGCCCTTGCATCCACATTGAAGACTCGGAAGAAGCTCCTGGCTCCTGGATTCAGATCTGCCCAGCTCTGACCGTTGGGGCCATTTGGAGAGTGAACCAGCAGATGAAAGATCTCTATGTCTCTGCCTCTGCCTCTACCTCTCTATAACTTTGCCTTTCAAATAAATAAATTAAAAAAAATAAATTTCACGTTTTATGTTAGACTATGGGCTTATGTTCCACCTTGGGGAAAGCTAAGAGATGCTTAGAGAAACTACCCCCTGCCCTCCCCTCCCCTTCACAGGTAGGTATCTATGAGAGAATGTTTACTGGGTTCCGTCCTGTACAGCTCCGATAAAACAAAGGCAAGCCAAAGAAATGAACGAGCTGATTGAATCTGTTGCTCCATAAAGAACTGGAAAGAAAGCTATGTTTGTAGACAAATACCTGTGATTTGAACTTTGAACTTTCATTGTTGGTGCTGTGTTGAGCCTCTGTATCTTGTTCTTTAAAGAGACAGAAGTTCTTTGGTTGAGATGCACGAGACTCTAAGCTCTGTTACTGTTCCCTCAGCAACTGTTAAGTTAGCCTTGTTGCTCATTTGGAAGAAAGCACAAATTTTAACTGCTTATGCCATAGTCCAAGGGAGAAAGTCACCACTATTGGAAAGATAGAAACATTCAGATGGTTGTGTTTTGGAGCATCAGTTTGGATGGTGTTGAACAAGGGCATAACATTGCATTGTAGCCCTGTCCTCTCCTACGTGAAAGGCCTTTGTTCTGATTTTCTGCACTTAAAGAGTGCATGTATTAATTGCTCTACACTTAGCCTGTCCCTTGGGTTTCAAGTAGTACCACACTTACAGAGTAGTTTTAGCTTGCAAAATGCTTTCACAAACAGGTGGTGCTTTAGTTTTGTGAATGACAAAATCAAGATTCTGACGAAAGTTAAATGACTTACTCAAGGCTTATTGAGTCTCATTACTTTTTTATAGTAACTGGTTTCCTATGTGGCGTAGACTTGGAAGGCCCGTATACTTTGGTTGTGTGTTCATATTGGCCAGAGGCTATCAACACTTTAGGTTAATGAAATGCTCTTTTTATTTTGTAGCCATCCAGTCCAATGGATCAGATGGGCAAGATGAGACCTCAGCCATATGGTGGAACTAACCCATACTCGCAACAACAGGGACCTCCGTCAGGACCGCAGCAAGGACATGGGTACCCAGGACAACCATATGGGTCCCAGACTCCACAGCGGTACCCGATGACCATGCAGGGTCGGGCACAGACTGCCATGGGCGGCCTCTCTTATGCACAGCAGGTAGATGGTTACTCTGATTACCTCAATGCTTGCTGGCATTTAGGATCTGTCTTTGAGCTACAAACTCAGAACATATTTGGTTTCCAAGCCTCTTAATGTAAACACAGGCCAACTGGCTCAGTTTGTTACACTGTGCTGCTAAGATTGTAGGTATCATCCTCTGTGTGCTCCAAGGAAAACTGCTCCCTGACCACAGGCTGTGCATATCCGTCTAGTTCTCTTGACCTGGCTGGGCTACTTGTCCCCGCTCTGATTTCTTTTTTTTTGGACAGGCAGAGTAGACAGTGAGAGAGAGAGAGACAGAGAGAAAGGTCTTCCTTCCTTTTGCCATTGGTTCACCCTCCAATGGCCGGCGCGCTGCGGCCGGCACACCGTGCTGATCCGATGGCAGGAGCCAGGTGCTTCTCCTGGTCTCCCATGGGGTGCAGGGCCCAAGTACTTGGGCCATCCTCCACTGCACTCCCTGACCACAGCAGAGAGCTGGCCTGGAAGAGGGGCAACCGGGACAGAATCCGGCGCCCCGACTGGGACTAGAACCCGGTGTGCCGGCGCCGCAAGGCGGAGGATTAGCCTAGTGAGCCACGGTGCCGGCTCCCACTCTGATTTCTGAAGGAGGTGGGATGAAAGAGGAGCAGTGGCTGAGCACCCAGCCACTGCTACTACAAAGAAAACCACTTAGACCCTGTGCCTGGGGGACAAGGAGGCCTTTCATGTTACTCTGAGCTTTCAACATATCAGTAGCCTGAGTGTTTAGGAGGGCCTGAGAAAAAAGGAAAGCCAAACAATAAAGATGCTAACAATGCTGTTAGAAATGTTAAAATTTCCCCTCGTCTCCTTTTGTCTAGCCGTGTATACAGTTATCTTTTTATTGTCATTTTTTTGTGTTCACAGAATTTTCTACCATTTGTATTTGAGTGTTACACTAAAAGTAATGAGGGACAAAATATAAAACTGAACTTATTTCTAAGACTTAAAAGCAAACTATGTCTTTAAATATAGAAGACAGGATACTGTTCTGTTCCTTTTCAATGAGGATTGAGGAGAGATGGATAGATTCCCTCCCCTCAACCAGGTATGTCCCCAGTGCCTAAAATAGTGCAAGGCACAGGTAAGCAGGTAGGCCCTCAGATTTTTTTTTGAAGGAAGACTAAATGAGAAAACTAAAGTAGCTAGCTTAGTGATTTGCATGCTGACTGGGTGAGTGAATTCTAGGTTTTCGGTTGCCTCCACTAGGCTGCTGTTGACTTCTGGCTGTGGTTAGGATACAGAATCCTAATGCTTACAAAAACAGTACAGGCCGTGATTAAGAAAAAAAAAACTGGACTGTGGGTAAAAACGGTTGCTCTTGAGTTCATGTAAGTTGCCCAAATATCAAATAGTGTAAATTTTCCGTGAATGACTGTAGTCCACATGTAAACAATCCAACTAATAGAACCCAGCTTGGCCATCCTTCTTGGCTTGGTTTATATGGAAAGGGTACAAGACCCCTGGGCCTTTTGAGTGAGGCTTAGCTTGCCTGCTTTCTCTGCCCATCCTTATAACATAGCTTTTGACCAATTACCTCTCCTTTCTTCATCCAGAAGAGTCACTAAAAGTATCTTTTCTCTTCCTGCAGATTCCTCCCTATGGGCAACAAGGCCCTGGCGGGTATGGTCAGCAGGGCCAGACTCCATATTACAACCAGCAAAGTCCTCACCCCCAGCAGCAGCAGCAGCCAGCCTACTCCCAGCAACCACCATCTCAGACCCCTCACGCCCAGCCTTCGTATCAGCAGCAGCCGCAGTCTCAGCCGCCACAGCTCCAGTCCTCTCAGCCGCCATACTCCCAGCAGCCATCTCAGCCTCCGCATCAGCAGTCCCCAGCGCCGTATCCCTCCCAGCAGTCCACGGCACAGCAGCATCCCCAGAGCCAGCCCCCCTACTCACAGCCGCAGGCGCAGCCTCCCTACCAGCAGCCTCAGCAGCCAGCATCCTCGACGCTCCCCCAGCAGGCTGCCTATTCCCAGCAGCGCTTCCCGCCACCACAGGTAAGGCGCCCCTGCCTCTCGCCTCTCTCGTATGTGACCCAAGACAGCTCGGGAGGTGACGTCAGGAGAACCGCACTCTATAAGTTTGTTCTCTGATATGCACTTAAAACCAGTTAAACTCTGGGAGGGTAAACAGGAGCTGGATTGGCCGAACTAATAAAGGTATGTGTAACCGTGCATGAAGACCTGTAGCTGTCCGTACTGATGATGGGATAGGGCAATGGTAAGTTGCATAGACAGGCACGAATTTGAAGGTAAAGGTACTGATTTTTCTTGTCATTTATTTAAGATTTATTTATTTATTTGAAGGGTAGAGTGACAGAGGGAGATCGTTCATCTGCTGTTCACTACCCAAATACCCACAATAGCCAGGTGCTAAAACCAGGCGCCAGGAACTCCATCCTTGACTCCCACCTGGTGGCAGGAGCCCAAGTTCTTAGTCATCTTCCAGTGCCTTTCCCAGATGCACTAGCAGGAAACTGGGTCGGAAGTGGAGGAGCTGAGGCTGAACTGGTGCCCTGATGTGGGATGCCCATGTCTCGAGAAGTGGCTTAACATTGTGAAGTGGCCTCGCAACAGTGGCCCCTGATTTTTCCTTTTTTTTAAAACAAGCATCTCAAAACCTAATCATCTAAGTGATTTTGGTCCTTTTTCTTTTTCTTTTTTTAGGATCTATTTATTTATTTGAAAGAGTTACACAGAAAGAGGAGAGGCAGAAAGAGGTCTTTGATCCACTGGTTCACTCCCCAGTTGGCCGCAATGGCTGGAACTATACCAATCCAAAGCCAGGAGCTTCTTCTGAATCTCCCACATGGGTGCAGGGGCCCAAGGACTTGGGCCATCTTCTACTGCTTTGCCAGGCCATCACAGAGAGCTGAATTAGAAGTGGAGCAGCCAGGACTCGAACCGGTGACCATATGGGATGCTGGCACTTCAGGCAGTGGCTTTACTTGCTACAGCATAGAGCTTGCATCTGGTCTTTTTTCAAAATAGTTATTATACCTAGGGGGCGGTATTGTGGCCCAGTGGGTTTAGCTGCTGCCTATGATGCCAATGTCCCATATGGGTACTGGTTTGAGTCCTAGCTGCTCCACTTCTGATCCAGCTCCTTGCTAATGCACCTGAGAAAGCAGCAGCGGAGTCCTGCACCCATATGGAAAACCCAGATGAAGCTCTTGGCTTCACTCTGGCCCAGCCCTACCTATTGTGGCCATTTGGGGAGTGAACCAGTAGATGGAAGATCTCTGTCTTTCCCTCTTCTCTCTGTAGCTTTGCCTTTCAAATAAATAAATATTAAAAAAAAAAAAAAAGTTTTAAAAAACTAGTCAACTTGGGAAGCTGTACTGTACATTCATTATAACCACCATCCCATTCTGTATATTCAAAATATTTAGGATCTCTTCATTTGAAATTACCAGCAGAGTTGGTGTCACATTCTTTAGAAAATCCTCAGTGTGGCAAATCTTACTTTTTGAGAGTGGGTTTAATTTTAGGAAATAGCTAAGACTCATTTGAAGCTATATATGGTGAATAAGGTGTAGGTAATGATGCCTAAAAATAGTAATTTGGGCTTTATTCTTTATAGAGCCAAAAGAGGAGAAATGACGGAATGATGACAAGCCCAGTGAAGTTTTTATGTACTGGTAGCATCGTTGGAGTAAATGTTTCATGCCAAGGCAATGTCTTTGAAGGAAGCAGTACTTATTTTAATGCAAAGGTTCTAGCATGAGTTTTTAAAAATCAGTTGGTATCATTTCTTGATAGGTGTGACTTGTCATTAGCCAGACCATAAGCATTTAACCCCAAGAGACAGCGTTCTGGTGGCAGTAAGTGGACAGGGTTCCATCAGAAAAAGCCCACTGGTGTCATACTTAAGAACCACAGCTTGGATTTTCCTTCTTTTAATTAATGTTCAAAATTGAGCTTTCCCTCTCACCCAGCTTCCCTTGTGTAAGAGTCCTTTACCTTCTTTTCTATGAAATAAGCTGGCCTGGTTTATTAATACTAGCCCGTTTCAGCTTTTGTCTGTCTTGTTTCAGGAGCTATCTCAAGATTCATTTGGGTCTCAGGCATCCTCAGCCCCCTCAATGACCTCCAGTAAGGGAGGGCAAGAAGATATGAACCTGAGCCTTCAGTCAAGACCCTCCAGCTTGCCTGTGAGTATTTCTGCCACCCTCTAGAAGGTGGTAGAGACAAGGAGGAAACCAAAGAAAACCGGTTTCTGGTTGGATTCAGAGGTGGGGAACCTTTTTTCTGCCAAAGGCCATGTGAATATTTGTAATATCATTCATGCCATACAGAATTGTCAACTTAAAAATTAACTTGCTGTGTAGATATGTATTGAATTTCTAGTCCTGCCTGTGGTTGCCTTGGCAGGGCCAAACCAAATCACTTTGTGGACCTTATGCAGCTCAGATGTTCCCCAACACTGAATGAATGAACAAGAAGCTATTCCTTGAATTCAGGGTCAAAATTCTGAATAGGGATTCAAAGACTGACCTTCTAGAATGCCTCTTTTGTCCACCTGGCTAGGGAACAGGTTTGTGACCTGTTTAGATGTGTGTGTGTATGTGTGGTTTTGTTTACTCTTGGGCTCTGAAGCATAGAGACAAGAGGAGCAGTGAAGATAGAGATGTTAGAAGTACTTCTGCTTCACTGTGTACTTCCTCCTCGTGTGGGATCTGTCCTTAGTGTGTTGTCCAATGTGAAGTAATGCTATAACTAGTACTGAAACAGTATTTTACACTCTGTTTCTGTGTGGGTGCAAACTGATGAAATCTTTACTTAATAAATACTGAATCAATCTTCTTATATAAAGATAATTGAAAATGAATCTTGATGTGAATGGAATGGGAGAGGGAGCAGGAGATGGGAGGGGTGCGAGTGGGAGGGAAGTTATGGGGGGGGATGCGAGTGGGAGGGAAGTTATGGGGGGGGATAGCCACTGTAATCCATAAACTGTACTTTGGAAATTTATATTTACTAAATAAAAGTTAAAAAAAAAAAAAAAGTACTTCTGCTCTCCAAAGTTGAGAAAAGTGTTTCTTGGCCTTATTCTTGAGGGCTCAGTTGTTAGGTTTTCGGCTTAGTGTTTAGCTAGGAAGTGGGATCTGGAATACATTTAGCATGCATTGTCATAGTGAGCATGGATGGAGTGAAAGTGGTTTTTCTGGTAGTGGTTTTCTGTGAATGGACACTTTTATCTAAGAGTACTTGGTTCCCAGGTGCTTTTTTATAACTTCAAATACTTATTTATGGAATGATCTGACCATATTCTGAGAAAGGCCATACAGTCTGGCAAATAAGAGCTTGGGCTTTACAGCCAGAGTTTGTGGGTCTAAATCTTTCTTTTTGAATTTTTAAAATTTTTATTTCTTTTATGTGAACCAGAGAGAGAGACAGGGAGAGACAGGGATTTCCTATCTGCTGGTTTACTCCTCAGATGCCTACAACAGCCAGGGCTGGGCCAACGGTGAAGGCCAGACTTAATCCAGGTAGCCCACATAAGCGGTAAGAACGCAGCTACCTGAGCCAGCACCTGCTGCCCCCAAGGTTACACATTAGCAGGAAACTGAAGTTGGGAGCAGAGACTGAACTTGAACAAGGGAACGTAGGTGTCCCAGTTGCAGTCTCTCCTACTTACCTGCGAGGCAAATGCCTACCCAAGGTCTGCATCTTGGTTCTGCAGTAACTCTGCAGCAGTCAGTCACCTCACCTCTCTGTGCCTTAGTTTTTGCATCTGTAAAATGAACCTGAAATACTTAATTTACCAGGTGGTGATTAGTATTACTTAGGTTAATAGAGGCTGGTGTACTCTAGGCACTTCGTAAGTGTCAGCCATCATAGTCATCTCAGAGGCCGTAGGGACTGCTTCAGATCTGAAAGGTGTTAATAGCAACTGTTTGGGGCCGGCGCCACGGCTCACTAGGCTAATCCTCCGCCTTGCGGCGCCGGCACACCGGGTTCTAGTCCCGGTTGGGGCGCCGGATTCTGTCCCGGTTGCCCCTCTTCCAGGCCAGCTCTCTGCTGTGGCCCGGGAGTGCAGTGGAGGATGGCCCAGGTGCTTGGGCCCTGTACCCCATGGGAGACCAGGAAAAGCACCTGGCTCCTGGCTCCTGCCATGGGATCAGCGCGGTGCGCCGGCCGCAGCGCGCCGGCCGCGGCGGCCATTGGAGGGTGAACCAACGGCAAAGGAAGACCTTTCTCTCTGTCTCTCTCTCTCACTGTCCACTCTGCCTGTCAAAAAAAAAAAAAAAAAAAAAGGCCGGCGCCGCGGCTCACTAGGCTAATCCTCCGCCTAGCGGCGCCGGCACACCGGGTTCTAGTCCCGGTTGCCCCTCTTCCAGGCCAGCCCTCTGCTGTGGCCAGGGAGTGCAGTGGAGGATGGCCCAGGTGCTTGGGCCCTGCACCCCATGGGAGACCAGGAAAAGCACCTGGCTCCTGGCTCCTGGCTCCTGCCATCGGATCAGCGCGGTGCGCCGGTCGCAGCGCACCGGCCACGGCGGCCATTGGAGGGTGAACCAACGGCAAAGGAAGACCTTTCTCTCTGTCTCTCTCTCTCACTGTCCACTCTGCCTGTCAAAAAAATAAAAAATAAAATAAAAAAAAATAAAAAAAAAAAAAAGCAACTGTTTGATAGTGGGCTGCTTGTGGAAACATTTAACCGTAGTTCTAGCTCTGCCACTGCACGTGGGCAGTCACTTGGGCTCTAAAGGTTACTCTGCTGGGCACAGACATAAAATAGGCTACTCTGAAATCCAGGTAGCAAACCCTCCATTACAAATCCTGCTTCAGTTAGCAAATGGAAACTCAGCCAGACTTGCCCAGATAAATCTTTTGAAACTTTTGAATTTACAACCTGTCTCTTCAGTTACTCTGAATTGGGAGAAAATGGTTTCTGGATCTTTAAAAGAATAGGCCTTCGCTGAGATACAGTCCTAGTGGGGCGGGTCCTACAGGGTCCCTCAGTACTGGTGTTCAGGCTCTAAGATGAAGCACTGCTGTCAGATGGGGCTTCTGAGACTGCTGACTTGCATTTTAAAAGATTTATTTATTTTTAATTGAAAGGCAGTATTAAAGAGAAGGAGTGACAGAGAGCTCTTCCATCTTCTGGTTCACTCCCGAGTGGCTGCAGCTGCCAGGGCTGGGCCAGGCAAATCCAGGCACGTGGAACTCCATCTGCGTCTCCCATGTGGGTGCAGGGGCCCAAGCACTTCGGGCCGTCTTCTGCTGCTCTCCCAGGCACATTAGCAGGAAGCTGGATTGGAAGTAGAGCAGCCAGGACTTGAACCAGCATTCATGTGGGATGCCAGCGTCAGAGGCAGCGGCGTAACCTGCTGTGCCACAACTACAGCACTGATGGCCGACTTTGTCAACTAAGAACTGGGGGAGAGGTATCTGAATAAAGTTGTCACTTCTGGCTCTCTTCTCATTCACGCCCATTGCAGTCCTTTTCTGCCTCATGAGCTTCACTGGAATATGCTTTTTAACCCGATTCAGCCAGAAATCTGTAGTCACTTTGCATCGTCTGTGTCTCCAGTTAAATCTGGGTGAGGTGCTGTTGTGGCAAGAACCCACATCGGTGGGGTTCAGTGCTGTAAGTTGCTGCCCTTTGATAGAAATGTATTTGGTGTTTTTTCAGTCTTGAGAAGGCTCATGTGCAAATATGTTGCATGTATTCTGAGGGCTGGGGGTCCAGCAGCTTCTGATGTCACTTACTGAAGTGAAGGTGTTGGCAGTCTTTAGAGGGGAATTGTTCTTTTGAGAAGGATTGTTCCGGGGAAGCCCAAGAGCAAGGAACAATCCCAAGTACAGGCTTCTGCTATAGATTCATCCAAGTGGGTCATGTGCTCATGTGGGAAGTGAGCTGGTTGAGTTATTGGCATCTTGTGTTTTAAATTATTTTTTATTCCTCAGGTACTTGGATCAAGAAACAAAAAGTGGTTATTTGAAATTTTGGTTTGTTGCTGGATTTACCTAGCCAGGCTAGGAAACAGCCACATCTGGAGAAATGAGAAGCCAGATTCCTGTAAGGACCATCTTCTTTAAAAATAATAGGAGCCAGTATTGTGGCGTAGTGGGTAAAAACCACCACCTGCAGTGCTGGCATCCATGTGGGTGCTGGTTCGATTTCCGGCTGCTCCATTTCTGATCCAGCTTTCTGCTATGGCCTGGGAGAGCAGTGGAAGGTGGCCCAAGCCCATGGGCCCTTGCACCCTTATTGGAGACCCGGAAGAAGCTCCTGGCTTTAGATTATTGGCCCAGCTCCAGCCATTACAGCCAATTGGAGAGTGAACCAGTGAATGGAAGACATCTCTCTCTCTCTGCCTCTGCCTCTCTGTAAATCTAATTTTCAAATTTTTTTTTATTTTTAAAAATGTAAAACATAATAATTTATTGGAAAGGTAGCATAATAAAGACACCCTCCATCCACTGGATCACTCTCAATTCCAGCGACAGACAGTTCTAGGCCAGGCCAAAGCCAGGATCCAAGAACTCCATCAGGGTCACCTATCTGGGTGGCAGGAACTCAAGTACTTGCCGCATCATCTACTGTCTCCCAGGTTTATTAACAGGAAGCTGGCTCGGAAGTACAGAGTAGGGGGCCAGCATTGTGGCGTAGCAGGTTAAGCCCTCTGCCAGTGTCTTTAAGCATCAGCATCTGATTGCCCAGTCATCAGAAATGATTGCTGTTTCTTCTCTTAACTCTCCTCACCTGATTCAGTAGGTTCTAGAGTGAGGCCTGAGAGCACATATTTCTTGATTTTTAAAATATTTTTAAATTTTACTTATTTGAAAGGCAGAGTTAGAGAGAGAGGAGGAGGGAGAGAGAGAGGTCTTCTGTCTGCTGGTTCATTCCCCAGATGGCTGCAGAGGCCAGGGTGAGCCAACCAAAGCCGGAAGCCAGGAGCTTCTTCAGGGTTGTCCACGTGTTTGCAGATGCTCCTCCACTTAGCCACCCTCTGCTGCTTTCCCAGGTGCATTAGCAGGGAGCTGGATCAGAAGTGGAGCAGCCAGGACTTGAACTGGTGCCAATGCAGTGCTATAGGCAGCAGCTTAAACCCTCTATGCCTTAATGCCAGCTCCAAGAATGTACGTTTCTAATAAATTCCAGGGGTGGCACTTTGAGAGCCTCTGCCTCATCGCTTCGTCCGTTTGTCTGCCGTGCCCTGCACAGTTTCCCCAGGGCCTCATTTCCTTTTTCTGCTTGGAGACCTTTCTCTGTCCTCTTCCCTTGTCTCTACTGGGTCCTGTAACAGCTCCTGTTCATCTTGGAGGCTGTTTCCTCAGAAAACTTCCTAACCAAGCCTCAGGCTCAGCTTCTATGACGACTTCACTGACTGCATGACTTTTATTTTTAAAAAAGATTTATTTATTTGAAAGGCAAAATGACAGAAAGGGAGAGACACAGAGAGATCTTCCATCGAAACCCAATTACTTGAGCAATCCCTTCTGCCTCCCAGGCCGGAGTAAACCAGAGGATAGAAGATGTGTCTTCTCTCTCCCTGTCACTCTGCCTTTTAAATAAGTAAATCTTTTTTAAAAAACTTAAAATACTTTCGACTGTAAGCTTTAAAGAGCAGTTCAGTGTCTGAGTACCTGTACACGTTAGAAACAACCGTGGTGCCTCACCCAGTGGTCACCTGTGCCCTGCTTGACTCAGAGGAGTGCTGTCCTGTGTCTGAGGTTCCTTCACCCCGTGCTGACGGAGCATGTTGGCAGTGTTTCTACTCATTTAACTGGTAAGCTCCTAGAGGGCAAGCCCTCTGTGCTGCCAGCATTATCATATGATGCTCAAGACCACTAGTTGTCTACCAAGGCTGCGTGTTAAAATTTCCTGGGAGCACAGATTATCTTTAAAAATCAATGGCTGGGGGGCCGGCGCTATGGCGCAGCAGGTTAACGCCCTGGCCTAAAGTGCCAGCATCCCATATGAGCACCAGTTCCAGTACTGGCTGCTCCTCTTCACATCCAGCTCCCTGCTATGGCCTGGGATAGCAGTGGAGGATGGCCCAAGTGCTTGGGCCCTTGCACCCACATGGGAGATCTGGAGGAAGCTCCTGGCTCCTGGCTTTGGATCAGCGCAGCTCCGGCCATTGTGACCATCTGGGGAGTGAACCAGCAGATGGAAGACCTCTCTGTGTCTCTGCCTCTCTCTGTAACTCTTTCAAATAAATAAAATAAATCTTTTTTTAAAAAAATCAATGGCTGGGGCCCACACTGTGGCGTAGCAGGTTCAGCTGCTGCCTGTGGTGCCGGCATCCCATATGGGCACCAGTTCGAGATCTGGCTGCTCCACTTCCTGATCTAGCTCTCTGCTATGGCCTGGGAAGGCAGTAGAAGATTGCCCAAGTCCTTGGGCGCCTCAACCCACATGGGAGACCGGAAGAAGCTCCTGGATCCTGGCTTTGGATCATTGTAACTCCAGCCGTTGCGGTGTGAACCAGCAGATGGAAAACCTCTCTCTCTCTCTCTCTCTCTGGCTTTCAAATAAATAAATCTTAAAAAAAAAAAAAAAATCAATGGCTAGCTGGGGCCAGCACTGTGGCATAGCAGGTAAAGCTGCCACCTCCAGTGCCAGCATCCTGTTTGGGTGCCGGTTCAAGTCCTAGCTGCTTTGCTTCAGATCCAGCTCTCTGCTATGGCCTGGGAAAGCAGTAGAATATGACCCATGTCCTTGGGCCCCTGCACCCATGTAGGAGACCCAGAGGAAGCTCCTGGCCTCAGATCAGTGCAGTTCCAGCCATTGTAGCCATCTGGGGAGTGAACCAGCAGGGAGAAGATCTCTCTTGCTTTGCCTCTGCCTCTCTCTAACTCTGACTTTCAAATAAACAAATAAAATCTTTTTTAAAAAAAAAAAAAGCAAGGGCCAGGGTGCAGAGTGCTGACTTGTTCCTTCAGCATTTGAAATGAAACTTTCCCAGATGACTGGCTTAGAACCCAGATAGAGAGCTTCTACTCTAGGCTGTGCCAGGGTCCTTTGCCGTAGTAAACTCTCAGCACCCGTACTTTTTGCCAGTGTTTATGTTAAGTGTGATTAAAGCTACTTAATTAATGCAGATTCAGTGAGGGCTACCTTGCTGTGTCTTGCCAATTGCCATCATAGTGCGTGGCATAGATAGGCTGCCACTCATTGAGTACGTGAACCTCCTCACACAAGAAGTGTATGCCTGACAGGACTGGTCGACCCTTTTACCAGGTGGTTGTTTTCACTGCCAGGGCAAGGCAGGTATCACAGACTCTGGGAACCCACATCGCTTAATTTGTGCTTACTGACACAGGCACAAGCCTTAGGAAGAAGTGAGGACATGTACTGCTTCACCTTGCAGCACTGGTGAGCAGTGAGCAAATTTTTAGGTGTTCCATTAAGTTTTGTAGCTTTCTTCATTTGGGAGCAAATACAGAAAATTGGCATATGACTTTGATTATAGGCTTTTTTCAGAATGATGATGTTATATCTTTAACAGCTTCTTATTTAAGTGATTCATCCGGGTGGATGTGATTTCCTTGAAATAATGAATGCCTCCCCATTTTTTCTTGGGCACATTTGTAAATGTATATTTTGGTCTTGAAAGTGTATCTGTGCGCCGCGGCTCACTAGGCTAATCCTCCGCCTTGCAGCGCCGGCACACCGGGTTCTAGTCCTGGTCAGGGCGCCGGATTCTGTCCCGGTTGCCCCTCTTCCAGGCCAGCTCTCTGCTGTGGCCCGGGAGTGCAGTGGAGGATGGCCCAGGTGCTTGGGCCCTTCACCCCATGGGAGACCAGGAGAAGTACCTATCTCCTGCCATTGGATCAGCGCGGTGCGCCGGCCGCGGTGGCCATTGGAGGGTGAACCAACGGCAAAGGAAGACCTTTCTCTCTGTTCTCTCTCTCTCACTGTCCACTCTGTCAAAAAAGAAAAGAAAAAAGAAAAGAAAGTGTATCTGGAATAGAATGATGGAAAATGGATTTGGAATTGAAAGCCCTGATCAGGAGAGGTTAGCTAGTGTTTCTCAGACCATAACATGCAATAAAAATTACCCAGAGAGTGGGGCCTGTGCCTGCAGTGTTGGTATCCCATATTCTCATATGGGTGTTGGTTCAAGTTCCTGCTGCTCCACTTTTTTTTTTTTTTTTTTTTTTTTTTTTTTTTTTTTTGACAGGCAGAGTTAGACAATGAGAGAGAGGCTGGCGCTGCGGCTCACTAGGATAATCCTCCGCCTGTGGCGCCTGTACTCCAGGTTCTAGTCCCAGTCGGGGCGCCGGATTCTGTCCTGGTTGCTCCTCTTCAAGTCCAGCTCTCTGCCGTGGCCCGGGAGGGCAGTGGAGGATGGCCCAAGTGTTTGGGCCCTGCACCCGCATGGGAGACCAGGAGGAAGCACCTGGCTTCTGGCTTCGGATTGGTGCAGCGTGCTGGCCGCAACGCACCAGCCGTAGCGGCCACTTGGGAGATGAACCAACTGTCTAACTCTGTCTGCCAAAAAAAAAAAAGAGAGAGAGACAGAAAGGTCTTCCTTTCCGTTGGTTCACCCCCCAAAATGGCTGCTACAGCTGGCGTGCTGCGCCAATCTGAAGCCAGGAGCCAGGTGCTTCCTCCTGGTCTCCCATGCGGGTGCAGGGCCCAAGCACTTGGGCCATCCTCCACTGCCTTCCCGGGCCACAGCAGACAGCTGGCCCTGCTGCTCCACTTCTGATCCAGCTCCCTACTAACTCACCTAGGAAAGCAGTGGAGGATGGTCCAGGTGCTTTGGCCCCTGCACCCACATGGGAGACTCGGATACTCCTGGCTCCTGGCTTCTGCCTGGCTCGACCCTGGCTGCTAGGGCCATCTGGGGAGTGAACTGGTGGATGAAAGACTACTTTCTCTCTGCCTCTCCCTCTCTGTAACTCTGCCTTGCAAATAAGTAAATAAATCTTTTTTTAAAAAAATTACCTAGAGAGTAATTAAAACACAGATACTAAATTCTACCTGAGAAATTCTGATTTTGAGGCCGGCGCCGTGGCTAACTAGGCTAATCCTCCTCCTGTGGCGCCGGCATCTCATATGGGGGTTGGGTTCTAGTCCCAGTTGCTCCTCTTCCAGTCCAGCTCTCTGCTGTGGCCCGGGAAGCAGTGGAGGATGTCCCAAGTGCTTGGACTCTGCACCCGTGTGGGAGATCAGGAAGAAGCACCTGGCTTCTGGCTTCAGATCGGCACAGCACCAGATGTAGCAGCCATTTGGGGAGTGAACCAACAGAAGGAAGACCTTTCTCTCTGTCTCTCACTGTCTGTATCTCTTCCTGTCAAATAAATAAAAAATAAAACATTTTAAAAATAAAAAACACTCTGATTTCAGTAGATGTAGTAAGGTCAAACGCAAAAATTTGCATTCCTAATAGACTCTCATGGGGTACTGGTGCACTGCCAGTTCCAAAAGCCCCACGTGGGGCGCCAGTCTGTGGCAAAGCGGGTTAAGCTGCTGCCCACAATGTCAGCATCCCATATTAGAGTGCCTGCTGGAGTTCTGGCTGCTCCACTTGCAGTTCAGCCCCCTACTAATGCGCCTGGGAAAGTGGCAGATGATGACCTGAGGACTTGGGCCCCTGCCACCCACAGGGGAGACCTAGATGGAGTTCTAGCTCCTGACCTTAGCTTCTCTGAGCCATGGTTGTTAGAGCCATTTGGAAAGTGAATCAGCAGATGGAAGATCTTTCTCTGTCTCTTTCTCCATGTCACTCTGCCTTTCAAATTAAAAAAATAACTAAATCTTTAAAAAACAACAGCAAGGCCATAGGTGGAATAGCAGTGAGCTCAGCAGCCCCTTGGAAAGGGAAGAAAAATGTTTTCTGGACTAGGAAGCCACAGTGGTGACTTGAATAATAGTGGTGACTCATGCTGTCGTTTGACTCTTGGTGGTATTGAGGGCAAGCTGTAGGTACTGAGATGGAAAGAAGAGAAACTTGGAAGTGGTGCCTTGCAGTTGTGTCCTCAGTGTAGTTTGTTCCTGGATTTGGGCAGTCCTTGCTCTGCCAGTACCACCCTGGAAACTCTTCTGTATTGCTCATCACTGGATGCCATCATTAGTGATGATACTACGCTGCCTCAGAAATTGCATCTGGTCTCCCTTGTTTTTCCCCAGAACCTTTCTCTCAGGTCACTGTTACCTCTGACTTGGTGTCTTCCCACAGACACCTGACTGTTCTTTTTTCCTTCCAATTCTGTCTTTAGCGTAATCACCAGAGTGATAAAAAACAACCAACCAACCAACTTGGGGCCAGGTTAGACTGCAGCTTGAGACTCCCATATCCTGTATCAGAGTGCTGGTTCAAGTCCCGACTCTTCTGCTTCTGATCCACCATTCCTGCTAATGCAGCTGGGAGGGCAGCAGGTGATGGCCCAAACACTTAGGTTCCTGACACCCACATAGGAAACTTGGATGGAGCCCCTAGTTCCTGGCTTTCACCTGGCCCAGTCCTGGCTGTGGCAGGCATTTGAGGAGTGAATCAGTGGATAGAAGATTGATCTCTACTCTGCCACTCTGCCTTTCAAGTAAATAAATCTCTAAAATACAAAATAAAATGAATCTGGCCAAGTAACAGCGTGGCTTTAAAATCTCTGGCTACCTGTGGTTTATAGATTTAAGTTCAAGAGTGACACAGAGGTTCCTTTGTAATTTAGAGGAAGAATGAGTGTGTGTATTTTAATGTTGGTAAATTTCCTGTCCCTGGGGTAAAACCTGGTATGCATTTTTGTTTTTTAAGATTTATTTATTTGGAGGCCGGCACTGTGACGTAGTGGGTAAAGCTGCCGCCTCCAGTGCCAGCATCCTGTATGGGAGCCGGTTCAAGTTCTGGCTGCTCTGCTATGGCCTGGGAAAGCAGTAGAAGATGACCCAGGTCCTTGGGCCCCTGCACCCACGTAGGAGACCCAGAGGAAGCTCCTGGCTCCTGGCATCAGATCGGCACATCTCCGGCCATTGCAGCCAATTGAGGAATGAACCAGCAGGTGGAAGACCTCTCTCTGTCTCTCTGCCTCGCCGCCTCTGTGTAGCTCTGACTTTCAAATAAATAAATCTTTAAAAAAATAAAAAAAAAAAAGATTTATTTATTTGAAAGAAAACAGAGAAAGGGAAGGAGAGGGAGAGATTAGAGATCTTCTATCTGCTGGTTTATTCCCCAAATGCCCACAACAGCCCAGCTGGGCCAAGCCTAAGCCAGGAGCCAGGAACTCCATCTGGGTCTCCCACATGGATCCAGGAACTCGGGTACTTTTGCCATCATTCTCTGCTTCCCAGGAGCATTATTAGCAGAGAGCTAGATCCAAAGCAGAGCAGCCAGGAGAAACTGGCAGTCCGATATGGGATCTGGGTTTCCCAAGCAGTGGTTTAGCCTGATTGTACCGCAACACCAACCCTCTGCATGCTTAATTTAAATTTTATTTGAGAGGCAGAGACAGTTCCCGTTAGCTGGTTCACTCCTCAGATGCCTACATCAGCCAGGGCTAGGCCATGCCAAAGCCAGGAGCCAAGAACTCAATCAAGGTTTCCCAGATGGGTGACAGGAACCCAATGTCTTGAACCATGGCCTGCTGCCTCCTGGGGTGTGGTACGCTTTTTGCTGTGGTGTTATATAGAAGCCAAATAGGCATTAGGTAAGAGTTGGACTTACGGCTTGTAAGAGATTGTTTGAACTCTTAGATCCGTGATTCTAAATATGGCATTGCTATCTTCAAGGCTCCTTCTCTAGTTCATTAGTGCAATAGATAGATGTGTAACAGAAGAATATTTTATGCCTGAATGCTAAAATGACCACTACCAGTTTTGTTGAAGTCAATGATCCATTTATGTCTAAGCCATTAATGTGGAAAGACATGAAAGAAGTTTAGTATGAGCTTGTGGTGAGGTTGGAAAGGAAAAGTCCCACCTGAGTAGAGGCCAAGCAGGGGTGAGAATGGGGCACAGTATAGATGGTATCTGGGAGCTGGGTATGCAGGATGGGAAATAACTGGACAGAAAGATCACCAGTGTTGAGGACATATTGGGCTAAGTAAGCCACTTGGGTCTGATCTTACAGTCTTTTGGGTTGTGTTTTACAAAGTGATCCATTGGTGTGGGGTATCATTTGAAAAAGCAAGAGTCTGAAAGCAAGGGGAAAAATTAAACTAATTCTGGCAGAAGGTGTAGAGTTTTATCCCTTCTGTCTCACTTGGTAGCTAGCCACTTAGTCCCACATGTAAGACTTGTAGGAATGAATTCATAGAACTATGAATAAGTGGATTCTGTGAGTAGAAGATTTAAAGATCTTGATTGATTGAGAAGAGGAGAAGAGAGAGGGGGAAATCTCACTGACAGAAGTGGGAAGATGAATAGGAGAAACTCATTTTTGAGAAGTTCCTGTTTTTCTTTTGTGAACTATGATACAGTGAGATGTCTAAGAACAAATGCCTAGTTACTCACTATTGAAGGTTTGTGTGTGGAGAGTCTGGGGGTGATTGTGTGGTATTTAAATGGTGGAGTAAAGCAGACCCCCTGGGATGTGGAGTATGGAGAAAGGAGCTGGATGGGGCCCTAAAAAATGCCTTCAGTCCAGGTCGAAGCAGCCAACAGAGTTGGAGAGTTCAGAGGAGGACCAAGATTGCGTGATCTTTCTGGAAACCAAGGGATGAGGGAAAACAATTCACATCGAATTTTAGTTTCAAGGAAAACTAGGCTGTTAGATTTGTCAAAAGGCATTTTATTAATTCTTTTTAGGTAGGGAAAGGACCTGATTTCTGAGGGCTTAAGGAAAGTAAACGAACAAGGGAAGGGGAAAAGAGCACTCTTGAAAGGCACTGAGAAGGAAGAAAGGGCTGAGTCAGCCCAGACTCCGCAGCTTGATCCAGGACTCTCCTGCCTGTGAGGCAGGTAGATGCTGGCAGCACACCAGGAGAGCATAAACAGGCATCTCCTCCTGGAGGTCTGAGAGGAATCAAGGTGCCTGCTGGCTTGGCTTCCATGGGACATAATGCTTTCCACTGAAAACGTCTTAGAGGCTGCTGTTTCCTTTTTAGGTAGGAACAAATGTTATTGGTGCTGAGGGTGAGATGGAGAACAGGATTAGAATTTAAAAAAAAAAAATATATATATATATATTTTTTATTTTTTTATTTTTTTTTTTTTTTGACAGGCAGAGTAGACAGAGAGAGAGACAGAGAGAAAGGTCTTCCTTTGCTGTTGGTTCACCCTCCAATGGCTGCCGCGGCCGGCGCACCGCGCTGATCCGATGGCAGGAGCCAGGAGCCAGGTACCTATCCTGGTCTCCTATGGGGTGCAGGGCCCAAGCACTTGGGCCATCCTCCACTGCACTCCTGGGCCACAGCAGAGAGCTGGCCTGAAAGAGGGGCAACCGGGACAGAATCCGGCGCCCCAACCGGGACTAGAACCCGGTGTGCCGGCGCCACAAGGCGGAGGATTAGCCTAGTGAGCCGCGGCGCCGGCTAAAATATTTTTTTAAAGATTTATTTATTTGAAAGGCAGAGTTACACAGAGAGAGATCTTCCGTCCACTGGTTCACTCCCCAAATGACTGCAATGACTAGGGCTGGCCAGGCCAAAGTCAGGAGCCTGGAGCTTCTTCTGGTTCTCCCAAATAGGTGCAGGGGCCCAGGGACTTGGGCCATCTTCTGCCTTCCGAGGCCTATTAGCAGGGAGCTGGATCAGAAGTAGAGCAGCTGGGACTCCAATCGGCACCCACAGGGATGCAGGTACTGCAGACAGCAATTTTTAATCTGTTGCGCCACAGCGCCAACCCCATGGATTAGGATTTTTAATGCCTTAAATTATCCATATTATTTTATCTCTTGGGTTTTGAAGCCAATCTTTAGATTTCACTCAAAGGCAGGCATCTGGCACAGTGATTAAGATGCCTTTTGGTGTGCCCACAACCCCTATCAGAGTGCCTGTGTTCGAGTTCCCACTTAGCTTTGATTCCAGTTTCCTATTAATGCACACCTTGGGAGGCAGCAGATCATGACTCCAGTAGTTGGGTTCCTGCCACTTGTTTGGGAGACCTTGACTCAGTTCCAGGTTCCTGACTTTGGCCTGGTCCAACATAAGCTGTGGTCATTTGGGGAACCAGTGGATGAAAAATCTATTTCTGCCTTTCAAAAAAATTTTTTTAAGATTTCACTTAATAATATAGTGGCTATTTACTTCTGTGATATTCTCAGATGTTACAAATTTGGATTACAGTGAAAGAGGAAATGGGAAGAGGGAATTATGCTGTTCCTAAAGAATCCTAATATGTTAGGAAGCAAGGCAATCTTACTGGCCAGGAAACAAGCCACAGTTAACACCGGTCCTCCTGGGAGGTCAGGAGTTGAAAAGTACTGAGCATGCACTCCTGTTTTACATATTAAAAAGTCAGCTGCGCGCCTCCTTCCTACCCCTGCAGTGCCTCCTTCCCTTCCCCCTGCAGTGATGTGGCCTCGTGGTGTAAGCTACCGCCTTTGACAGCATCATCCCACATTAGCACTGGTTTCAGCTGTAACACTTCCTATCTTGCTCCATGCTGTTGTTCCCCAGGAAAGCAGCAGAAGGTAGCCCTCCACCCACGTAGAGACCCGGAATGTTCCTGGCTTGTGGCTTATGTCTGGTCCAGTCCAGGTTGTGGCCATTTGAGGAGTGAACCAGCAGATGGAGAATCTCTCTCTGTTCTGTGCCTTTCTTCTTAGATTTCAGTGTCCTGGTGACGTTAGCTAACTTTAATCAGATCCTGTTCCTCAAAATGTGGTTCACTGTCCAGCAGCTCCAACAATACCTAAGAGCTTGCTGGAAATGAAGATTTTTTTTTTTTTTTGACAGGCAGAGTGGACAGTGAGAGAGACAGAGAGAAAGGTCTTCCTTTGCCGTTGGTTCACCCCCCCAATGGCCGCCGCGGCCAGTGCGCTGCAGCCGGCGCACCACGCTGATCCGAAGCCAGGAGCCAGGTGCTTCTCCTGGTCTCCCATGCGGGTACAGGGCCCAAGAATCTGGGCCACAGCAGAGAGCTGGCCTGAAAGAGGGGCAACCGGGACAAAATCTGGCACCCTGACTGGGACTAGAACCTGGTATGCCGGTGCCGCAGGCGGAGGATTAGCCTATTGAGCCGCGGCACTGGCCGAAAAATGAAGATTCTTAGGCCCAGTTGTCCATCTATTTGCGTGTGATTCTGTTAACAAAATCCCTGGGTGATTCATATGTGTAATAGTGTCAGAGCATACAGTTAAATGTTCAGAGGTAAGAGTAAAATTTTTCAAAGGAAATATAAAGCTTGGACTATTAGAATGGAATAATTCTCTGGAAAACTTCACCTTAGCTTCAAAAACCAGCAGAAGGGCAGGCATTTGGCCCACCAGGTAAGATGCGATATGGGATACCTGCAAACGTATCAGAGTGCCTGGGTTCCGATCTCATCTGTATTTCCAATTCCAGCTTCCTGGTGATGCATACCATGTGAGACAGCAAATGATGGCTTGGAATACTTGGCTCTCTGACACCACCTAGGAGACCCAGATTAAATTCCAGGCTCCTGGCATTGACCTGGCTCAGCCCTGGCTGTGGAACCATTTGGGGAGTGAACCGGTGGATAGAAGATCTCTGTGTCTCTGCCATTCAAATAAATAAAAATTAATTTTGAAAATTGGACTTAAAAAAAAAACTGGGGCTGGCGTTGTAGCATAGTAGGTAAAACTGCCGGCTGTGACACTGGCATCCAACATGGGCGCCAGTTCATTACCCAGCTGTTCTGCTTTTGATCCAGTTCCCTGCTAATGGCCTGAGAAAAGCAGCAGAAGATGGCCCAGGTTCTTGGGTACCTGCCACCCACATGGGAAGCCCTCGTGGGGCTCTTGGTTCCTGGCTTCTGCCTGACTCAGCCCCAGTTTGGGGAGTGAACCAGCAGATGGAAATTATTTCTTTCTAACTCTAATTCTAACTTTCAAATTAATTAATTTATATTTTAAAAGAGGCTGAAATATGCCTCATTTTTTCATGCTGGCATATCATTTTACTGGTACGTTAGCTGAGCACTTGAGCCTGCTTCTGTCGTTGCCCAGGACAAGTAGTTATTTGGTAAATATATGAATATTTGAGTATGAATAGCTCCTGGTTTCTTGCTACCTAGCTGAGCTTGGGGACCAGCTTTTTGTTGTCTAGGTTTATTGGGGGAGTGACAGGATGCCTCTGAATGCTTTAAAAAGCCAGAATGTTTGAAGGATTTTAATCTTAAACTATTTCTTTTCTCTTTTGTCCATTTTATGATAGGAGAGAGGGCCATTAGTTATTGCCTAGGTTTTTGATGTTTTATTTTCAAAGCACTAACAGAAATGCCACTAGCAATTTCAGTGGCCAGAGAAGTCAGGCCACTCTGAGGTTGGTGACCTGTTCTCTTTATGTCTGTGACCATGTATCTGTGCTTGCTTCCCTTGAACTGGTGCCCAGGTGCTCTCACATTCTCGAAAAGGAAATCCCCACCCCCTCTGTCATATCTACCCAGATTGCTCAGAGCAGTGTGTACCCCAGGCGTGTAGCTGTCCCTTCTCTAGAACACTGGTTCTCTAGCAGGGCTGGCCAATGCGCTTCTCCATCTGAATCACACTGCTCCAGCTCTGACACTGCCTAGTGCCTGCTGGAGGCTGCTGCTTGCAGCGGATGACGGTATGCTTGTTCCTGGGCCCATTTCCTGTTTCTATTCTAGTCACTGGGAGCTCAGCTCTGCTTCCTGCCTGTGTGTCTCACACAGATTCCTCTTGCTGGAACCTTTTGTTTTCTGAACAGCTTCAGACTGAAAAGCAGATGAGCAGTACTTCTAGTATGGTGGCTCCTGGAGTCAGCTGGTCCTACTGAGTGCTAGCTGGAAGTGCCTTTCCCACAAGCACACCGTGAGAACTGGACCATGTGTTTCAGGTTCTTCCCAGACTGCTTCAAGAAGCTGTGGACCAGAAATGGATTTAAGAAGCCAAGTGGAGCTAAACTTAGTCTTCCTCACTCACTAGCCACACAGGATCTGGTATACCCTGGTCCTTCTGCACCTGGAGTTTATAAACATATTTCCTGCTGCTGAGGGAGGTAGTTGTGCCCTGTCGAACCAAGCCTCCCTGAAGTATAAATGGTGCTTATTTTGGGTTGGTCAGGTAATGCCACTCTCAGCAGAAGAGCAGCCTACAGAGAACATCAGGATGGAAAAGAAGCACGTGCTGACTCACCCTTCCATCCTGTGGGAGCGATTCACCCCCTCTCCCCCCAGAGCTTCAGAGGGAGATTATAAAAAGGAAGAAATGAAGACGATTGTTCTGGACAAATGTGTTTAAAGGTTTAAGGACCCCTCTTGCCCATCTGCCCCCAGAAAAGCATTAGCATAGAAAAGAATATACTTTGTGGATAAATCTGTTCTTCACACTACTCTTGGGATTATCTGATGTTTCTGTACTGAACCCAGGCTAGGTATGTTTTATAAAGAGGCTTTAATATATGGAATTTGCACTTAAAACATTATTGGAAGGATTGAGGGAGCATATTTTAGCCTTGGCCTCCAGGAATAGGACCCAGATTTGATTTACAGGGAAGCTCCTATCTCTGAGCCACTACTGGATTACATACTCTCAAGTTATCCCTTAATATGACCCAAAGATCAGTAAGATGGAATCAAGAAGCAGTTGCTGCTGTCAGAAACAGCACCAGGTTAAGTGAGGAATGGGCTAAAATGTTATTGTGGGAACAAATGATGGAGACAAATATGATATGTGCCATATTTTGATATCTTGAGAGTTATGGAAACTGAATTGCATATGGAATGGAATCTTTAGCTTTTTAACCTCTACAATTAGAAAAAAGTAGAATGAAGACAATATGAGCCAGTCCAACAGAATATTCACCACACTATCACCACCTGTTTCCTGTCTCTTCTACCTCTCACTTTACGTATGAAGAACCTAATGCCCATAAAGGGTAAGGGACTTGCCCGGGGTTCCCTGACTTCCAATCCAGTGCTTTTACTATTACCAACTTCCACAAGGAACAGCAAAAAGATCCCTTCAGAGAAGGAAGAACAGCATAATCAGAAAAATATTTTGCCTTCCATAGTCTGGTCTCTTTGGAGAAAGAAAAGGAGGAGGTATGAAGGGATATGTGGTTCAGATTACTAAACAAAATTAGTGATGCTATGGCTTCTGGACTTAGATCTGTTCCCCCGAGAGGATGTAAGAAGCATTTACAATGAGAAGAAGACTCAAAAACTAATCTCCTGACATTTTTTAGTCAACATATTTGAACTCACTCACTTTAGTGACAGTGGCTTACCTCCACTCACTCCCTTTCCTGTTGGTGCCTTTATAACCTTCTGTTGAGCAGATTAGATTACTCCAGCAAGGTACATTCTCTGGCTTCCGTTATTGTCCTGTTTAAAAACAAAAAATTAAATACACATACACAAAATCAGATAATCAGCCTCCAGATACAAGGGGCCTTCAGAAAACTTGGGGAAAATGTATATTAGGAAAAACAATGCATGGATTTCAAGAATTTTTTTGCACCGAAATAAGCTTACTTTTTAATTCCATGTTCTACAAACTTTTAAAGTACCTATGCATATGGTTTCTTGTCTGTTTCTTGTCTATCCTTGGGGGACTTGAGTCTTTGGAACAGGAAGGAAGCCAGGTCCACCTGAAAAGGCTGCCTTTGCAAAAACCAGTAGGGCCCTGTAAACCAAGGTGAGAATCTGTTCTTTCAAACTTGTTCCAGAGGAGAGGACCCGTTAGGTGTGGAGTTATGTTAACATACCTGATAAATCAAGTATGTGGTTAGCTCTGTTGTCTTTTTCTCATGTTTCTAAGATAGTTGGTGTTTTACCTGAAAGTTTCACTGAAGTTGGTACATGTTCTAGTTCCGTTTCTTTGGGAACTAGTACTTGATCTTCCCTTGATCCATCTAATGTGAAGTAAACCTGTTCCATCTTCTCCACCTGGTATCAGCATAGAATTGGCTAGTATTGTGACATAATCTCTTACTGTGAGGTGGAACTTAACTCTAAGGTGCTACCTTCCTTTCATTTGGCCTTTCTCAAGGAAGCTAACAAGCCTTGCCTTGCTGAAGGTGGGAGCTAGGGATTGAAGGAATGAGCATGGGAGTCAGCAAACCTGTCCCTAAGACCAGCCAGCCTCAGTGTGGGAGGAAGAGTGTTTACTGAGAGGAGTAAAGGTAATTTCCTTACATTTTGGTGGAAGTAGGGGAGAAAACAACATTCAGAGGCAGTGTTACCAAAAATATCCCTTTCCCTTCATATTCTTCCTCCAGAGCTTATGTATGGTTTCCCTGTGTTCAGAGCTGTTCTTGTGGTTTTAAAGACTTTTGGGATTGGTGGCTGTCTTTTCTGGCTTATGATTCTATCCATTCTCCACTCATATCTATTCCATCTAAATATTTTAATTTTGCTAGACCAGTAGGCCATGGTAGGGAAAGACCATTGGCAGATACCAACTTAGAACTATTAAGCTACAAAATCAGGCCAGCGCCGCGGCTCACTAGGCTAATCCTCCGCCTAGCGGCGCCGGCACACCGGGTTCTAGTCCCGGTCGGGGCGCCGGATTCTGTCCCGGTTGCCCCTCTTCCAGGCCAGCCCTCTGCTGTGGCCAGGGAGTGCAGTGGAGGATGGCCCAGGTGCTTGGGCCCTGCACCCCATGGGAGACCAGGAAAAGCACCTGGCTCCTGGCTCCTGCCATCGGATCAGCGCGGTGCGCCGGCCGCAGCGCGCAGGCCGCGGCGGCCATTGGAGGGTGAACCAACGGCAAAGGAAGACCTTTCTCTCTGTCTCTCTCTCTCTCACTGTCCACTCTGCCTGTCAAAAAATAAAAAAAAATAAATAAATAAAATAAAATAAAATAAGCTACAAAATCAAGGAGCTGTCAGGCCCCTAGTTCTAAGCTATGTTCAACACAGTGCCAGTGTTGCTTTCTTTACTTGTCTTTGCTTGCTTTCTCATTGCCGTAATCCTCAGGGGCAACCAGGCTTGCTATAGATATGAGAAACAGATGACGTAGAATCCTAAGGCAATGCTGCCTTCCTATTACCCTTATACCCAGCATGCTGCTTGCTTTCCTGTGTCCTGTCCTCTCACAATCCCCTTTGCTACCCTCCTTGTTCAGGTTCTAGGATTACAGCTGATTATATTCATCATGAAACACACTCTGTGTGTTTGGCCTTTCTAATGGGGAATACTTGATTTTGAGGAAATGGATGGTTCCTAAATTCTTTACCTCCTCTAACTTTATAGAGCTCTTGTTTCCTGCTGGGATTAGAACAGCCCCATTCCATAAATATGCACTGCTCTTGGCTGCTCTAACTCAGGCCCAGCTCTGACCCAGTTTCATTTTTTTTTTTTTTCCAGATTTGAGTCTGTTAACTAGTGACCCTCAAAAATCTGTATATTTTTGGCCAAGAGGTGGTTACTGACTGGATAAGACATTCTCTGGCCCAAGTGAGAACCTTCAGATGGGGGCAGGGTATATGTACAGGGGGGCTGGTCATTTATGCAGGCCTCATGAGGACTGGGACAAACCAGAGAGCAGGGTTTCAACCTATTAGTGCCCGTAAGAGTTGGAAGATCTTCTGTTTTTTGTGTGTGTGTGTGGTTTTTTTTTTTTTTTTAAAGATTTATTTATTTATTTGAAAGAGTTACACAGAGAGAGGAGAGGCAGAGAGAGAGAAAGAGGTCTTCCATCCACTGGTTCACATCCCACAATGGCTGGAACTGCGCCGATCCAAAGCCAGGAGCCAGCGTCTTCCACACGGGTGCAGGGGCCTAAGGATTTGGCCCATCTTCTACTGCTTTGCCAGACCAAAGCAGAGAACTGGATCAGAAGTGGAGCAGCCAGGTCTCCAACCCGTGTCCATATGGGATGCCGGCACTTCAGGCCAGGGTATTAACCCTCTGTGCCACAGTGTCGGTCCCTCTATTTGTTTTAGAAGTTGGAAGCCTGGAATTTTTTTGTAAAGTTTTTTGATTCATGTAAGAAGGAGAAAGACAAAGCTTCTATCCTCTGGGTCACTGCCCAAATGCCCACACAACTGGGACTGGGAACCTGATCCAGGTCTCCCATGTGAGTGGTAGGAACTCAATTACTTGCTGCCCTTACTGCCTCTTAGAACGTGGGACAGGACTCTAGCAGGAAGCTTAAGTCAGGAACCGGAGCCAGGCATCAAGGCCAGGCACTCTAGTGTGGACGTGTGTGTCCTAACTGGCGTTCCAACTTCCAGGCCAGCTATTCACCCAATTTTTTAAGTGTAAAATATCCTGGGGCTGGCACTGTGGTGTAGGAAGTTAAAACCATGGCCTGTGCTCGCTTCGGCAGCACATAAACTAAAATTGGAACGATATAGAGAAGATTAGCATGGCCACTGCACAAGGATGATATGTAAATTCGTGAAGTGTTCCATATTTTAGCAATATTTGGTGGCAAATATCCAATAAATAGTTTACATCTGTTTAAAAAAACAAAAGCAAAAAAACATGGCCTGCTGTAACAGCATCCATTATGGGTGCTGGTTCGAGTCCTGGCTGTTCCACTCCTGATCCAGCTCCCTGCTAATGTGCCTAGGAAAGCAACAGAGGATGGTCCAAGTCTCTGAGTCTCTTGCACCCATGTGAGAGACCCAGAAGAAGATCCTAGGTCCTGGCTTTGGCCTGGCCCAGCCCCAGACTTTAAGGCCATTTGGGGAGTGAACCAGCAAGTGGAAGATCAGTATTCTCTCTCTCTCTCTCTCTCTCTCTCTGAAATTCTATCTTTCAAGTAAATAACTCAATCTTTAAAAAAAAATACAAATAAATAAGTGTAAAATATCCTGATTTTTAGATGAGTCTGTGTTGGGATATTGGGCCCTGAATTAAAAGACTTTGTGGCCTGTGAGTCTCCCCACAGCTTCTTGTGGACTGCCCCATGTAGCATTGGCTCCTCTCTTGTATTTACTCCCTTCAAGCTTCACCTGGAATTTCTCTGGGGGTGGGAACAGTTGTGGGGAGAACGGTCACATCTGTCCTTTGCCACTCGTGGTGTTTAGTGTTTGTTTTATTGGCTTGGGGGGGGGGTGGATAGGAGTGAAGGGGAGATGCTGAGCAGAAGCACTCGATGTGATTAAACCTCCAGCCGAGCAGACCTGCGGGAGCAGAATATCGACCCCTGGAAAATCAATGGCTGCGGCAGTGGCCAGGCTGCCGTTCGCAGGGGCTCCCACCACAGGCATGCAAGCAGCCCGGCAGCCTTTCTTCCTTCTTACCTCGGCAACGCCCTTAGCCTCCACCCAAAGGGTCAGACCTGCCTCGAGAGATTTTGCTGAGGTGGGTTAGAACAGCAAGTTCTTGTATTTTGCAATTAGATTGAAATTTCTCCAGTGACACAGAGCCCCGCCTCTTGTCAGCCTCCTTTTCAGACGTTGCTTTGCTGCACTGCTGCAGGTCTGGCGACAGTTCTTACTCAGGTGGCCAAGGCCCAGTCAGGGTTATGCTCCCAGTTTTAGAGTTCATTCACTTAAATGTCAGCATCTCTCATTGGGGGGAGTATAGAGTTCAAATGCTGGGGTAAAGGTGGGGTTTGGAGATTAAAGGAAAAAGGGAGGACCAACAGAGTTTGGGTTTCGAGAGTGTACTTTGAAGCAGATTATCGAGTATCAAGCACCTTTCTTGCCTTTTTTGTGTCCTGGCATTTTTCTGCTCCAGTCCTGCAAGCTAGTGGAGAAAATGGGGAGCTAACAGCACACTGCCATCAGCCCTGTAACACTGAGTCTAGAGCAGCTTCCGGTGAGGACAGGGGGCCGGAGGGGTCACGACCATCGTCCTGTATCTTTGGTTTGCAATCTGGTTCAGCAGAATGGCTGGCAGATCTCTCCTGCCAGTGTGGAAGCTTCTGATTCCTCTATTGCTCCCAGAGAGCCATTGTCATCTTTGAAGTTCCCAAGGCTAAAAGATTAGTTTAGTCTATAGTTGGGCCTATGGTGCATCTTTCTTTCTTTTTTTTTTTTTTTTAAGATTGATTTGTTTACTTGAAAGTCAGAGTTACACAGAGAGGAGAGGCAGAAGGAGAGGTCTTCCATCCACTGGTTCACTCCCCAACTGGCTGCAACAGCTGGGGCTGCAACGGCTGGAGCTGCGCCGATCTGAAGCTAGGAGCCAGAGACTTCTTCCAGTTCTCCCACGTGGGTGCAGGGGCCCAAGGACTTGGACTGTCTTCTGCTTTCCCAGGCTGTAGCAGAGAGCTAGAATGGAGTGGAGCAGCCGGGACTCGAAGCGGTGCCCATATGGGCTGTTGGCACTGTAGGCGTCAGCTTTACCCGCTATGCCACAGCGCCGGCCCCCTTTGGTGCATCTTGAAGCAATTGGTCCTCCCACCTAGTTTACTCTGGTGGCTGGGAAATTGGCCAGCCTGATGTATGTTAACTCTGTGGCTCATTCTTGGAGCTTATCTGTGGCCAGGAGGTTGAAACTTGCCTGACTTCTGCTTCCAGAAAGGAACTTTCCCGTCATTTAGCTTCAGAAACCAGCACCCTGAACAAGAGACCCAGTTGTTGTGCTGTTTGGAAGTATGACTGCCAGGCTGGGTGAGGAACAAAGTGGGAACATTTGAAATTTCCTGAGATGAGGCCATCTAGAGGCCAGGGATATCTTTACGTCTCTGTCTGAGCCACACCCTTGTGCTTGATAATAGAACCAGATTCCCCCCTTTACAGAAATTCTCTTGCTGCTTGTTGTCCTACAATTCGAAGACATCTTCCCAACACCCTCCCTTACATCATGTGCCCCTTAGAAAACCCAAGAGTGAGAAAAAGTATATGCCCATAAGCACAAAGTAGATTTAAGATAAAAGTGCTGATTTGAAATAGACCGTGAAGGTTACAGGAAGCATGGAGAGGGACAAGGGGGTACATGCAACCTTGTAGATTTATAGAATTGGATTATCTGGTTTCAGTCTTTACTTCTGTAAAGGAGCTAAGTGAGGCCTAGGGAGGTTAGCCCCTTCCGAGTTGAGTAAGTCACCTAACTTCTGAGCCTCTCTCTTCTTTGATAAAATGGAAGTTATATCAGAAGGTGACAGTAAAAATGAAATGTGAGTCCATCAATTCTTTTAAACATGATAGTTACATTTGTGTAAATTCTGTTTTCTTTCAAAAGAGAGACAGAAAGGGACTTGCTTTATTAACTTGTTTTCAGCATCTTTGGAATTTGGAGATTTGGTCTCCTAGAGCTTTCTTTATGAATCCTGACACATATATGGGGGTTTCCTCTTGGAGGTTGGGCCCCTGAAAGCGTTCTGGAGACAAAAAGAGTCTGACCCCTCTCTGCTGTGCGTTCCCCACCAGGCAGCCAGAAGGTACCAAGAAGAATGAACCATTATCCCCAGAACAATCGCCTATTGTAGGAAAAGAGGAGAGTGAGTCTGGTGGGGGGTCTCATCCTATTTGGTGGTTTCTAGGATACAAACCAAGTTTTTGGAACTGGGTTGGGCAAGAAGGAAATAGTTTTCTTTCTGAGCCTTTCCTGAAGCACTCTCTCTGTACCAGACAGTGAGCGTCGTCCATGCAGGAGGTTGTGCTTAGTCCTGCACTGAAAGGATGGAGCCAGCCCCTGCGTCTTTACATGCCTTCCTCACCACCTGCTTAATGCTTGCCCTGGAAGTACCACCAGGAGTAAGAGGCAGCCTGCTCCCTGTTTTGTGTTCTTGGCATTTCAGCCAACAGCAGCTAGCCTGCTCTCCAAGCATAGGTGGTGGTTAATCTGTTGGATGGAGCCCACTCTTGGAAAAACAGTGCAGCAGGTGGGTAACTCCAGAGTCCCTGCTAGTGTGGGGTGGGTCAGATTGCATTTTCTGACATTTATAACAATGACTAGAGAGATTTTAGAAGAGAAGGTACAACTGAAACGTTACTGAGAATGTATCAGATGACTACAGCTGAGTTGGAAGGTTGCTACCATCTACACGGAGACTCTGTATCTCACACTCATACTCACTAAAAACAAGTGTGTAGGGTTTATTTGGTTCTCTTGATAGGTAGTTTACCTGCAAATAAACACATGCAAAATAATCTGTGCAACTCAGCAAAAGCTCTTCAACTAAATGGGTACAAGAATTCCATCTCGGGGCTCCTCAAGGATTCAGCCAGGTTTCTGAGCATTGCCGTGATCCTGTTCTTTAGACTGGTCCAACAACATTATTTAATCTGCTCGGCAAAATAAACTGATGCCGTCCCCATGTGGCTCTGCTGGGAGGTCTTTTAGCCCCCTCCTCTAACTCTGGTCTGGCATCTTCCTGCTTGAAAATATACTTCATCAGGCAGCCAGTTTTTGTTGAACTTGTGATTCTTCTTGTGAGAGCATCAGTGTGCGCACACACACACACACACACACACTCCACCCCACCCCAACCTCCTCAGCCAGTGAAGTATGGACTATAATTTCAGGCATGGTTTTGTTGTGATGTGAAGAGAAGGTGTTAGCTGCTGAGTTCTGTTTGTCAGCAGAGCCTGACAAACCCATGCTGGCACTCACTGGAGCTGGGCAACCAGTCACAGCTGGAATAGTTATCGTCATGGAGTCCCTGTGGGCTTCCTCTATCAGGTCACATCCCAAAAATAACTTTGGGCAATATTTCAAGTGAAGAAATGAAGGCTTTCGGGGCTGTAGCCAGCCCGGAGTGTGAGATTCTGTGTGAAATAGTTGGACTTGCTCCAGTGCTTTTGATCTGCATGGTAGATGAGCAATAAAATGCATGAAACACGTGAGAAAATTCTCCTGGCCCTGCTGCTTCCTTGGAACCGGCAGGGCACGGAGTAGGCTGATCCTCTTCTCCCATCTCTCAGCAAGATTAAACTCGGAAGAGAGCAAACCTAGGAAAAGAGGTCTTTTCACAGAATGGGCATTGTTTCAATTCTGTGGGCGTCCTTGCAGAAGACCCTTGTTAGGTGGGCCGTGCTGGGGGGCTGAGAATGCGAGTGTCCTCACATGCTGGGCACAGCCCCCATCATGTAGAGTAGGAGCCAGGATGGACTGAACTTCGTCTTTATGAAAGTGTGTTGTAGAAAACAACTTGTTAGGTACATTGAAGTCTGACTCAACAACCAGATATTCAGCTTTTTTGTGGAACAAAAGACCTGAAAAACTTGCTTTTTGTAGGGTAGAAAGCAGAGGTGTGTCCTGTATAATAAAAGGACATGAAGTGCAGAGTAACATCTGTTTGTGTAGATGTGGGGGGAGACTTCTTTTGGTGACTTGTACCCTTACCACCCCCTCCCATTCTCCAATAAAAATAATTACTGTGATTAGCCACTAGGACTGATGGATATGTCTCACATCTTATACTGGTTATGTGTTATTATGTCTCATTCCAGTGTATTGCTGCTGGTCATTTGACCCAAACCAAATAGTGTTAGTGGGTTTCGTATAGAAACCCCAGGGAAATCACAAACTCAGATTTGTCCAGTCTTCACATGTTACCAGCTTGCCCAGGGTCACAACTGATAAGTTCCAAAAGATGGGCCTTGGTCTCCCAGCTCACAGGTCTGTCCTTTTTCCTTCAGTTCACGTGGTATCCCAGGAAGTGAAGAGAATAAGTGAACAGCGTAGGCTTTGGAGTGTAGCAGACTTAAGTTCAGAATTTGTTTCCTCCACTTATTTGCTGGGTGACGACTTAGGCATGTAATCCAATCTCTCTGGCATCAGCTTTCTCTTCTTCAAAGCGGTAGTGAAGGTGGTGCCTACAGCCAAGAATGTAGAAAATTAAGTAACTTCATAAAGTGCCTGCCATGTAGTAGATGCTTCAATGATAGCTGCTGTTAATAGTAGACTATTTGCCTCTTCCTGTACTAACAAAGTTTTTTAAAAGAATTTCAAACCAACTACCCTCATGATGACCATTTGCCTTCTGATGAGAACAAAAGTTTAACAGATTGGCCTCAAATTAGAGAGAGAAGAAAATTAATGCTGCTTCCTTCCCTGGTATTCTTTGCTACATGGGGGTGTTGCCAGTGGCTGTGCTCAGGGCACCTTACCAAAACCATCAGATCTACTGAGAGCACCTCTGGGAAGGAAGTGCTTTGCCAGACACAGACGCCTCTAGGGGCCACAGGAGGTTTTCTTTTCTTTCTTTCTTTTTTTTCCCCAGTATTTATTTTACTTATTTGAAAGGCAAAGTTAGAGGAGAGAGATAAAAATCTTCCATCCTGTGGTTCACTCCCCAAATGGCCGCTATAGTATGGGCTGGGTCAGGCTGAAACCAGGAGACAGGAGCTTTTTCCACATCTCCCAGGTGGATGCAGGGGCCCAAGTACTTGGCACATCTTCTCCTGCTTTCCCAGGTGCATTAGTCGGGAGCTAGATCAGAAGTGGAGCAGCCAGGACTTGAACCAGCGCTCATACGGGATGCCACTGTTGCAGATGGTGGCTTTACCTGCTACTACACAATGCCAGCCCCATGAGGTTTTCTTTAGCTCCTGGGATCCTTAATCTGGTCTCAGGCCCTCACCTTGTGGGTATACAGCAAGCCTGTTTTTTATTTTAACAGAAGTGTGACTAAAGGAAGGAACCTCTCAGTCCCTGCCCTAACCTGATAGCAGTTAGAGGGGTTTTGTGTTTTTTGTTCAGTTGTTTTTGGTTTTGGCTGTTTTTTTCCCTCTCTGTTTTTCAGAAAATGTCTAAGAATACACACCAAATTGAGTACAGGTTCCCATATTGAGGACAGTAGAAAGACAAGGGGACCTTGGCTGTACATGTATTATCTGAAATGTTTTTACCCATAAGAGTGCTTGTAAAAGACAGACACACATACACACACGTATGTTCAAATCAAAACACTTAATTTTTCAAAGCCATGTGAACAGAGCCAAGTTCTTGTTTTGTGGCTGGATCCTTGATTCCTATTCTGTTCTGAAATACTAATTGCTTTCTCCTGTGAGCTAGTAGCTCTTGTTACCAGAAGCTGGCAGTTTGATAAGGAGTAGGCAACTGTGGGAACGTGAGAGCCTCCTGGTCGCCGAGACAACCTGGGCTCTGAGTTCTGCTGCAAGCTGTAGGCCCCACCAGGATTTCAGGACACATTCCTGGCCCTCACAGTTGTCTCCTGTTGTCATCTTGCTGCTCTTTTGAGTCTGTTCTTGGCTCAGAAGCCAGGTGTCCCTGGTACAATGTATTAGCCTTTTCTTGTTGAACCCCGGGCAAGTTTATAGGTCTGGATACTTTACTCCTTTGAGAAGGAGGAGGTCCTGTGGTGTTACCTGGAGGTTGGCCTCTTAAATGTTCATCAATAATAGAACTAATTCTCAGCATTTTTTAAAAAAGTTTTTATTTCAAAAGACAGAATTACAGAGAGAGAGATCTTCCCATCCTCTGGTTCATTCCCCACCAATGGCTACAACAGCTAGAGCTGGGTTGATCACATGACAAGCTTCTTCCAGGCCTCCCACGTGGGTGAAGGGGCCCAAGACTTGGGCCATTTTCCTCTGCTTTCCCAGGCCATTAACAGGGAGCTGGATAGGAAATGGAGTAGCCGGGACCTGGTGCCCATCTGGGATGCCAGTGCTAACAGGCAGCGGCTTTACCCGTTATGCCACAGTGCTGGCCCATCTAGTTGCTTTGTTGAAGTCTGCTATGATATACCAGTTCCACTGCTTATCAACATGAAAACTAGCATTTTCTGACTTCTGAGCTAGCATTAAAGAGCCGGATGCCGAAACTAATGCACACCTCTTCACCTGCCTTTCCTCAGAGCAAGCTTTGGTCCCATAGAATTCCACAGAAATGCTGCCAACCTCACCACGTAGCCAAATGGTTTGTGGAAGATCAGCCAGCCTGGATACTTGAGGGAGGGCCCAAGAGGTGCCCTCTAACATCTAGCCTTATTGTCAGAGTCACATTGAACTGATCTTTCGAAGGTTAGTTCATTTATGTGAGTAGTAATAGACTCAAATCAGACCAAGTTCAATCCCCACCCCTTTTAAGATTTAATTTTTTGAAAGAGTGATAGAGGCATGGGGTGAGGGGAGACAGACACACACACACACAGAATCTTCCATCCACTGGTTCACACCCAAGATGACGACAGTGCCTGGGGTTGGAGTAGGCCAAAGCCAGGAACCTGGAACTCCACCTGGGTCTTCTTTATGGAGGCAGGGGTCCAAGCACTTAGGCCATCTTCTACTGCTTTCCCAGGCACATTAACAGGAAGGGAGCTGAATCTGAAATGGAACAGCTGGGACTCAAACCAGCCCTCTGAAATGTGATACCAGCATTGCAGATGGTGGCTTAACCTGCTATGCCACAAGGCTAGCCCCGAATCTGTTTCTTCAGATTTGTCTCTTTAAGAGAACTCTTCTTAACCATTTAAGTAACAGGGATTTTCATGGTTTCTTCAGCACATAGTTCCCAGCCTGAAGTGGTTGCTGGCAAGTGAACATACGTGGTGTGGTAGGGCAAGGGGGAGGCAGGGAGCATTTCCTGGGGTTGGTTGTATTTTTCATATTGCTAATCTTGGAGTTCATAGAACTTGAGTGAGCTCTTTACTGATTTATTTAAGCAGCACACTCCCCCCCCCCCCAATAGATACCAAATCTCACTGACAAACGGAGCTAGGGGAAAAGCTGAATTTGTTCAGTTGGCAAACATTTGTTCATCTTTGTTGAAAATCAGATGTTGGGAATATAGTCCTAAACCTTGGCAGTTAAGAAATTGCCTTTCTCATACAATGCTTCCCTTTCTCACCCCTTTTGTTTCAAAGGATGACAACTTGGAGTGATTGAATCCTTGGAAATGGAGGTTATCAAAATCTGAAGGAGAAGGGATTGTAAATTTTGCCCAGACTTCTTCTCATAGCTCTTAGCAGCGTTTTGTGAAGTTTCTCCACTGGGAAAGAACTAAAGTCTCATTAAAATAGCTGCTTTCTTAAGACCATAGAACTCAGGGCTGGAAAAGAAGGTGTAGGTACTGGATCTACTTGAGGAAATTAAACAAGGAGCAACAAGCAACGACTTGTGGGCCAGATACCTGCTTTTATAAAGAAAAGTTTTGTTGGAATGTATCTTCACCCTTTTGCTGCTGTATTGTTTGTGACTGCTTTTGTGCTACAGTGGCGGAATTGAGTAGTTTTGAGAAAGATTATATGGCCCGCAAAGTCTAAAATATTTTCCATCTGATCATTAACAGTTTGCCATAAGTGAGCCATAGTACTGTAACTAAGTCATGCGTGTAGCATGTTTGCTTTTGGTTATGTAGGGAGAAGCATGTAGTACAAGCATGTAGTACAAGTGTTGAAAGAGTCTGCCTGACACTACTAATCTGTGTTCTTGTGTGTGTGTTTCAGGATCTGTCTGGCTCAATAGATGATCTCCCCATGGGGACAGAAGGAGCTCTGAGCCCTGGAGTGAGCACATCAGGGATTTCCAGCAGCCAAGGAGAGCAGAGCAATCCAGCTCAGTCTCCTTTCTCTCCTCACACCTCCCCTCACCTGCCTGGCATCCGAGGCCCCTCCCCCTCCCCTGTTGGCTCTCCCGCCAGTGTTGCTCAGTCTCGCTCAGGACCACTCTCGCCTGCTGCAGTGCCAGGTACCCTCAAGTGCTGCTTTTTGGGGAGAGGGAAAGGTGACTGGCCCTAGTGATACTAAGGAGTCCCAACTTTCAACTGGCTCATGTCTGCAGAATTTCCCCTTAGCCCTTGAAAAAGGGAAATAAGATGAGAACCCCATTGGCTGGATCTGTGTATGTGACACTGGGAGATGCTTGGCCTCTCCGTGAGCCATTCCCAGCTCTGAATGACCTCCAGCTAAAATTCTGAGGCTTAGCCATGATTTGCTTACTATTTTCTCTGGAACAGGCAACCAGATGCCGCCTCGGCCACCCAGTGGCCAATCTGACAGCATCATGCATCCTTCCATGAACCAATCAAGCATTGCCCAAGATCGAGGTGAGAGTCTGGGCTTTGGAGGAGGGGCAGAGGGCTAAATCAAAAAACTGAATCACTAGCCAATTGTGAAGTCGGAGTCGACTTGGGGCTGGCGTTGTGGCGTAGCGAGTTAAACTGCTGCTTGAGACACTAGCATCCCATGTGAGAGCACCAGTTAGAGTCCCACTTCTGATCCAGCTCCCTGCTAATGTGCCTGAGAAAGCAGTGGAAGATGGCCTAACTGCTTGGGCCTCGGCCACCCATGTGGGAGATCCTGATGGAGTTCCTGACTCCTGGCTTTGGCCTGGACCAGCCCTGGTCATTGTGGCCATTTGGGGTATGAAGCAGCAGATAGAAGACCTCTTTCTGTCTCTCCTTCTTTCTATAACTTTGCCTTTCAAATAAATAATTCTTAAGAATAAATAGAGTGGACTTGACCATTTTGGTGACTTCAGAATCACAGCCCAACATTCAGTCTTCATTTCTTAGTACTTGTCTGCTTTTTGGTCACGCTCCCTGTCCCTCCATATTGTGCCTCATTTGGTCAGCAATCCTGAAGTGTCAGCTCTGAGTCTTCACTCACTGTCACTCACTTTTTTTCCCTCTTAAGTGTTTATCCATTTTGACTTATTTTAAAGGCTGAGTGAGTAAGTGAGACGGAGAGAGAGATCACCTATCCTTTGACTCACTCCTTTAATGCTTATAACAGCCGGGTCTGGGCCATATGGAAGTCAGGACCCAGGAACCTCATACGGGTCTCCCAGCTGGCTAGCAGAAACTCACGTGCTTGAGCCGTCATCTTCTGCCTCTCAGGCATTTCTGTATGGGATGCAGGTGTCCTAAGCAGCAACTTAACCTGCTGTACCACAGTACCTGCCCTACTCAGTCACAATTTTGTCTTTCATCATTACTCTTTGTCTTTTCAAACTTCCATTTCGTGGAAACAGTTGATATGTCCTAATTAGTGGCTTGGGGCACTTTGGAGGTGCCTGAAAGGCTATATGACCATATAGCACGTGAGAGATTTCATAAAAGTAGCTGCAAGGAGAACATAACAGTGAAGTCCCAGGAGAGCATTTGTCCCTATTATACTGAGCCAATAAGTGTATGTTTGGGGCCAGTGTTGTGGCATAGCAAGTTAAGCCCACTGCCGGCAACCCAGATGGGAGTGCCAGTAGGAGTCCTGGCAGCTCGGCTTTTCATCCAGCTTCCTAAAGGCAGCAGGTGATGGCCCAAGTGTGTGGGCCGCTAACACCACGTGGAACATCCAGATGAAGTTCTTGGCTCCTGGCTTCAGCGAGGCTTAAATCTGGCTGTGCAGCCATTGAGAGAAGTGAACCAGTGGATGGAAGATCTTTCTCTGTCTTTTCCTCTGACTCTGTCACTCTGCCTTTCAAATACATACCTCATATATACATACATACATACATAAACCTTTAAAAATACTAACTGTATGGCTACTACCCACAAATAGGTTATATGCAGAGGAATCCCCAGATGCCCCAGTACAGTTCCCCCCAGCCCGGCTCGGCCTTATCTCCGCGTCAGCCTTCTGGAGGACAGATGCACACAGGCATGGGCTCCTACCAGCAGAACTCCATGGGGAGCTATGGCCCCCAGGGGGGTCAGTATGGCCCACAAGGTGAGTATACTACCCAACTGGGAGTAGGCGGAGGAGAAAATAGTTCCTCACTGATATGTTGTAGAAGTGAGGTGTCCTTTGCCTTAAATCTACCCATCTCAGACTCTGATGTAGGGTTGTACTGGGTTCCATCTTGCCTCTCCTTATCTTTGTCACCATGGAAAAGTATGAGTTTCCTAAGTTTTATTTATAAAATGGGGATTAGGTGTTTAGCCCAGAACTGAGCACAGACTCTTTAGATGTTAGCTGTGGATGTTTTGTTTTGTTTTGTTTGTTTTAATGAATAAGTCCTAGTAGAATAGATTGTTACTTAAAATCAGCTCTTGTCTTGAGGTTGTCGTGGTATAGCAGGTAAAGCCACTGCATCCCAAATGGGCCCCAGTTTGAGTCCCAGCTGCTCATTCTAATCCAGCTTCCTGCTAATGCGTCTGGGAAAGCAGTGGAAGATGGCCCAAGTGCTTGGGCTGTTGCTTCCACATTGGAGACCTGGAAGAAGCTCCTGGTTTCAGTTTGGCCCAGCCCTGCTTGTTGTGGCCATCTGGGGAGTGAACCATTGGATGGAAGACCTCTATGTCTGTCTGTCTCTCTCTCACTCTGTGTAACTCCATCTTTCAAATAAATAAATCTTTTAAAAAACATACATAGATATATACATCAGCCCTAAGTAGATCTAAAGGTGAATATCTTGCACAGAGCATGGGATAGAAAGCAAGGTGAGTGTACTGAAAAGAAAGGATTCCTCTGGGGATTTAAGGGCCCAGATGATAGCAAAGCCAGCCTTGCTCACCTCTTTTTTAAGATGGGGAAACACTACTGCTTTACTTAGTTTTCGCATGGGGGTAAAGGCTACCATGAAGTTTACCTCTTTCCTGACCAAATAGTCAATGATTCTCATTGTTTAGAGTTTTAGAGCTGTGAGTTGCCAGTGAGTCACTAACTCAGTCTCTTGTTTCCTCTCCCCCTCCCCCCTCCAGGAGGCTACCCCAGGCAGCCAAACTATAATGCCTTGCCCAATGCCAACTACCCTAGTGCAGGCATGGCTGGAAGCATAAACCCAATGAGTGCTGGAGGTCAGATGCATGGGCAGCCTGGCATCCCACCTTATGGCACACTCCCTCCAGGGAGAATGAGTCATGCCTCCATGGGCAACCGGCCTTATGGCCCTAACATGGCCAATATGCCACCTCAGGTTGGGTCAGGGATGTGCCCCCCACCAGGGGGTATGAACCGGAAAACTCAAGAAACTGCTGTCGCCATGCATGTTGCTGCCAACTCTATCCAAAACAGGTAAGGCCTGGAAAGTAAAAGGGGTGTCAGTGCAAGGAAATCTACCATAGACCCATTTAGTGATTGAGGTGCTTCTGGAACTAAATCAGAACATTGTATGTATGCACATGTAACAGGTAGAAACATATCAAGAGCTCTTTAGAGACTAGGTTTTATTAGATTATAGTGTTTAAAAAAAAAAACAACAGAATTATTGGTTCTTAAGCATCTTATATTGATATCAAATTTCACATGACCAAATATGTATATAAAGGACTTTATACTATATGTAAAGAACTATAAACAGATTATGTTGATTAGCAAAGTAAGTCTTCAGGAGAGGTGGATTCACTTCTGTCAGTCTAATTTTTTGGTTTCTAAAAGGATGGTTAGTGATAAACATGATTTGAATCTGGTGTGAAGAATGGAAGAATGGTAGTATTGTGGTTGTTGATGGTCCTGTGCATTGACTGGTATTGAAGTGCAGGAGGCTCCTGTGTGAGGTCCAGCGACTTGAAGAGTTATCTCTTCATCAGTCTCAGACTTCTGTGAATATGATTTCACTGTTATTCAAGATACAACTCCTTATACCACCCTATTGTTAGTGCCCATGACTCTTAAAATGAATCTCATTGCCGTATTGATAAACCACAATAAAACAGAGCAGTTGACTAAAGAAGTGGGTTTGGTAGACCTTCACAGTGATGAAGTGCAAAGTTTGTGTTATGACCATCAAGAAAGATTGTAAAGCCATCTCCAGATGCTTTGTCCAGGGGTCCAATTTGATTAAGGCTTGGTACAATTGAGCATTTCATTTAGGCTGTTAAAAGGAAATACAACTTGAGGGGGTGATTTATAGAGTTCAACCCTTCTTAGACTCTTGTGGGAAGTAGAAAATGAGAATATCTAACTGTTACATAGTTCTATTTGGGGGAAGACCCATATGCTTTTTCCTTTTAAGCCTAACTAGATGGTCATACAGCCTTAATTTTAATTAGCTCAAATCCCAATCTGAAAGCTTCATGTTTGTAACCTATCTCTCACTTTCCCTCTTCTTCCTTAGGCCACCAGGCTACCCCAATATGAATCAGGGGGGCATGATGGGAACTGGACCTCCCTATGGACAAGGGATTAATAGTATGGCTGGCATGATCAACCCTCAGGGACCCCCATACCCCATGGGTGGAACCATGGCCAACAATTCAGCAGGTATGTTCTTGCCTTGCTCACCCTAGAGAATGTTTCAAGAGTGATCGTCACATGCTAACTAATGTATTGGACATGCGAATTATGTCCTCTCTTTTATAGGGATGGCAGCCAGCCCAGAGATGATGGGCCTTGGGGATGTCAAGTTAACTCCTGCGACCAAAATGAACAACAAGGCAGATGGGACACCCAAGACAGAGTCCAAATCCAAGGTATCGAGTTTGTCGTGACTCCTTTCAACTTTGGATCCTATTCTTTTTCAGTGATAGGAAGGGAAAAGAAAAGAGAGTGATGAGTCTAGCCTGTTAGGACATCACTAAGTAATCTGAAAACCCCGCAGTTGCCTCTTCTTATCATGAAGGGGCCCAGAATAATAGCTCATTGAATTAGGTTTGAGTTAGCTCAAAGAATCGTGAAGTAAATAGCGTTGATTCTCATACCTCTGTAACACTGTAAGACACTGCTGTGTAGAAGTCTCTGAATTGTTTGGCTGGTGCCCTCTGTGAAACTGACTGCCTTCTGTACTTACTGGAACATTGATAGACGGTATGCACCATGGACAGTTAGTTCCTGTCCTCTTTCTGGACCTTACTCACAGCAGCAGGAATGGTTAGTGGCCTGTGTTCTATAAAGGGGGAGATGACGCTGAGGTCCTCGGCCTCCCCATGGGTTGGTCATAGTGTGTTCTCTGTCAGACTGTATGGCAGCCTTGGTACATGCTCGGTGCTCAGATCATCTCAAACGTTTCTGTCTTTGTGCATACCATCACTTTCCCTATCTGCGTCAGTAGGGAAAGTAAAAGACACCTGCTACCTCCTTGGCTCTTCCCCTCTGGCTTCCAACCCTTTTTGGCCATCTTCCTGTCTTGAACAAAATAATGCCCAAAGCCTTTCAAGCAAGTAGGAGACCTATCTTTTTTTTTTTTTTTTTTTTTTTTTTTGATTACAGAGAGAAGGGTAGAAAGAGATCTTTTTTTTTTTTAATTTTTTTTTATTTTTTATTTTTTGACAGACGGAGTGGACAGTGAGAGAGAGAGAGAGAGACAGAGAGGAAGGTCTTCCTTTTTGCCATTGGTTCACCCTCCAATGGCCGCCGTGGCCAGCGCGCTGCGGCTGGCGCACCGCGCTGATCCGATGGCAGGAGCCAGGTACTTATCCTGGTCTCCCATGGGGTGCGGGGCCCAAGAACTTGGGCCATCCTCCACTGCACTCCCTGGCCACAGCAGAGAGCTGGACTGGAAGAGGGGCAACCGGGATAGAATCCGGCGCCCTGACCGGGACTAGAACCCGCTGTGCCGGCGCCGCAAGGCGGAGGATTAGCCTAGTGAGCCATGGCGCCGGCCAGGGTAGAAAGAGATCTTTCCATCTGCTGGCTCACTCCCCAAATGGCTACAACAGCTGGGGCTAGGCCAGGCCAAGTCAAGAGCCAGGAACTTCATCTGGGTCTCCTGTGTGGATGACAAGGACCCATGTGCTTGGGACATCTTCCGTTGACTTCCCAGGCTCATTAGCAGGGAGCTGGATTGAAAATGAAGCAGCTGGTACTTGAACTGGCGCTCATTTGGGATGCTGACATTGTAAGCAGCTGTTTAACCCCTGTCCTTTTTTGAGAAGTATAAGAGTTTCTCTTCATTTAGTTCATCCTGTTGTCTCAAGATTGTTCAGTTTCGGAAGCTCTCTAAACAGTGCCTGAGTGTGTCCAGGCTTCTGGTAGTGGTAATGGGAGTAGTACTGGCATTGATGTGTGTTGGACAAGAATTTGAAACTCAGCCTTACCACTTAAAATCTGTCAGGTATTAGTCATTGCTGCCTTGTGCCTACTTCCCTGTCTTTAAAATGGGGATAAATGGGGACGGTGTTGAGTCGCTGCTTGCAATACAGCATTCCATATTGGAGTACTGGTTCAACTCCTGGGTGCTCCACTTCCAATCTAGCTCCCTGCTAATGCTCCTGCGAAGGCAGTGGATGGTATTTCAAGTGCTTGGGCCTTTGCCTACCATGTGGTAAACCAGGATCGAGTTCCTGGCCCTGGCTGTTGCAGCTATTTGGGAATTGAACCAGTGGATAGAAGATCCCTCCCCCAAACCCGCACCCCCCACCCCGACTCTCTGCCTTTCAAAGTAAATAAATCTCCTTTTTAAGTGGGATAAATTATGCCACCTAATAAATAAATGAATCTAGCACAGCTCCCAGTATGTAGCACACAGTCTGTGTCCTTTATAGAAAGATGGAGCTCCCACTTACAGGGTCAAGTGATCACCCTAAAGTAAGAAGCTTTACCTCTGCCCTAATCAGGAGACTTCTGAATCCCTTAGCGTGGGCTTTGAATCCAAACAGTCCATGACTTTTGACCTGTCCCTTCCAGAAATCCAGTTCTTCTACTACAACCAATGAGAAAATCACCAAATTATATGAGCTGGGTGGTGAGCCTGAGAGGAAGATGTGGGTAGACCGTTATCTGGCTTTCACGGAGGAGAAGGCCATGGGCATGACAAATCTGCCTGCTGTGGGTAGGAAACCTCTGGACCTCTATCGCCTCTATGTGTCTGTGAAGGAGATTGGTGGATTGACTCAGGTGAGTGCCTGACGTTTGGCCTTCCTTGTAGTTTTAAGCGCCTTCCCTCCAGGTACTCGTTAGCCTCCCATGACACTGTGCATCCCACAGGGACATTCCTCTCCTGCTGTCTGAGTCACAGGAAACACAGGGTTTCCAGAAGATGTGGCAAAGACTGACACTTCTTGGTGGTATGAGCTGTTAGCATTCAGTTTTTCATGCATCTAGGATCCCACTGGGATACATAGGGCAAGTTGTGGTTCCACAGAAGGCAGATTGATGTAGCAAGTGCAGGGAGGGTTTAGAGAGATGTGGCCTGGTTTTAAGTCCTGTCTTAGCCATTTCGCAACATGTGTGGCCTGAATAACGTTGTGTAAGCCACTCTGAGCCTTACTTTTCTCACTTGTAAAGTGGGGACAGTGCGCGCCCTGCTAGGCTGTTAGAAATAATACATACACAGGTTTCAGCAGGACTTCTGCCACATGACTGCATCTGCAAGAAGGTACAGGAGCATCTGGAGAAGCTGCTGACCCCTCACTCCAGGAAGCTTCCCAGTGCGGACAGGATTTCAGGAGCTACTAAACAGAAATAGTCTGTGAATTAGTAGGCAATTGTGTGTTTCGTCACCCACTATGGGAGACGTGTGTGAATGGTAGGCTCTGAACCGCTTGCCACCCCGAGGCTTGTCCCTACCCTGATACCTTACGGCTTCATTTTAGACTCAGCCCAGGAAGCACACAGGTGAGTCCGCCCTGACAGCATGCTGTGCCTTGTTAGACTATTCACTAGTTACCATACCAGAAGCCTGCTCTTAGATCAGTTTGTGGCTGAGCTTAGGGGGAGGTGTGGCAGGGAGAGACTTACTCCAAACCTCCTAAATCAGAGGAGGAAAACAGCTGTCACCAGCAGAAAAGAAAGTGATTGGAATGAAGCCAACCAGCAGTCAGTTATGAATTCTTTCTCCCTTCAGGCTTTATTCCCCTCCCCCACAAAGGAAAACAAAACCAAACAAGACACGTGCACACCGCCACTTAACTGGCGTGGGAAGCAAAGCCGCTGAGGCTTCTGATGTGACCTGAGCTTATTTCTGTACTTCTCCCTGACATTAAGCTCTCACAGTCAGGCTTCTCCTGCCTCTGTGGCGTGGGGGCATCCTGTTGGCTTTGGCTTCTGATCCAGTGGGTCTCTGGATCCACTGAACCTAAGATGTGAAGTACAAAAGAAATCCCCAAAGCCTAGGCCCTATCTTCTAGTTTACAAAAGGATGTACATACTCAGATATAATTGAACTTTTTTAAAGTTCAATGATGATGAGAAGTCAGGAGAAAGAGTAGTATTTTAAGTTAGTGAAAGTTGTGAGAAGACAGGAGATGAGTCCTGAGTTTTTCTGAAGGATTAGTAGGGTTTATAGGTTCATTCCAGGAGACTGGACCAGATGCATGGAGATGGAGAGACTGGGATATAGCAAGGCCATCTCTACACCCTCTTCTAGGAAGTACTCCTAGCTACCTGCCCTCTGTCTAGGTTGTTCCCCTCCATACTTTTCCCTTAAACTTTTGTCTCTGTATCACGGGTTCCAGATCAAGGAGTCTCACAATCTATTGAGCTTCTTTGGTGGCTCTAGACTGGAAAGCCATTGCTCGCCTGCCTTTGAGGGACAGGCTGTATATGGTAGGGGAATAAGTACAGGAATCCTCGAAGGAACAGACCTGCCCAGTTGAAGCAGAAAGACTGACTGTAGGAAGCATCTGGGGAATGGTCTTTAGTCGTTGTATCCAGAAGCTGAGGAAAGGAGGCAGAACTGTAGGCTGGTGGGTGTGGAATTACAAAAAGAAGTCGTAAGTCCCTGAATGTCTGGACGGTCAGGACAGTGACCGAGAAAAGGGGTGAAGGAAAGGAGTCTGTAGGTACATGTCCCTGAGATGCAGGGGAGCAGTTAGTACAAGAACATCAAATCGGCAGAGAGCCCCATCCTGAGGATCAGGTGTCAGCATCCCCAGTTTAACGAAGTAAGTCAAGCAGGGTGGTCACTGATACTACCACGAATCTCCATTTTATAAAATGTTAGGTTTTCATTAGTGCATTTGAAATGGGATTTGGGTCTGACTGTGGTCTGCATGCTGTTTTCAGCAGTGCCCTTTATAAAGCAAAGACTGACTATGCTTCTGTTCTAGTAGTCATGTGCAGTTCGCTCTGTTTTGAATATTCATTGTGTGATAGTTGCAGTGAAATATACTGAGGGTAGAGTGAAGCCAGCCACAGACTGAGCATAGCACTTGTTATGGGTGACCCACCAAAAAGGATGAACTTTTGCAGTTACCTCAGAACTCTGATTGTAAGGCTGGTGCTGTGGTGTAAAACTAAAGCTGTCACCAGCAATGCTAGCATCCCATGTGGGCGCTGGTTTGTGTCTCAGCTGTTCCACTTCTGATCCAGCTTCCTGCTAATGGCCTGGAAAAACAAGAGATCGTTGGGGTGCTTGGGCCCATGTTACCCACATGGGAGTCTGGGAAGAAGCTCCTGGCTCCTGGTTTTGACCTGGCCCAGCCCTAGCCATTATGGCCATCTGGGGAATGAATGAGCGGATGGAAGATCTCCCTTTCCCTCTCCCTCTCCCTCTGTGACTCTGATTTTCAAATAAATAAATCTTTGAAGAAGAAAAAAAAAAAAAAAAAAAAAGACCTCTGGTTCCACGAGAGTCCTGGGGTTTGAAGCTTTGGAACAGGAAAGACTAGGTTGATGATACACCCTAAGTCTTCTGGTTGCTTGTACAGGTCAACAAGAACAAAAAATGGCGGGAACTTGCAACCAACCTCAATGTGGGCACATCAAGCAGCGCTGCCAGTTCCTTGAAAAAGCAGTATATCCAGTGTCTCTATGCCTTTGAATGCAAGATTGAACGGGGAGAAGACCCTCCCCCAGACATCTTCGCAGCTGCTGATTCGAAGAAGTCCCAGCCTAAGATCCAGCCTCCCTCTCCTGGTAAGGACAAGTGGAACAGCCCTACCAAGGATGAGGGCCTAGTACCCTGGCTACTTACTCCCGGTGCTTGTCTCCGGGGTAGAAGAGGAGATGCCAGGGCTTAACAGGTTGGCAGACTAGAGAGCGGGCAGGGGTGATTCCTTTGGGACGTATGCTGCGGCAGCCTTTTAAGTTTTAATTTTCGCTGTACACCTGGCATTTTGCCAAGTGTTTGTAAACTAGTGAGTGGGAGAGACACCCGCAGAGTGGAGAAAAACTGACAGATAGTGAGGCAGGGCCATCTGGGGGAGCTGTGGCCCACTGATGTCAGTGCCTTAGAATGCAGCTCAGACTAGAGCCCTGGATTCCCCAGGGAGCAGAGAAGGTGATGAATGGGATGGAAGGGCGGGGAGGGGATGTGAATGGAATGCTGATGGGAGTGCCTCTGCCCACCCTTCTTTCTGAGAGGAGGCTGGGGCCCAGGCATGCATGAGGAGGGAAAAGGGCCAAGACCCTGGAAGGTGGGTGTGAACACATGTGCCCTGGTGCTGACCTGGGGGTGTGACAAGTGCCTGAGATGACTCATCCGCTGAGGGAGGTCTCAGCAGTGGGACATGTGCCTGGAATGGTAACTAATGGAGACAGTAATTACTGGTAGTTCTGTGCTCATCAGCTTAGAGGAACGTTTGAACCTGAGGGATGACACTGTGCTGGAGGCTTGAGAGTAGAAGCCCCTAGACTCCTAAAGTGCAACATAGGTTTGGGGCAAGGTGAACCCTGCCCTCCCAGGATTGTGCAGGCTATGACTGGAAGCTTGTGTACACCAGAGTTACAGTGTTTAACAGGTTTACAGACAAGATCCTTGGAAAAGTCAGGAAAGCAGCCTTGACTCAAGGAGTCAGTGGAGCGGTGATGTCATGGATACATCACTCTTCTCCAAATGTACAACAAACGCAAGGAGCAACAAAACCCTCCAGTTCCCTTCTCTATGACCTGGCCTTGCAGATCCCCTACTGAGAAGGGTGAGGGAGGCTTTAAAGCCTTGGGAAAATCTTTCCCAGAGCACTCCTGGGGCATTACTGTGCTTCTGTGAGAACTGAGCACTTCCTGGTAAGAAAACGCCTCACCTGTGTCTCTGTCCACAGCGGGGTCAGGGTCTATGCAGGGGCCACAGACGCCCCAGTCCACCAGCAGTTCTATGGCAGAAGGAGGAGACCTGAAGCCACCAACTCCAGCATCCACACCACACAGCCAGATCCCCCCCTTGCCAGGCATGAGGTAAGCCAGGAGCAGGGCAGATGGTTTGGGGGACCCTGGGGCAGGGGCAGTGGAACTCCTTTGCAGCCTGCAGATAGTTCCCTGCCCTGCCTGCCCAGCCAGCTGACTCCTGCATGTCTGTGGTACGCTGGAGAAATTAGATTGTTTGGGGTATCATTGGTTTTTCTCATTCTGGAGCAGGAGCAATTCAGTTGGGATCCAGGATGCCTTTCCTGATGGAAGTGACCCCACATTCCAGAAGCGGAATTCCATGACTCCAAACCCTGGGTACCAGCCCAGTATGAATACCTCTGACATGATGGGGCGCATGTCCTACGAGCCAAATAAGGATCCTTATGGCAGCATGAGGAAAGGTGACCAGCTGCTGTTGCCTGTGTGCCTGTGGTGGGGGCTTATCTGGAGGCTGGCTCCAGGTTCTCATTGAGCCGTGCTCTGAGACAGTGTTTCCTGACCTAACCACCCTTCTTCATCGCTATCTCCTTCCTTGTTTCCCCCTCCCTGGGCTCACCTTGTTACCCCTTAAAAATTAGTACAAGGTTTTTGCTGATTGGGTCTCTGTAGAGTTGTGTTTGAACCTGTCAGGAAAGAATGAGAGCAAGAAGAGGGCCTGGGTCTTTGGAGCCAGCCCAGTGTGGATTGATTGGTCAGCCTGCTGGCCTCTCCCTTTGCTCACTGCCTTCCTTTCTGCATTCAGCTCCAGGGAATGATCCCTTCATGTCCTCAGGGCAGGGCCCCAACGGTGGGATGGGTGACCCCTACAGCCGGACTGCCGGCCCTGGGCTGGGAAATGTGGCGATGGGACCACGACAGCACTATCCCTATGGAGGTCCTTATGACAGAGTGAGGTAAGCATGGCCACTGCTCTTGTCCCGCCCTGGCACCCACTGCTCCAGCCATGATGCCCTCGAACTCAAACCACTGCTCTAATTTTGTCCAGGACGGAGCCTGGACTCGGGCCTGAGGGAAGCATGGGCACGGGGGGCCCCCAGCCGAATCTTATGCCTTCCACCCCAGACTCGGGGATGTACTCTCCCAGCCGCTACCCTCCACAGCAGCAGCAGCAGCAGCAACGGTGAGTGCAGCCTGGTGCGAGGGGGGCTGCGGCACTGGCTTGGCCCTCGCCTGCCCTCATCCTCAGTCTCTCTCCTGCAGACATGATTCCTATGGCAATCAGTTCTCCACCCAAGGCACCCCTTCCGGCAACCCCTTCCCCAGCCAGCAGACCACAATGTATCAGCAGCAGCAGCAGGTGAGGAGGGAAGCTGGGAATGGGTTCCCTTCACAGCCACCCTGTGGAAGTCTAAGAGCTGGTTTGGGTAGCTGGGTGTCCTCTCGCCCAACTAGCCAGTTCTGCCTGAAGAGCCGGGTCCTCAGTCTGGTCCCCCCAGTCCTCCAAAAGGGCTAGAAAGGGACTTGATTTTGATTTTTGAAGTTTTGCACGTTTTTTAACTTGGAGACTAGCGAGGAAGAAAGAGTGGTGGTTTCTTTGAGAAACAACTTAAGAAGATGCTTTGTAAAAGTGATTCCTTGTTCTCTTGGAGTCTTGAGTGCTCTCTTCTGAAGCGACAGATATAAGCCGAGTGTCCAGGTGTAGCATCCTAGCATCTGTGGGTTTTGTGTCTCTGGGGGCAGAGTATTAACTTTCCCTCTGCTTATCTCTTTTAGAATTATAAGCGGCCAATGGATGGCACATACGGCCCTCCTGCCAAGCGGCATGAAGGGGAAATGTACAGTGTGCCGTACAGCACTGGGCAGGGGCAGCCTCAGCAGCAGCAGTTGCCCCCAGCCCAGGCCCAGTCTGCCAGCCAGCAGCAAGCTGCCCAGCCTTCCCCTCAGCAAGATGTGTACAACCAGTACGGCAATGCCTATCCTGCCACTGCCACCGCTGCTACTGAGCGCCGACCAACAGGCGGTCCCCAGAACCAATTTCCATTCCAATTTGGCCGAGACCGTGTCTCTGCACCCCCTGGCTCCAGTGCCCAGCAGAACATGCCACCACAAATGATGGGCGGTCCCATACAGGCATCAGCTGAGGTTGCTCAGCAAGGCACCATGTGGCAGGGGCGTAATGACATGACCTATAATTATGCCAACAGGCAGAGCACGGGCTCTGCCCCCCAGGGCCCCACGTATCATGGTGTGAACCGAACAGATGAAATGCTGCACACGGATCAGAGGGCCAACCACGAAGGCCCGTGGCCTTCCCATGGCACACGCCAGCCCCCATATGGTCCCTCTGCCCCCGTGCCTCCCATGACAAGGCCCCCACCGTCTAACTACCAGCCCCCGCCAAGCATGCAGAATCACATTCCTCAGGTATCCAGTCCCGCCCCCCTGCCTCGGCCAATGGAGAACCGCACCTCTCCCAGCAAGTCTCCGTTCCTGCACTCTGGGATGAAAATGCAGAAGGCAGGTCCACCAGTGCCTGCCTCGCACATAGCACCTGCCCCTGTGCAGCCCCCCCTGATTCGGCGGGACATCACGTTCCCACCTGGCTCTGTTGAAGCCACACAGCCTGTGTTGAAGCAGCGAAGGCGGCTCACAATGAAAGACATTGGTAAGGAGAACTCCCTGCCTGGGTTGCTTAATCTGCCCCTTCCCACCTTGTCCGTTGTTTCTGCAAGCCTCATATTCTGGATAAGGTTGTATCTGGTCCAGTGTTGACTAAAAACCACAGAACTTGGGGTAAGGAAGAACTAAGCTGATGCCAGGTTCAAGGCCTTGCCATGCAGCGATGCCCCAGGGAGCTTAGACGCTGTGAGAGGCAGGTGTGTGTCATCTCTGGGTGAACCACCTTCCACCTCGTATGTCTCCAGAGTAGCCTGACTGATGGGGCAGCCCTGGGGTTGCCTCCAGCCAACCTGGGCTTGGTGGATGGACGACACAGAGGTTTATTTCAGGAACCCCGGAGGCATGGCGGGTAATGATGTCCCTCAAGTCTGGGCTCCTGGCAGAGAGCACGTGGGCATTAGACACCATTAACATCCTTCTGTATGACGACAACAGCATCATGACCTTCAATCTCAGCCAGGTGAGTACAGATTGCAAGGGCCCAAGGTCCTCTTCACACAGGTTAATACTAAATGGTACGGGGATGAAGCAGATGCCAGCCCATGTGGCCTGCCTCTCTCAGCCATCTTCTTGCTGGTATGCTGCTGTTTCTCTTGCCACTGGACACTGGCTCAGGACATTGAGAGCAGTAACAATTTGTGTATTCTATGTAAGAGACAATTACTGGTATTGGTTAAAGAAAAACTTGATGTTGGTGAGGATGCCATATTTTCTAGACCTGAGCAGAACTGAGCAGAGCAATTTCCCTGCTTTTCCCTCTCTCGCTTCTCCTCTTGAGCAGAAGAGGTCTTTGTTGATGCCAGGAGAGAGACAGAGAGAAAGGTGTTCCTTCCGTTGGTTCATCCCCCCAAGTAGCCACACAGCCAGTGCATTGCGGCTGGCGCGCTGCGCCTATCCGAAGCCAGGAGTCAGGTGCCTCCCCCTGGTCTCCCATGGGGTGCAGGGCCCAAGGACTTGGGCCATCCTCCACTGCACTCCCGGGCCACAGCAGAGAGCTGGACTGGAAGAGGAGCAACCGGGACAGAACCGGCACCTCGGGCAGAGGATTAGCCTAGTGAGCCGCAGCGCCGGCCCTTTGTTTGTTTGTTTGTTTTTTAGGAGCTGCTTGTTTTAAATGATCATCTTTGCTTTCATTTTACTTGAAAAGCAGAGGGACAAAGACAGATAGACGTCATCTATCTGCTGATTCATTCCCCAGATTCCACAATAGCCGGGGCTGGGCCAGGCTGAAGCTGGGAGACCTGGAGCCTCCATCCGAGCCTCCCCTGTGGGTAGCAGGAACCCAAGTACTTAAGCCATCCCTGCTGCCTCCCAGGGTGCAGTCGCAGGAAGCTGGATGGGAAGCAGAGTTGGGACTCAAACCAGGCACTTCACTGTGGGCTGTGGGTGTGGGCATCCCAGATGGAGCATAACCACTGTGCCCAGCTGCTGCCCACTTCCTCCCACACCCCATGCTTTTGTCCGTTTCTGAAAGGTGCTTGCACATTTGATTCTGCAGACCAGCACGTGCACCTTGAGTTTTCCCAGTAGCTGGGAAGAGTTTGTGCTGCACCATCCTACTCTTTGTTTTGATAGTCTTTAGTACCTACCATCTTGTTGATCAGGGAGCTGATGGGGCATTGTTACTGGTGGTGACTGCTTACTGTGCCCTCACTTTTTGGCAGACCATTAATAATTTGTTTCGTGTCATCCTCAGAGCAGGCCATGTAGTAAATAGTAAATGAACTCAGTCTCATCCTGCCCAGTGGGATACTTCCGATTCCAAAGCCTGACTTGATTCTCATTGTATGATATCGCTCCCCATGAGAAAGTAAAGGAACAATTCTGATGGAGCAATTTCCATGTGCCAGGCGTTTAACATATTCCATTCGACCTCAGAGCAACCCTTGTAAACTTTTAGGAATATTGATCATTTCATACAGCTAGCTAGTTCCTGGAAAAAACAGATTTCAAACTTAGATCTTTCTGATCCAAAAGCCTGTATTTTTTTCCACTCTGCTGCAGCCAAAGAGTAATTTGACTGGAGATTAATGTTTTCTTTTAGAGGTGTATGGCCTGTATAAAAGATCCAAGCTGGAATTTGGGTCTCCTTAGCATTGGCTCAGACCAGCGTTTAGAGCTGAAGCCTTATCCCACTGCAAGGTTCATGGAGGTGTACCTCCTGGAACGTCGGGGAGTTTGGAGAGGAGCGTACATACGTCTGTCCACACTGCACTCTCTTCTCTTAGCTCCTGTTGAAGGAGATCATCCCTCTGTGCTGTGTAGCTTGGGCTCAACTTGGTAGTGGCCTGTGGCGAGTGTCACAGGAAAGACAGTTGTGGTGTCCATTGAGTAGGAAAACCAGCCTGATGAAGAAAAGCAAAAGAGTGGTTGGGAAACAGAGACAGAGACGGGAGGCTCTGGCGGGTGAGGTGCGGTGCTGCTGGCTGGCGTTTCCCTGCCACTGGAGGCAGGCGAGTGTGCAGGTGGTGTGGGCGGGAGGCCTGGGGGACTAAGATAAACAGCCTGCGCTGTGGAAAGCCTCGGGAAGGGAGCAGCTCTGCCCTCCCCGTGATAGTCACATGACCTCAAAGGAAAGGGGAGGGGAAGCCGCGTCAGGGGGTGTCTCACGTCAAGGATTCTCTTTGTAGGACATTGTTCTCCCTTAATTTACTTCCTGTTCTTTCTCTTCTAGCTCCCAGGGTTACTAGAGCTCCTTGTGGAATATTTCCGACGATGCCTGATCGAGATCTTTGGCATTTTAAAGGAGTATGAGGTGGGTGACCCAGGACAGAGAACACTACTGGACCCTGGGAGATTCAGCAAGGTGTCTAGTCCAGCCCCCATGGAGGGGGACGAGGACGACGAAGAACTTCTAGGTCCTAAACTAGAGGAGGAAGACGAGGAGGAAGTTGCTGAAAATGATGAGGAGCTGGCCTTTTCAGGCAAGGACAGGCCGGCCTCGGAGAATAACGAGGAGAAGCTGATGAGCAAGTTTGACAGACTTCCGGTGAAGGTCGCACAGAAGAACGACCCGTTTGTGGTGGACTGCTCAGACAAGCTTGGGCGCGTGCAGGAGTTTGACAGCGGCCTGCTCCACTGGCGGATCGGCGGGGGGGACACCACCGAGCACATTCAGACCCACTTTGAGAGCAAGACGGAGCTGCTGCCTTCACGGCCTCATGCCCCCTGCCCTGCGGCGCCCCGGAAACATGTCACAACAGTAGAGGGTACGCCTGGGACAGCAGAACAGGAGGGGCCCCCACCTGATGGCCCCCCCGAGAAACGGATCACAGCTACTATGGATGACATGCTGTCCACACGGTCCAGCACGCTGACCGAGGAGGGAGCCAAGAGTGCAGAGGCCACCAAGGAAAGCAGCAAGTTTCCATTCGGCATTAGCCCAGCACAGAGCCACCGGAACATCAAGATCCTAGAGGACGAGCCCCACAGTAAGGATGAGACCCCACTGTGCACCCTTCTCGACTGGCAGGATTCCCTTGCCAAGCGCTGCGTCTGTGTCTCCAATACTATCCGAAGCCTGTCGTTTGTGCCAGGCAACGACTTTGAGATGTCTAAACACCCAGGGCTGCTGCTCATCCTGGGCAAGCTGATCCTGCTGCACCACAAGCACCCAGAACGGAAGCAGGCACCACTAACTTACGAGAAGGAGGAGGAACAGGACCAAGGGGTGAGCTGTAACAAAGTGGAGTGGTGGTGGGACTGCTTGGAGATGCTCCGGGAAAACACCTTGGTCACACTCGCCAACATCTCGGGGCAGTTGGACCTCTCCCCATACCCCGAGAGCATTTGCCTGCCTGTCCTGGACGGACTCCTGCACTGGGCAGTTTGCCCTTCAGCTGAAGCCCAGGACCCCTTCTCCACCCTGGGCCCCAATGCCGTCCTCTCCCCCCAGAGACTGGTCTTGGAAACCCTCAGCAAACTCAGCATCCAGGACAACAATGTGGACCTGATCCTGGCCACACCCCCCTTCAGCCGCCTGGAGAAATTGTATAGCACCATGGTGCGCTTCCTCAGTGACCGAAAGAACCCGGTGTGCCGGGAGATGGCCGTGGTACTGCTGGCCAACCTGGCGCAGGGGGACAGCCTGGCAGCCCGCGCCATCGCCGTGCAGAAGGGCAGCATCGGCAACCTCCTGGGCTTCCTGGAGGACAGCCTCGCTGCCACCCAGTTCCAGCAGAGCCAGGCCAGCCTCCTCCACATGCAGAACCCGCCCTTTGAGCCAACGAGCGTGGACATGATGCGGCGGGCTGCCCGCGCGCTGCTCGCCCTGGCCAAGGTTGATGAGAACCACTCGGAGTTCACGCTGTACGAGTCACGGCTGTTGGACATCTCGGTGTCACCGTTGATGAACTCACTGGTTTCACAGGTCATTTGTGATGTACTGTTTCTGATTGGCCAGTCATGACAGCCGTGGGACACCTCCCCCCTGTGTGTGTGTGCGTGTGTGGAAAACTTAGAAACTGACTGTTGCCCTTTATTTATGCAAAACCACCTCAGAATCCAGTTTACCCTGTGCTGTCCAGCTTCTCCCTGGGGAAAAAAGTCTCTCCTGTTCTCTTACCTCCTCCTCCCCTGCCCCCCACCCCCACCTTTCTGTTCCTTGCCCTCACCTTAAACCCCTCAGGACCCCACCCTATTTGAAAAGACAAAGCTCTGCCTACATAGAAGACTTTTTTTATTTTAACCAAAGTTACTGTTGTTTACAGTGAGTTTGGGGAAAAAAATAAAATAAAACTGGCTTTCCCGGTCCTTGCATCAACGGGATGCCACATTTCATAACTGTTTTTAATGGTTAAAAAAAAAAGGAAAAAAATACAAAAAAAACTCTGAAGGACAAAAAAGGTGACTGCTGAACTGTGTGGTTTATTGTTGTACATTCACAATCTTGCAGGAGCCGAGAAGCTGGCAGTTGTGGACAGACTGTTCACTGGAGAGGCCTGTGCAGTAGAGTGTAGACCCTTTCATGTACTGTACTGTACACCTGATACTGTAAACATACTGTAATAATAATGTCTCACACGGAAACGAGAGAAACGCTGGGTCAGCAGCAAGCTGTAGTTTTTAAAAATGTTTTTAGTTAAACGTTGAGGAGAAAAAAAAAAAAAGGCTTTTCCCCCAAAGTATCATGTGTGAACCTACAACACCCTGACCTCTTTCTCTCCTCCTCGATTGTATGAATAACCCCGAGATCACCTCTTAGAACTGGTTTTAACCTTTAGCTGCAGCGGCCACGCTGCCACGTGTGTATATATATGACGTTGTACATTGCACATACCCTTGGATCCCCACAGGTTGGTCCCCTCCCGGCTGCCCCTTTCTAGTATGACGAGTTAACAAGTTGGTGACCTGCACAAAGCGAGACACAGCTATTTAATCTCTTGCCAGACATCGCCCTTCTTGGCGCGATGCTGTACAGGTCTCTGTAAAAAGTCCTTGCTGTCTCAGCAGCCAATCAACTTATAGTTTATTATTTTCTGGGTTTTTGTTTTGTTTTGTTTTCTTTCTAATCGAGGTGTGAAAAAGTTCTAGGTTCAGTTGAAGTTCCTGATGAAGAAACACAATTGAGATTTTTTCAGTGATAAAATCTGCATATTTGTATTTCAACAATGTAGCTAAAACTTGATGTAAATTCCTCCTTTTTTTCCTTTTTTGGCTTAATGAATATCATTTATTCAGTATGAAATCTTTATACTATATGTTCCACGTGTTAAGAATAAATGTACATTAAATCTTGGTAAGACTTTTGTGAGGCTTTTTATTGTCAAGCAGTTTAAAAACTTGGGCTTGGGCGCGAGGGTGGGGGGCTGAGCTTGTCTTGTTCTTGAAACCAGCTTTATTGTGCTCTCCCAAACGTGGGCTCCTGGACGCTGTCACAGCTCCAGCAGTGTCAGTCTCGGGAGAGGAAAGTTCTAAGGCAGCTTGGTTTGCAGGTGGAAATTCTGGGCATGAGAACGTATTAGCTCTTCGAAGTAAAATGAGTTTAATTAGGAATTGACGATAGTCTTAAAAAACAACAAAAAAACTTTTGGAAGTGGTTGGCAGAGAGGCCATCTCCGTTTTCTTAGAAGTTTCTTAGAAAACAACAAGACAACCTTTATGTGCGGGCAGCCTCCAGCTTAATCACTTGCGGGTCCCCAAACTGGCTCTTGCTCCTGACTGCAGACTGGAGCGCGTCAGCTGCCTCGTCATCCCCACCTGGAAGTTTAATCTGAACATGCACGGGTTAAAATGCCCTGTCTTCCCCCACTTAGAAATCTGTTTTCTCTGGGGCCAGCGCTTTGGCTCGCTTAGTTAATCCTCCACCTGTGGCGCCGGCATCCCATATGAGAGCCAGGTTCTAGTCCTGCTTGCTCCTCTTCCAGTCTAGCTCTCTGCTGTGGCCCGGGAAGGCAGCGGAGGATGCCCCAGGTACTTGGGCCCCTGCACTCGCATGGAAGGCTGGGAGGAAGCACCTGGCTCCTGGCTTCAGGTCGGCACAGCGATGGCCGTAGCAGCCATTTAGGGGGTGAACCAATGGGAGGAAGACCTTTGTCTCTCACTGTCTAACTCTGTCAAAAGAAGTTAAAAAAAAAAAAAAAAAGAAAAAAGAAATCTGTTTTCTCAGCAAATGACAACTCCATCCTTGCATTGTTTGGCAAAAAAAAAAAAAAAATCCTTAGCTCCATTCATTTCTGCATCCTGTCAACAGCCTAATGAAAGTAATCTTCAGCCATCACCACTAGTTGCAGACACTGTCATGCCTTTCCTGAATTCTTGAAAATCTCTCCAAACTGGCTGCCTTGCTGCTGCTTTCCCTGGTTGAACATTTTCTCAACATAGCAACCTTTTTAAACCTAAGATCGGGGGCTGGCGCTGTGGGCACAGCAGGCTAAGCCACCGCCTGCAGTGCTAGCATCCCATACGGGCACTGGTTCAAGACCTGGCCTCTCCACTTCTGATCCAGCTCTCTGCTATGGCCTGGGAAAGCAGGAGAGGATGGTCCAAGTGCTTGGGCCCCTGCACCCACGTGGGAGACCCAGAAGAAGCTCCTAGCTTCCCAGTGGTCCAGCTTTGGTTTGTTGTGTCCATCTAGAGAGTGGACCGGGAGATGGAAGATCTTTTGATCTCTGTCTCTCCCTTCCTCCAACTGCCTTTCAAGTAAATAAATAAGGCCAGTGCCGTGGCTCATTAGGCTAATCCTCCGCCTGTGGCGCCGGCACCCCAGGTTCTAGTCCTGGTTGCTCCTCTTCCAGTCCAGCTCTCCTGCCTGGGAGGGCAGTGGAGGATGGCCCAAGTGCTTGGGTCCTGCACCCACATGGGAGACTGGGAGGAAGCACCCGGCTCCTGGCTTCAGATCAGTGCAGCGCTGGCTGTAGCGGCCATTTGGGGGGGTGAGCCAATGGAAGGAAGACCTCTCCTCACTGTCTATAACTCTGTCTCTCTCACTGTCTAACTCTGGCAAAAATAAAAAAAGTAAATAAATCTTTAAAACAAAAATCCAGGATGAAACTCCTTCAGTGCTTCTTGCTCTGAGTTGGATCCTTAGGATGGCCTGCAAGGCCTCCGTGTCCTTGCTTTACCACTACCTTTGTGGTGCCGTCTTCTCTTCCCCAGTCCTCCCTCCACCATGCAAGGCTGTTTGCACCTGGGATCTTCGTGCTCTCTGATCCCTCTACCCAGGATCCTCATTCACCAGGTATCTGCGTGGCTCGAGTCCTCGTCTTCGTCAGGTCTTTGTTCTGCTGTCTGTGAGTGAGGCTTTCCCCAAATGCCCACAACAGCCAGTACAGAGCAGGCTGAAGATAGAGCTGGGAACTCACTCTGGGGATCCCACGTGGTGGTAGGGACCTCAGTGTTGAACCACCATCAGCTGCCTTCCAGAGTGTGGGCCTGCAGGAAGCTGGAGCAGAAGCAGAGCCCGGGACATGAACCCAGGGATGTGGCGGGGTGGGTTCAGGTGTTTCAACTGGCATCAACCACTGCACCAAACTCCTGCTCTACCACCTTATTTAAAATAGCAGTCACTGCTGCCCTGCCTTATTTCCCTTTTCTGCCTTTTTTCTTTTTTCTTAAGATTTAATTCGAAAGGGCGACAGAAAAAGGAGAGGTAGAGTCTTCTGTCTGCTGCTTCACTCCCCAAATGGCCATGACAGCTGGGGCTGGGCCAGGCCAAATCCAGAAGCCAGGAACTCCCAGGTCTCCCGTGTGAGTGGCCAGGATCCAAGCAGTCGGGCCATCTTCTGCCTTCCCAGGTGCACCAACAGGAAGCTGGAGTTGGGGGTGGGAGTATTTATTTACTTATGTATTTATTTGAAAGGCAAAGTTAACAGAGCGGGAGACAGGTCTTCCATCTGATGGCTTACTCCCCAGGTGGCTGGAATGGCTGGGCTGGGCCAGGCTGAAGCCTGGAGCTTCTTCAGGTTCTCCCACTTGGATGCAGGGGCCCAAGCGTTGGGCCATCCTCCGCTGCTTTCTCAAGAGCATTATCAGGGAGCTGGATCAGAAGTAGAGCAGCCTGATCTTGAACTGGTGCCCATGTGGGATGCCGACACTGCAGGCGGAGGATTAACCTTTTATGCCATAGCACTGGCCCCAGGGGTAGGGGTGGGGGTCTTGAATCTGCATTTATTTTTTATTTTTATTTTTTAAATGTTTATTTACTTATTTACTTGAAAGGCAGAGTTATATAGAGAGAGGAGAGGCAGAGAGAGAGGGGTCTTCCATCCGTGGGTTCACTCCCCAGTGGGCCACAATGGCCACAGCTGCACAGATCTGAAGCCAGGAGCCAGGAGCTTCTTCCGGGTCTCCCACATGGGTGCAGGGGCCCAAGCACCTGGGCCATCTTCTGCTTTCCCAGGCCACAGCAGCGAGCTGGATCGGAAATGGAGCAGCCGGGATTTGGACCAGTGCCCATATGGGATGCCGGCACTGCAAGCAGTGGCTTTACCTACTACAACACAGCGTTCAGTGGCCCTGCACATTTTTTTTTCTAAGATTTTATTTGTTTGAGAGGTAGAGTTACAGACAGAGAAAGGGAGAGACAGGTCTTCTAGTTCACTCCCCAGATGGCCACAACGGCTGGAGCTGAGCTGATCCAAAGCAAGGAGCCAGGTGCTTCTGGGTCTCCCACATGGGTGTGGGGGCCCAAGCACTTAGGCCATCCTCTGCTGCTTTCCCAGACCATAGCAGAGAGCTGGGTCGAAAAGGTAAAGGCAGGACTAGGACCAGTGCCCATATGGGATGCCAGTGCCACAAGCAGAGGCTTAGCCCACTATGCCACAGTGTCAACCCCTTGATTCTGCATTTTGATATGGGATGCTGGCATAGGCTGCAGCTTAACCTCTGTGCCACTACGCTGGCCCCTCTGCCTTATTGTTAAAGCACTTGTTACCATGCAGCCTATCATAGATTATCATTCCACCTGTTGTCTTGTTCTATAATTGTGAGGGTTAGGGAGAGGGGTTGTTTTGTTCACTGCTGCATCCCTGTCCCAACAGGCATCCTGGCACATAGTATCTACTTAAGAAGTAGTAGTTGAGGCCGGCGCCGCGGCTCACTAGGCTAATCCTCCGCCTAGCGGCGCCGGCACACCGGGTTCTAGTCCCGGTCGGGGCGCCGGATTCTGTCCCGGTGGCCCCTCTTCCAGGCCAGCCCTCTGCTGTGGCCAGGGAGTGCAGTGGAGGATGGCCCAGGTGCTTGGGCCCTGCACCCCATGGGAGACCAGGAAAAGCACCTGGCTCCTGGCTCCTGCCATCGGATCAGCGCGGTGCGCCGGCCGCAGCGCACCGGCCGCGGCGGCCATTGGAGGGTGAACCAACGGCAAAGGAAGACCTTTCTCTCTGTCTCTCTCACTGTCCACTCTGCCTGTCAAAAAAAAAAAAAAAAAAAAAAAAAAAGAAGTAGTAGTTGAATGAAATCACAGGTGTTGGTTGGATACAGTTGCTTTTATAAGGTTCATAACACAACACATAGCATCTCTGTCCAATTAGGGAAGTGGAGAAACCTCCAGTTTTGGGTTTTCTCAGGAGAAATCAAGCAGGCACAGAAAACATTACCCTGAACACCTGGAGGAAGTTTTCTAGAGACAACCCACCTCTGTGCTGGAAACAATAAATTCCAAAGAATCAGCAGCGGCCCCGTGCCCGGGAGCCCAGTGCGCCTGCTCCCACTTGACAGATGAGGAAAGAGGCCGAGAAGGGAGAGGTCTGCTCCAGCCCATACACGAAGCAAGGCCCACCTGACCTGAGGCCCACGCTCATCCCAGGGCACCTGCTCTCGGGACGGGACAGCAATGCGGCCGCCGAGCTCATCAAACAAGATTGGCTTCTGTGGTATTTGGCATGAGGTGAAATTGTCCCAAGAATTTCAATCAAGTGTTCATCAAAGTAAGTATGGCCATTCATATTTGGGCAAGAGACAGGAATGAATAATTACTACTTCTCTGTTGAGACAGAAAACCCTCTGTGAACCAAGACACTTTCCTAGGACTCTTTAGGGAAAAAAAAAAAAAAAAAAAAAAAAACGAAATGGGAAGCTTTTCCTATCTACACTTGGCTAAGCAGTATTGCCTAGTATTGCCTATGGCCATTTTTGCCCTGGGCCTTTTGAGCTCCATTTTCTGGTCTAGAAAATGCATTTCCAGGCAGCGTGGAGAGCATTACCTAGGAGCTCGGTTTCCTGGGTTCCTTTCTTAGGCTCTCCTGCAATGCAGGCGGAGCCCAGCCTGGTCTCCAGTTACTGACTGGAGTTACCAGGGGCCAGGAGAACGCCTGGCCACTGAGCTGTGAGTAATTCGCTTTTGAGAAGTAAATAGAACCTCTCCAGTAGAGAACTCAGGGGTGTGGCCAGTTCTTTTCCCAGGCTCCTCCCTCCCCACCACTCCAAATGACCTTAACCTTCTTTCACAGCTGAACAGCAGCCAAGTCCAGCCTAAACAATACTCTCAACCTCATTGGCTGTTTTTGCCTTGTAGTCACTGCCACCCCCAAGTGACCAAGGCCTTCCCACTGGGCCTCTCGGTGGAGTCGAGGTTTTTTAAGCCCTGAACGGCAAACACTAAAGGAAGGGTTACAGGTGCCCGTGGGTTATAAAGGATCAATTGGACAGGACAGCCTCTCAGTCCGGGGACAGATGGACGTCAGAGGCCAACAAGGATGGTTCTGGTGAACATCTCCAATCTGATTAACGTCACCTCAGGTTTCAGGATGGATATAAATATCATTCAGCTTTCTTAGAAACTGCCCTGGAGTGTCCATTTATTCCCAACAAAAACAAGTAAAGTTCTGGTAAGGCATACCTGCCAGTCATCACGGGCATCAGCTCTGCCTGCGAACAGCTGATAATTACAGGAACCAAAGGTCAGTGTGGGGTCCGGTGCTATGGCATTGTGGGTAAAGCTGCTGCCTGCAGCACTGGCATCCCATGTGGACACCGGTTCAAGTCCTGGCTGCTCCACTTCCAATCCAGCTCTCTGCTATGGTCTGAGAAAGCAGTAGAAGATGACCCAAGTCCCACCCAGTGGGAGACCTGGAAGAAGCTCCTGATCCTGGCTTTGGATTGGCCCAGCTCCAGCTGTTGCGGCCATTTTGGGGGTGAACCAGCAGATGGAAGACCTTTCTCTCTGTCTCTCCCTCTCTCTCTCTTTAACTCTGCCTCTCAAATAAATAAATAAATGCTAAATAAGGAAAAAAAAAAAAAGCCAGTGTGGTCACTTTTGCTCCACAATGCTATGGCCTCAGAGCAATGTTCCAGGTCAGGGTGAGCTACTCTAGCCCATGGCATTGGGGTCATGGAGAGTTTAGTATCTGGAAACTGCAAAACTGACGATCTACTGGGCTGTCTCTCTCTGCCCAGCCTGGGCCAAGGCCACGTCCACATGTGGAGGCAGGGCCCAGGCAAAGCAGCTGCAGAGAGAAGCGAGCTGTCAGATTGCTCCAAGGAGGTGCGTGCTCTGGGAAAACTACCCAACTTCTCCCCTACACCTCCGGCAGGAGCATCTCCCACTCCGGTTTTGTTCAGGCAGTTACCACGCCCGTCTCTGCGTGCGCAGCACGTTGTGCCGAGCTCTGTAACTCTAACGAGGTGGGTATCGTGATCTCCACGTGGGCTGGGTCTGTCTTGTTCCATGGAACCACCTCATCCTGTTGTGCGGTAAGCATGGCCATATTGTTAATTAAATCAAACAGGAGGGGCCATTGCTGTGGTGTAGCCCCTGTACCCGCCTGGGAGACCTGGAAGAAGTCCCTGGCTCCTGGCTTCAGATCGGTGCAGCTCTGGCCATTGTAGCCAACTGGGGAGTGAATCAGCAGATGGAAGACCTCTCTCTGTCTGTCTCTGTGTGTCTGTGTGTAACTCTTTCAAAAAAAATAAATAAATCTTTAAAAAAAATCAAACAGGAAGGATCAGAACTTGATGGAGGAAAGGGTAGGTGGGGCTGTTGATAGGCAGTGTGCCCCACACAGGATTCTCAGCGTGGTCTTAGCTGTGTGGAAAGAGGCAAGAGGGGGCGGGGTGAATCCCTGAAAGCTTCAAATACTGGGGTGGTAGAAAGGAGCTGCCTGGGAGGCTGGGGACCTGAATTCAAGTCCCTGTCTCTGCCACCAGCTGCGTGACTTCAGGCTAGTCATTCTCATCCATAAAACACGGACATCAGGTTAAACTGATTGATTTCCCAGACCTTCATGAAGACACAGTGCGCAAGGCACTGCTGGAAGCTCTGAGAATACACTGGTGAATGAGGGCCCTGCTCTGCCGTCACATTCAGAACCCACATTCCAGGAAAGAAATAGTGAAACGAGCAGTCTACGGGCAAGGGAAGCAGGTGGTGTTAAGTGCTGTGAAGCAGGGTGATGGGATGATACAGGGGCGCAGCTGTGGCTGGGAAAGTCGTAGTCAGGGAAAGCCTCTCTGAGGAGGCGGCATCTGTCCTGAGACTTGAATAGAGCAGGCTGGTCAAAGGGCAGGCTGGAGGCAGAGTATTTCAAGCATGAGACCTAGCAAGAACAGAGCCAGGCAAGTTCAAGGATACCAGAAATCACGATGGGGGGCAGGTGTTTGGCAAATTGGTTGAGTTGCTGCTTGGGATCCCACATCCCCATATCAGAGCGCCCAGTTCAAAGTCCACCTCCACTTCCAATCCAGCTTCCTGCTAATGCACCTGGGAGACAACGGATGAGGGCTCCAGTACTTGGTTCCGTATCACCCATGTTGGAGAACCAGAGTTCCAGTTTGTTAGCTTCAGCCTGGCCCAGTCTTGGCTGCTGTGGAACTAGTGGATGGAAGATCTCTCTTAGAATAAAATTAACAGCCGGCGCCGCGGCTCAATAGGCTAATCCTCTGCCTGTGGCACTGGCACACTGGGTTCTAGTCCCGGTCGGGGCGCCGGATTCTGTCCCGGTTGCCCCTCTTCCAGTCCAGCTCTCTGCTGTGGCCAGGGAGTGCAGTGGAGGATGGCCCAGGTGCTTGGGCCCTGCACCCCATGGGAGACCAGGAAAAACACCTGGCTCCTGGCTCCTGCCATCGGATCAGCGCGGTGCGCCAGCCGCAGCGCGCCGGCCGCGGTGGCCATTGGAGGGTGAACCAACGGCAAAGGAAGACCTTTCTCTCTGTCTCTCTCTCTCTCTAACTGTCCACTCTGCCTGTAAAAAAAAAAAAATAATAAAAATAAATAAAATAAAAATAATAAAAATAATAAAAATAAATAAAATAAAATCAACAAAAACTTTAGAAAAAAGGATTTATTTGAGAGGCAGAGTTACAGAGAGAGAGAGGGAGAGACAGAGAGGTTTTCCATCCACTGATTCACTACCCAAATGGCTACAATGGCTGGAGCTGGGCTAATCCGAGGCCAGGAGCCTCCTCCAGGTCTCCCACGTGGGTGCAGGGGCCCAAGCACTTGGCCATCTTCCACTGCTCTCCCAGAACATCAGCAGAGAGCTGGATAGAAGAGGAGCAGCTGGGACACAAACCAGCGCCCATATGGGATGTCAGCACCAAAGGCCGAGGCTTAGCCTACTAGGTACAGTGCAGGCCCCAATTAACAAAAACTTTTATAAACAGTGATGCACTGCTTAGGTTAGCAACTTTATTATGAATTTTCCCGGTGACGTGGGGTATTTGCCTCTTAACGGGCAGGCCTGGCAGGTCCAGAGCCCCTCTGGGGCCCTGGCCTGGAGAGCTGTGCTGCTTGTCTCAGTCTGGGCAGCTCGGCTGGCTCCCTGGTTGATGCCGGCTCCATTTTAGCCGCAGACTATGAAAACGCACTGGAGAGCTGCTTCCTTCACCAGTTCCTCACAGCCTTGGAGCCCGGGACCCCTTCCCAGCCCAGCTCGCCCTCTTCAAAACCTGCAGAGCCGGGAGCCAGGGCTTTGAGAGCAAAAGATTCCACTTCCTTGTTTTCCTGTCGGTGCAGGAGCCAGAAAATGAAACAGGAAACAGAGCGGAAGAGGAGGGGGTTGGGAAGCAGAGAAGGGAGGAAGGAGAAGCGTAGGGAAGTGGGGCTGATGGCCTGGCCGCGTTCTCCCCCGAAGGGTGACCCCCGGGACTTTAGAAGACATTCTGACTTGTCACAGACAGACTCCTGGCCTTTTTGCAAACAGATTTAGTTAGGAATTTTGTGTGGACACAGGGAGCCCCGGGGTGCGTATCTTTTTCCCTCGTGAATCCACAGGACAAGGGCAGCTCCTGTCTCCGTTCTGCCTTGGCAGAGTCCGCTGCTTGCTGCCTCCTGCACGTCCAGAGATCCCGAATCACAACCGTGGGCGCCAGGCGCAAGTGTGCCCCAGGCTCTGGCTGTTTCACGCACAGGTTTCTGGAGCTGCGAACACGAGCTTGTCGCTGAAAACCTGGGGGAAGCGCCCACCAACCTGCCTTCTTCCCCTTCCCCGCAGGCAAGGGCCAAAATGTGGTTTGTGCTTAACCCACCCCCCACACAACGCCGACCGAAGGCAGTTTAGGGCTCGCCCGAAATGTGGTCTAAAGTACCCGAAAGGCAGACCCTGCCCCCCACCCAGCACCGAGGTGGGCCGGTTTTCCTTGCCTGGAGAGATAGCCTGGAGAGATCTCTCGGTTCCCACCCACAGGAGTGGCTGTGGCCACAGATAAGGCCCTCCCTCAGCCAGCTCGCTGGGGCCAGAGGCTCGCCCAGACCCCGGCAGATAACTGAAACCACAGAAGGCTCTGGAATCCCGAGAAACAAGAAATCCACCAACGGGGAAGGATTTATTATCTGTTTCCTTTAAGGAGGGTGCAAAGTCGTTCTAACAGTTTCCGTTACAGGGGTACCAACTGACTGCTCCTCCCAAACAGCCGCTTTTGTTGAGTTAGTTTTTTTTTTTTTTTTTTTTTTTTGGCCCCACTTCCTGCGTGAAGGAGGAGAAAGGGGCCCTGGGGGGTGTTCTCTGAGGCTTCCCAGCCGCGCTCTTTAGTCACCGGAGATGGGGCTGACGACCCAAGTAGGACAGAAAGGTCCCGGGCGGCTGGACGAGGGGAAAGTCCAGGGGATCCCCCCACTTTCTTGGCGCCCAGGACGCGGGGTGCCGCCGCTGGCCGCAGAAACCCCAAGAAGGCTTTTCTTTTACTGTCCAGAGAACTCCCATCGGCTGCCAGGTTCTATGCTGAGCTGTTGTAGCCCGACAGCAGGGAAATCGCGACTCTGCCTTCTGGGACGAAGCCATAGGGCAGCCTCCAACTACAAGCGCCCCGGCTCAGTGAACGGTTGAGGGGTGGAACTGGGGCCAGGACATGGACTCCGGGACACAGCCTCTGCGCACGAACTGACGGCGGGGGGAGGTGCGAGAGAGAACTCTTCAGGTGTCACCACGGCGGGAAGGTGCCGCGCTCCCCGCCCCGCTCGCTCGGAGTCAACATGGCCGCCTCGGCGGGAGGCGGGGCAGCTTGGAGTCCGGGCAGGAGCGGGGCGGGGCTGCCGTCGGTGGAGCCAGCGCGCGTGCGCAGGCCGCTCGGATCCCGGATGGAGGTGTTGCGGCTCTGGCCCCGCTGGGGAGGTTGGGACGGAGTGACGCTGAGCTCCCGGCGCCGGGTTTGGAGCCCTGGAGTTCTGGGGGGAAGGCGAAGCTGTCAACGGAGGCCGAGAGAAATGAGGCGGAGGCCGCGGTGGAACGGGGAGCCCCGCCCCTCCGCCATAGCGGCCTCCGGCGCCGCCTCTTCCTTTGACGGCCCCGCGCCCTCGCCTGCTTCCGGCCCTCTTGCCTGTCCGGGGCCGGCGCGCTCCCACGGGAGTAGCCCCTGGGCCTTGGCTTTGGGGTGAGCTTGGTTGCCCGGTGCCCATTAGGGACTGTGTCCGGAAGGAGCGGACGGAGAAGGGGCTTCGGACACCACAGGGCTGGCGGAGGGCGGCCCCTGACGGCGAGCGCCCTCGAGGCCTCTGGCCCTGACGACCCTGGCCTAAGCAGCTTGACCCACAGAGGGTCCAGGCCCCCAGTGCGACAGGCTTTCCCGAGTTCTGAGCTAGGGCCGTCCGCCCTCAGCGCACCCAGCAAGAGCGGGCTTGGAGGCAGCACTGGGCCAGGCTGTGGGGGGCCTGGGCTGTAGCCCTGGAGTCTGGCGGGGCGTGAGTGCCGGCACCATGAGGTTCACAGAAACAAGACCCACGACTCTGTTTAGGCAGCCTTGGGTGTGGCACTTGACCCTAGTGAGCCTCAGTGTTCACATCCATAAAATGGCGATGGTAATTATACCTGCCTCGCGGTGTCTGATGGGCTCGCCGGGGCCTGTTCATCTCACGGGAAAATGAAGGAGTGAAACCAGGGGATCTGCCAGTTAAAAGCGATCTGCGAATTGGCCGAAGGGTTGTCGGGAGGCGAGCTTGGCGAGGAGCTGAGACGGAGAATTGACTGGCTTGCTTTCGCTTTTATTTGGGTCACGTGTAAGCTAGGTAGGGGCCACGAGCCTAAGGTGGGCGCTGAGGCTAGAGGTTGGCTCCGGACAGAGGAGGAATGCGGGTTTGGGCCAGGGGCAGAGGTGGGTTAAGTGCTTTCTGATCCCAGCTTCTCTGCGTGTGGGTGGGACCCGAAGGACTGGGAGTGAGTGCACCCGTGAGAGAGCAGGCGCAGCCGTGCGAGGCTGAGGACGGCTGCTTTCTGTGATTCCTCCCGGCTCAGCGAGCCAGAGGCTGGACGTGTTGGGTGCGTGCACAGACTGCCGGCTCCTCGGGGGTTCTCAGAAGCTGCCTTGGAACTGAATTTTCCTGAGCCAAGCGGCGTGGAGTCGGCGGCCTCTCCCTTCCTCCAGGCCTCCTGGTGCTGGCGTGAGCCGCGGGCGCCCTCTCGTGCCCAGGAAGGAGTACTGCTTCCCTCGCCCACCGCCCGTCTGGGGAAGTTGCATTTTCTTGTGGCTTGTGACTTCTGTCGCCTTGCTCTTCACTTGAGATGTGTGGGAGGAATACTTGGAGCGGTGGTTTTATATCGAGTGAGTGAACTGGTGATACTGTGTTCTGCCCGTGCCACTGGTTTGGAACGCAGGAAGCCTGTGCGTGGGGGAGGCCGAGCCCTCACAGGCCACTTAAATAAACGCTGGCAATACAGAGGTCGAGGCGGAGGGCAGCCAGAGCCTAGCACGTAGGCTAGTGAGGACCAGGGAAGCACTGCTCAGGCAAGTAATAGCCAAAGGTTCGGTGGGGACTGGCCAGGTAAGAAGAGTTTTCCAGCCCTCTTGTTAAATTTCCTACTTTAATTTTTTTTTTTTTTAAAGATTTATTTGTTTGAAAGGCAGAGTTAGACAAAGAGAGCTTCCATCCACTGGTTCACTCCCCAGATGGCCTCAACTGCCGGGGCTGGGCCAGGAGGACGGAAGCCGGGGGCTCCCACGTGGGTGGCAGGGTCCCAAGTATTTGGACCATCTTTCTCTGGTTTCCCAGGTGCATTAGCTGGGAAGTGGAGCAGCCGGGACTCCAGCAGGCGCTCACAGGGTGCTGGCATCACAGGCAGCAACTTACCCCGCCACGCCACAGCGCCAGCCCCTGAATAGTTTTTCTTTTAGGAACAGTTACTCACCCCCTGTCAGTGGCTGCCTGTGGTGCTCTTTCCCTCCTTCCTCGCTTCCCAGGCCGACGTTCCAAAATTCTGCAGGAACTATTGCTGTTTCTTAAGGAGTTGTTAGCAATGTCCTAAAGGTCATTCCTTGCCTCGGACTGGCTTTGCAGTTGTTGATAGTTGCTGCCGTGGTGACAGAGAGGCGGGAAGTGAGTTTTCTCCATCTGGTAGTCGGCTCGGTCTTCCCCCTAGGTTTGTTTTAGCCATGTGAGCTGGCCGAAGTCCTGCTGAGTGGCGGTTTTCTTTTCCTTCTCCACTTAATTTTACAGACCAGCTGAACACACATCAGAGAGCTGGGCTCGAGCGTGCAGTCATTGTGGTCTTCCGGAACAGTCCTGTGCCCCACTTTTGGGAGTCTGGTTTGGGAGCTCGTGTATTATTCTGGGCATGAGGGAGAGGGCGCTCGCCAGATAACAGCAGCCGCAGCGTGGATTTGTGTGGCTCTGCACACTCGAGTCCATTTCACCAGCATGACAACTTTGAGAAGTTGCAGGGAGGGGTCTGATCCTGTTTTATACAGAGACCTGAGGCTCCGAGAGACTGAGAACTGGCAAGTGGCAGTCTGGACTTGAACTACGCCCTGCGGTTCCTGCAGAGGAGCTCAGCCGTCTCAAGTTCTGAGAGCTTAGCAGTCCAGCCTCATGCTTCTCTGTGTGGAACTCCCCTGACGTGCACAATGCCCCTGAGTGACACCCAGGGGTGCCCTCTGCCTCCCGTCATCTGGGCAGTTGCCCGGTTAGCTGTGCTGCAGGAACACTGAAGGGGGAGCTTCCTGTGAAGGATTTTCTCAGTGGTTTGCCCTCGGCCCGCGTGTGACCTTTTCCTTCTTGGTTGTAGAGTTTGGGAGGCCGAGGGAGCTCAGTGCTGGTAGCCACACTGCTGGATTCCTGGTGGTTACAGGATGTGGCCCCTGGACCCGTCCCGGAGAGAGGTGCTGCGGTTTGCGGTCAGCTGCCGTGTTCTGACTCTGGTGCTGCAGGTCAGTGTCTGATCTTCCGTCCTGAGCACGCCCGGGCTGCGTGTCTGCTCCAGCACAAAAAGCAGTCCCCATCTACTGTCACCTCCCAGGTGTGCCCCGCCGTGGCTGGAATCATAGAGGCACAGACTTTATAGTTGGAAAGTGGGCAGGGATCTTGTTAGTACCTTGATTTACTTACACCTGTTTTACCCCGCAGAGACCCATAAAGGCTAAGTGACTTTCCCAAAGCCACTTAGTGAGGTGGAGAAGCACCAAAGTTAGACCCTAGTGTTCCCTGCTCCTGAGCTACTGATCTTTACACAGACCCTGACAGTCTGTAATCAGGCCTTTAGGGTGTGACAGCTCAGAGCATCACCCTGGACATGCTTACAGGAGACTGAGCCCTGTGCCAGCCAGCCGAGTGTGGGGGGTGGCCCCGTGCACGTGGGATGACCGCCATGGGTGTTCTTCAGCGGTGAGTGTCCCCTCGCTGCCTCACCCACACGCAGTCCCCAGTGCAGCTGCCCTTTTGCAACTCCCTTAATATGTATTTTAATCAAACTTCACATCCATTTGAATTCCTCAGTGTCTTACCAAGTGTCTCTTCCTTAGTATGTCCTCAGTTTATGTTCTTGAGTGCATGAATAGTGTTGAATGGTGTGTACCCCACAGAGATGCTATATGAACGTAGCTCTGTGCCTCTTACCAAGACCTAGCTCTCCGACGCTCAGGGCTGCTTCCTTCCTGGAAAGCTCCTTCCTTCCCTCCTCCCCCTGCTGGGTTCCAGGTTTAGTTAAACAGTGTTTTCAAGTTGGAGCCTAGGGCTGTTATCTGTGATTGTCACTCCAACCCATTTGCTTTCATTGTTTGAAGTGGCCTGAGATAAGGAAACTGACCAAAAAGATAAAGAGCCTTAAAAAAACGTGCTCCTGTTGCCAGGCTAGGGAGGAGCCTGACTCCGCGATGGCTCCAAACCGGCGTGAGCTGAGTTACTGGAGAGCCACAGGAGCAGTTCTGCGAGTCCGCACGTGGGCTGTGAGGCCGGGACAGCCGGGTTCTCATTCATATGAGGCTGTTGGAAACAGTGCATTTGCCCAACCACCAAGACTGTAACTACCTGTAGTGCTCTAAGACTTGTGCTACATGGTAAGTGTAAAAAGTCATGAGCTTTTTACTGTTAGGAAGCTGACAGTCGAATGGGGCACAAAGACATTTGTGTAATAGGAAGTGCTATTTCATTCTCACGTCCTCTCTCCACCCCGCTTCCAGCTTTAAAGCTTATGCCATCAGATTGTATTCTGAGGCACCTTCATTGTTGTCCTCTTGTCTGTCACTCACAGCTCTTCCTTGAAGGCTTTAGCTCCGGTTCACTGTAGCTCTTTCCAGCAATGCTTCTGTTGATTTTTTAGTGGTTTCAGTATTGATGAAGATGATGGATCTGGTGCCCTGGTCTCCAATTTCCTTATCCTGTTCTCTTCTGTTGCTCTTGTTCTCATCATTCTCTATATTCCCAACCCCTACCAAAGCTCAGTTGTTTTGGAAAGATTTATTTATTTATTTATTTGAAAGGCAGGGTGGCAGAAAGTGAAGGATAGACAGAGATCTTCCATCGTGTGGTTCACTCCCCAAGTGGCTGTAACAGCCAGGTCTGGGCCAGGCTGAAGCCAGGAGCCAGGAACTCCATGTGGGTCTTGGGCCAGCATCTTCCCCCTTCCAGGTGCACCAGCGGGACTATAACCAGCACTCTGATATGGGATGCTGGTGATGCTAATCTCAATTTCAGGCATCGCTTTCTCCGGCTACTATCTCCTTGTGTTTACAGCTCACCTCCTCTGGTACCTAGTTCTAACCATTCTTCCACCTTCTCAGGATTTATAATGCATTGATCCTGCCACCATTTCACCGTCCCTCACCAGCCGCATGGCTGTACCTCCACTTCGGAGCCAGCTGAAACTCCAGGTCTGTCGTTTCCAGGCATACGTACTGTCTCTTGCACCCGCTTCTGGTGTCTTATTCACAATACAAAAGCCTGACCTTGGCTGAATCCAGTTACCTGCCTACCCTATGTCTGCGTCCACCCAGAGAAGAACACCCAGCTGTACCAACTCATCTTTTTATTCAAGATCACTAAGCCAAGTGCTTTCTGGCAGTCTTACCATATTGCTTTAGTTCATTAACTTTCCCATTCTCTCAAATTTTTCTGTTGATCAGAATCACCTTGGGGGAGTTTTTTAAGAATTCCAATGCCCAGGGACCAGCACTGTGGCATAGTAGGCTAAGCCTCTCCCTGCGGCTCCAGCAACCCGTGTGGGCGCTACCTCATGTTCCGGCTGCTGCTCTTCCCATCCAGCTCTCTGTTTCTGGCCTGGGAAAGCAGTGGAAGATGGGCCAAGTGCTTGGGCCTCTGCACCCACGTGGGAGACCTGGAAGAAGCTCCCTGTCTGTAACTCTTCCTCGCGAATAAATAAATAAAATCTTAAAAAAAAATTCCAGTGCCCAGGCTGTACCCCATTCTGTTTAAATCATTAACGCTAGAGGAGAGACCAGGTATCAGTATTTTTTCAGACTCCCTGGGTAATTCCACAGCCCATGCTGGGAACAAAGGGCATAAGTTGACTTACTTTAAACAGTTTTCCTCTTTCCTCAAATTGGTAACAACTTTTTCTCGATACTCACTTTGAATGAAAACTCAGAAAAACAGAAGGCATTAGAAGAGACTTTCTGATGGCCACCTCCTCCCTCAGCCTGCTGCCCTCTGTGCCTTCCCTCTGGGGCTTGACTGCACTGCCGTCCTCTTGCTCGGGCCTGCCCCTCCCCCTCTGCAGCAGACGGCATCATTCTCCCCGTCTCCGCATGCTTGCAGGGGTTCTCCTCACTGGCACACACTTACCTCTTACCTTTCAAGAGCAAACTTTCCCTTGACCCTCATTGCTGACCACATTTCTCCACTCTCCTTTACAGCCAAACTCCTCAAAGCCGTGTGCACGCACTGTCTGCAGTTCCCTTCATCTGCCCTCTGCTGTACCCAGTGCAGGCAGGTTCGTCTCCACTCCACCGAATGGCTTCTGCCAGATTCACCAGTGACCTCCACACTGCTAAATCCAGTGGTCAGTTTTCAGTCCGCATCTTAACTTGACCTGTCAGCAGCGTGGAGCAAAATCGCTCCTTCCATTGCTTCACTTGGCTGATCTGGGTTTCCCCGTCCTCACTGACTGTTCCTTTATTTTGCATCATTGCTGGATCCTCACCCACTTTCTGGCCACTAAATGTTGACATGTTCAGGGTTCAGTGTTTTTTGTTTTTTTTGTTTTTGTTTTTTTTTTTGACAGGCAGAGTGGACAGTGAGAGAGAGAGACAGAGAGAAAGGTCTTCCTTTGCCGTTGGTTCACCCTCCAATGGCCTCCGCGGCTGGCATGCTGCGGCCGGCGCACCGCGCTGATCCGATGGCAGGAGCCAAGTACTTATCCTGGTCTCCCATGGGGTGCAGGGCCCAAGGACTTAGGCCATCTTCCACTGCACTCCCTGGCCACAGCAGAGAGCTGGCCTGGAAGAGGGGCAACTGGGACAGAATCCGGCGCCCCGACCAGGACTAGAACCCAGTGTGCCGGCGCCGCAAGGCGGAGGATTAGCCTATTGAGCCGTGGCGCCGGCCAGGGTTCAGTTCTCAGATGTCTTCTTCTTCCTCTTCCTCCTCTTCCTCCTCCTCCTCTTCAAGATTTATGTATTTGAAGGAGTTACAGAGAGGCACAGGTAGAGAGAGAGGTCTTCCAACTGCTGGTTCACTCCCCAAATAGCTACAACAGCCGGAGCTTTGCCGATCCAAAGCCAGGAGCCAGGAGCTTCCTCCGGGTCTCCCACGTGGGTGCAGGGGCCCAGGGACTTGGAGCATCTTCTGCTTTCCCAGGCCATAGCAGAGAGCTGGATCAGAAGTGGAGCAGCCAGGACTCGAACCAGCGCCCATATGGGAAATTGGGATGTCGGCACTGCAGGCGGTTGCCTTACCCGATACGCTATAGTGCCAACGCCTAGATGTTTTCTTCATCTATTCCTCAGGTGATCCCGATCAGTTTCACGCCCTTAAATCTGTCCGTGTGTTCAGAGTGTGTGTGGTGGCACAGCAGCACCCCATGTGGGAGTTCTAGTTCGTCCTGGCTGCTCTGTTTCTGATCCGGCTCCCTGCTAATGTGCCTGGGAAACAGCTGGTGGTGGCTCAAGTACTTGAGTCCCTGGCATCTCAGTGGAAGACCCAGATGGAGATCCAGCCTCCGGGCTTTGGCCTGGCTGAGCCCTGGCTTTTGTGGCCATTTGGGTAATGAATAAATGGATAGAAGATTTCTCTCTCTCTCCCACTTTATCTATAAGTAAATAGAAATTATTTAATTCTGTCTATGCACTTATGACTCCCAAACTTATGTCTGTAGCCCTGATCTCTCTTCTGACTCAAAGACTCCTATCTCTCATTGTCCAATCAACTTTTTTTTTTTTTTCGAGATTTATTTATTTGAAAGGCAGTTACAGACAGAAGGTGAGAGAGATCTGTCTGCTGGTTCACTACCCAAATGGCCACAATGACCAGGGCTGGGCCAAGCAGAAGCCCGGAACTTCATCTGGTCTCCCACATGGGTACAGATTCCCAAGGAGTTGGGCCATCTGCTGCTGCTTTCCCAGGTGCATTACCAAGGGGCTGGATCAGAAGTGGAGCAGCCAGAACTTGAACCAGCACCTATATGGGATGCTGGCATTGCAGGCAGCGGCTTAACCCATTAAGCCACAGTGCTGGGCCCATCCAGTTGACTTTTACATGACAGGAACACAAAGCTAACTAATCCAGACTCAAGCTCATCATCCTCCCCCCAACAAGTCTGTTCTTCCTCATTTTATTAAATGGTAATTATTATTTTCTTTCAGTTAACATCCTGATTCTCCTTTACCCCACAGGCTCTCTTCAATGCCATCATCCCAGATCACCACGCCGAAGCGTTCGCTCCTCCTCGCCTGGCCCCCTCGGGCTGCGTGGACCAGTTTGTGGAAGGTCTCCTGGGCGGCCTGTCTCGCTGGGATGCTGAGCACTTCCTGTTCATTGCCGAGCACGGTTACCTCTATGAGCACAACTTCGCCTTCTTCCCTGGCTTCCCCTTGGCCCTGCTGCTGGGGACTGAAGTGCTGAGACCCCTGCGGGGGTTCCTGAGCCTGCGCAGTTGCCTGCTGATTTCAGTAGCACTGCTCAATTCCTTGTTCTCTGTGCTGGCCGCAGTCGCACTGCATGACCTGGGCTGTCAGGTGCTGCACTGTCCCCGCCAGGCCTTGTGTGCAGCGCTGCTCTTCTGCCTCAGCCCCGCCAGCGTCTTCCTGGCGGCCGGCTACTCGGAAGCTTTGTTTGCTCTCCTGACCTTCAGTGCCATGGGGCAGCTGGAGCGGGGCCGGGTCTGGACGAGCGGACTCCTCTTCGCCCTTGCCACCAGCGTCCGCTCCAACGGGCTGGTCAGCGCTGGCTTCCTCGTGCACTCTCAGTGCCGAGGCTTCTGCTCTGCTCTGGGGGTGCGGAGTCTGCCGAGACAGCTTTGTAAGCTGGGGGCCTCCGTGCTGCTGTCCGTGCTCACAGTCAGCCTTCCCTTCGCGCTCTTTCAGTATTATGCCTACAGCCAGTTCTGCCTGCCAGGCACAGTCCTCCCCATCCCTAAGCCCTTGGTGCAGCTGGCCACAGACAAGGGCTATCGGATTGCAGGGGGACACGAGCCCCCTTGGTGTTCCTGGGACCTTCCCCTAGTATACAGCTATATCCAGGATGTCTACTGGAATGTTGGCTTTTTGAGGTACTATGAGCTCAAGCAGCTGCCCAATTTTCTACTGGCTGCACCAGCGGCTTTTCTGGTTGCCTGGGCAGCTTGGACATACGTGACCACCCACCCTTGGCTCTGCCTTACACTTGGCCTTCGAAGGATCAAGAATAGTGAGAGCCTCGAGAAGCCGGATGCCGGATTCCTCAGTCCTCAGGTGTTTGTGTACGTGGTGCACGCGTCAGTGCTGCTGCTGTTCGGATGGCTGTGCATGCACGTCCAGGTGCGCTGGGCCCCTCGGGGGGGGGGGGGCGTGCAGCAGGCCGAGCCGGCCCCCACGTGGGTGACCCGTCGCTGGTTTTATCATTCAGCAGCTATTTAGGGGTTTTCTTCATGCCAGATGGAACATGAGTAAGAAAATTGAAGCCCTAGTGGGTCTTGTGGTATATAACGGCAGACATTTGACAGGTAAAGTCACGGTACAGGAGGATGAGAGGGGTTGCTGTTGGGAGATTTTAAAAACACTCAGGTTTTGTGGCAGCAAAGAGGGAGATGTGAACCCACGAGGCACTGAGGAAGGCATCTTATTACCTGTGTCCTGAAGAGAACGTAGGAGTTTTCCGTTTAAGAAGCAGGGGAGTGTTGGGTGGCAGAGCGGTGTGAGGCGCCAGCGTCGAGAAGCAGTGGAGGGGCCAAGACACAGGGTGATGACGGGACCTAATGCAGTCGAGCCTCAAGAAGCAGCCCAGCGTCTGTCTCTGGCACCTGCCTAGTGTGTAACCGTCCCCTTGCTGGCTTCTTGAATGAGCCTCGGAGAGGTCCTCTGAGCCCAAGCAGCCGCCCAGTGTTCAGAGGGGGTGTCGGGTCGGGGGGGCTGTGATAGAGGGACGGGGAGTTAGACCTGACTTTCTGTTCTTGGCTGTGGTCGGTTTCAGCATGACCCTGAGGAAGTTCTTTGTGCCCCTGCTGGTCTCTCTCGCAGTTTCTGCCTCCTGGAGGCACACCTGACTGTGATGTTCTCTGAGCTGTGTTGGTAGCTGGATTAGCTACCAGAGTGCCTGCCAGCACAGGTTAGATGAGGGAGGCCATTTGGAGACGTGGCTCTGGGCTCCCCTAGCAGGGACAGTGTTCAATCCCAGGGCCCCCTTCTTCTCTCCCTCTCCTTGGCCATCCCTATGGGCTAAGGCAACCACCTTGGGTTCCCAAGCTCTCAAGTCACATCTAGAGTTGAGTCCAGGCCCTGGGCTAAAATTAAACGCTGTAGAGTTTTTAATGCTGATTGGCCCATTTTGGTAATGAGTCCACAGCCATGTTTGGAAGATGGTGGTAGCCTGGCTGTTGTTACACGTGTCTTTATGAGGCAGATCGTAAGCTCTGCTGAAGGCTTTTCCAGCCTAGCGCAACATTCCTAGTCGTGAGGCCATCACTCACCCAGCAGAAGCAGCCTCCAGGCTGGTCCAGTTTGAGTCAGTGACCATCCAGTAAATCTGTGGGTTTTCCTCTTATGATTTCTAGGTTCTCACCAGGTTTTTGGGCTCCTCCACTCCTATCATGTACTGGTTTCCAGCCCACTTGCTTCAGGATCAAGAGCCACTGTTGAGATCCCAGGAGACTGTGCCATGGAAGCCTCCTGCGGGGGACTTCCCACCAGGACAGATGGTCCCCAGAAATTCTATCGTGGGACTTTTGTACAACTGGAAAACCTGTTCTCCAGTCACACGCTACATTCTAGGCTACTTCCTGACTTACTGGCTCCTGGGACTACTCCTGCATTGCAACTTCCTGCCTTGGACTTGACCTGGACTCCGAAGGGCCATGCTGGAGGCTTAACCCAGAGACCTGAAAGTCAGACTGTACATGGGGCGTGCCTGCGCTGCTGGCAGTCGTGACGGTTCGAGCCCTCTCACGCCCTGATGCTGGGTAGGAATTTGAGAAGTGGGAGTCACTCGAGAGCCCCTTCTGGCGCTGGTCAGGGCAGGTTTTAGAGTGACCGTTTGGGCTCTACGTGAGGAGACCTTATTTCAAGTTTGAAGCACACACCTGAATCTGTCTTGAGCCAGCATAGTGAAGACAGCGCTAAACCTATTGCTGATCCCTGATCAATGTAAATGCAAACTTCATCAAAAGCTCTAGCTGTTGGTGCCAGTCCATACGCGTGGTGCAGGCCTGAACTGTGGAGTGGCTGTAATAACATCTTTTCTAAATGGACATTGTTTCTGATTATTTTTTCCCATGAATTATGCGTTTATTTATATGAAAAAATTTTACAAAAACAAGCAAATTAAACAACTTTTTATTACACATGCAGTAAATGAATTATTAAAAGAATTTGGGGCTGGTGGCGTGGCTCAATAGGCTAATCCTCCGCCTTGCAGCGCCGGCACACCGGGTTCTAGTCCCAGTCGGGGCGCCGGATTCTGTCCCGGTTGCCCCTCTTCCAGGCCAGCTCTCTGCTGTGGCCCGGGAGTACAGTGGAGGATGGCCCAAGTGCTTGGGCCCTGCACCCCATGGGAGACCAGGAGAAGCACCTGGCTCCTGCCTTCGGATCAGTGCGGTGCACCGGCCATAGCGCACCGGCCGTGGCGGCCATTGGAGGGTGAACCAACGGCAAAGGAAGACCTTTCTCTCTGTCTCTCTCTCTCACTGTCCACTCTGCCTGTAAAAAAAAAAAAAAAAAAGAATTTGGATTACCTGGGGTAAAAAGGGTAAGAATGCTGCAGGAGCCCCAGATTCTGGTGTGTGACCTGGGGGGAGGGTTTTCAGAGCCTCTAAAAATGGGAAATGGGGCCGGTGCTGTGGCACAGTGGGTTAACGCCCTGGCCTGAAGCGCTGGCATCCCATATGGGTGCCGGTTCTAGTCCTGGCTGCTCCTCTTCCAATCCAGCTCTCTGCTGTGGCCTGGGAGGGCAGTGGAAGATGGCCCAAGTCCTTGGGCCCCTGCACCTGCGTGGGAGACCAGGAAGAAGCTCCTGACTCCTGGCTTTGGATCGACACAGCTCTGGCTATTGCAGCCATCTGGGGAGTGAACCAGCAGATGGAAGACCTTCCTCTCTCTTTACCTCTCTGTAACTCTGTCTTTCAAATAAATAAAATAAATCTTTAAAAAAAATAGGGGAAATGATATTTTATTATCTATTTTTTAAATTGCCAACACCAGTTTTTTTTTTTTTTTTTTTTTTTAATATTTATTTGAAAGACAGAGTTACAGAGAGAGGTAGAGACAGAGAGCAAGGTCTTCCATCTGCTGGTTCACTCCATAGATGGCCGCAATGGCCGGAGCTGCGCCGATCTGGAGCCAGGAGCCAGGAGTTTCCTCCGGGTCTCCCACGTGGGTGTAGGGGCCCAAAGACTTGGGCCATCTGGCAGAGAGCTAGATTGGAAGAGGAGCAGCCAGGACTCAAACTGGCACCCATATGGGATGCCGGTGCTTCAGGCCAGGGCGTTAACCCACTGTGCCACAGTGTCAGCCCCCCAATTTTTTTTTAAGATTTACTTATTTATTTGAAAGGCAGAGTTACAGAGAGAGAATTTTTCATCTGCTGGTTCACTCCCCAAATGGCCACAACGGCTAGGAACGGGGCCGTCCAAAGCCAGGAGCTTCTTCCAGGTCTCTCATGAGGGAGCAGAAGCCCAAGGACTTGGGCTGTCTTCTGTTTTCCCAGGCACATTAGCAGGGAGCTGGATGGAAGTTGAGCAGCTGGGACTCAAACTGGCGCCCATATGGGATGCCGGCACCACAGTGGTGACCTACCAAGCCACAGCATTGGCCCCTTCATTATCTAATTAAATGATACTATTACTAGCAGGTAGTGGTGAGCTATAGAATCTTTTGTAGTTCCCTTTCAGATGCTTAAACAACAGAATCATCTGTCTAAACACTTAGGTAGAGGCTTAAACACGTGGTATCAGGAGAAAGTGTCTCCAGTTCTGCTTTCGGCAGTTAGAAAAAACTCGCCCTCCACCTCGATACAGCACTGAGGAGTGACTGACGTCATCTTCCGTTTGGGGGGGACGCAGGGACATCTGGCGGTAAGGCGTTCTGTCCTGCGTCAGTTTCCTAAGGTGACAGGTTTTCCTGGCATCCCAAGAGCTTGTGCCTGCTTGATTGGTAGACCCAGGTCAGAGCAGCCAACGTGGCAGCACCAGTCCGTAAACCAGATATTCTGCCTGCCCCCAGGCCCCTCGGATAGGCACAGTAAGTGCAGTGAGACCTTGACCCTGCTGGGCTGTTTTTGTCCATCCCTTGAGTCAGGTAAGAGTTCGGCTTTGTCTCATCACCTCTCGTTCCCATTTGAGCCAAAAATTCCACTCGGCAGAAGCTCTTCAAAACAGATGGACAATCATGAGCAGCTTCTGGGAGTCCTGAGAACTGGAATCTTGGCCACACTCCCTCCGACCAACCATGACAGAAAGCGCAACTTGCCAGCCAAAGGGCAGCTCCTGGCTGAGCCCCAGCACCCTGTGTTGGACAGTGCGCTCAGCCCAGCCAGCCGGCGTCTCCCGGCCCTCCCCGCAGCACCAGCACAGCTGAGAGTTTGGTCCAGAGTCAATTGCTTCTGAAAACATACACGGAGTCGGGGGGACAGCCTTCTGTCTCCTGCCAAGACACTGAGTGCCCTTGTTGGCAAAAGCTTATCACCCCTGCCCTAGTGTCCCTCCCGCTGGTCGCACCGCTCTCTCCCTCAGCAACAGCTGCAAGTCCCAGGCCTCCCCTGCCCCCACCCCATGCAGGGGAGCTGGGGGTCCCATCCCAGCTCTCCCTTAGCAGCGTGAGGTTCTTTGCTCTCGGAGGCTCCTCTTTGCCTGGTGTTGGGACATAATGAGGACAGAGTGTTCCCTACTGGAAAAGGCGACTCAAGCTGCATAGGGTAGGCGCGATTTCCCTGCCGTGGCGGTCTCAGCACAGCCTTTGTGCTGTATCTCATCGTCCCCCAAAACAAGCGATTCCAAGGCCTGGGGCCCGGGCTAGGTGGTCGCGCCTCGGACAGTCAGGGCAGTAGCTGTTGCCGTTTTCTCTGCAACCTTGGAGATCGGTTGCTGCTTTCTAGGGATCTAAGGAATGGGCCGGTTTTATGGCCGGCAGCTGTCCTTTTACCATCCTTGAACAGTCTCAGTCTGGGAGAGGGACATGAAGGGCCGAGGCAGGAAGCTTCCTGTTTACCCTGAGGTCTAACAATGCCGCAGCTGGGTTGGGCGTCTACGGTTTCAGAGAAGTCATTTCCTTCTGAGACCCTGCTAAAACAGAAACCAGACCTTCACCGGCCTGCCCGAAGCTTTTTGTTCTCTAATGGAGGTGGGAGGAGATGAGGTGTTTGGCATGCCTTTACCAGTCCTCCTGGAAAAAAAGTCACTCCCTTTTTGTTTGTTTTGAACAGTTCCTCCCCTTCATCTGAAAATGCCTTGTGTACAGGCTCAAGGAATTGAAAACTGATTCTTTGGGCCCGCTGCAGGGGACTGCGCCGTCTCAGCTCTGCCTCCTAACAGATGACTGTCTCAGTGGCTGGCAGACACAGAACCGCGAACCTAGGAAGAGGAGAGGCATCCTGCAGAGTGAAGAACAGGCTTCCTGCTCAGTGCCCCTCTGCTTGGCCTTCTCACCAGAGACAACTGTTTTCTTGTACACTTAGGGAAACGTAAGCAGGTACTCCAAACCCACACGGGGCGGCAGGTCCTTGCCACCTGGGGTCCCTGAAATGACCCAGTAGCGGAGCTGGGCTCTGGAGGGTAGGCAGGGGTTGAAAGCTAAGGCCGGAAGCAGAGGTGCTACCATTCCGAGACGCCGTGTTTGAAACCAGCCCCAAGCTCAGCTCTGCTGCGTGCGAGCTCGAAGCTCTGAGCCGCGCAGTCTCCAAGCATCCGCGTCCTTGAGCTCCACATCTGTGCATTCAATCGACTGTGAATCGGAAATATCTGGAAGAAAGAAGTTACGTCTACTGAGCAAGTGCCGACTTTTAAAAAAATACTATCTCCACACAGTTATTTATTTTTGCTTTTTAAAATATTTATGTATTTTTTTTTATCTGGAGGCAGAGTTATAGAAAGAGAGAGGGGGGAATAGAGAGAGGGATCTTCTAGTTCACTCCCCAAGAGGCCACCATGGCCTGGGCTGGCCAGGCCAAGGCCAGGAGCCAGGAGCCTCATCTGGGTCTCCCACATGGGTGTCAGAGGACCTAGCACTCCTGGGGCCATCCTCTGACGCCTTCTCAGGTGCATCAGCAGGGAGCTGGATAGGAAGTGGAGCAGCCGGGACTTGAACTGGTGCCCTATTGGGATGCTGACATCACAGGTAACAGCTCAGCCTGCTGTGCCATGATGCTTGCCCTCTCCTATATTTTCTTTCTTTTTTTTTTTTTTTTTTTTTGATTTATTTATTTGAAAGAGTTACATAGAGAGAGAAGGAGAGGTCTTCCATCTGCTGGTTCACTCTCCAGTTGGCTGCAACAGCCAAAGCTGTGCTGATCTGAAGCCAGGAGCTTCTTCCAGGTCTTCCACATGGGTGCAGGGGCACAAGGATTTGGGCCATCCTCTACTGCTTTCCCAGGCCATAGCAGAGAGCTGGATCAGAAGTGGAGCAGCTGGGACTCGAACTGGCATCCATATGGGATGCCAGCACTGCAGGTGGCTTTACCCACTACGCCACAGCGCCAGGCCCCCTATACTTTCATCTGGTAAATGTGGCAGCCCTACTAGGAAGTGAAGTCTGCTGTGGGCTCAAGAAGACACGAACATGGCTGTGTGTCCAAGTGTGCCTCTGAGCCAACACGGGTTTCTCCTCACAGAGTGTACTCAGCGCTCCCCCACACGCCCCCAGTCACTACAGCCCGCTCAGTCTCGCTCATTTCACAAACACCCAGTGTTCACTGTGGAGCAAGAGAAGGACAACCTCAGCTCTGACCCCTTTCGGAAAAGCCAAGTGGGGAGAGGTCCAAGAGGCAGGGGGCAAAGCCCTCGGCCCTGCCTGATTTGTGGAGCAGGGGCCTCTGGCCATTGTTCCCCGTAGCTCCCTGAAGCTCCCACTCAGAAGCTCTTCCTGGTTGCTGATCCCTCATGGCCACATCTAAACGGGCTTCGGGGAGGAACGGCTGCGTGGAGAAAGCTCTGCCGTCACCAGCCACTTCCTGCTGCGGATTGCATGGGGCCCTAAGGTTGTTTTAAATCTCAGCTGGTCAAAGGCTGTGTGTGTGCATCTTAAAATACATTTAAAATGCTTTCATGGGGCCGGCGCTGTGGCGTAGCGGGTGAAGCGCCGCCTGTGGCACCAGCATTCCATATGGGCACTGGTTCGAGTCCCAGCTGCTCCACTTCCAATCCAGCTCTCTGCTATGGCCTGGGAAAGCAGCAGAAGATGGCCCAAGTCTTTGGACCCTTGTGGGAGACCCTGAAGGAGCTCCAGACTGCTGGATTCTTTGTGTTTTTTTTTTTTTTTTAATATTTAATTTTTAATTTGAAAGAGTTACAGAGAGAGAAGGAGAGGCAGAGAGAGACAGAGACAGAGAGAGAGGTTCCTACAGCAGTCTTTTTATTTGAAAGGCAGAGTTCCAGAGAGGCAGAGGCAGAGAGAGAGAGGTTTTCCATCCCCTGGTTCTCGCCCCAGATGGCTGCCATGGCTGGAGCTGAGCCAATCAGAAGCCAACAGTCTGTGTGGCGTACTGGGTAAAGCCGCCGCTTGCAGTGCCGGCATTCCATATGGGCACCAGTTTGAGACCCGGCTGCTCTACTTCTGATCCAGCTCTCTGCTATGGCCTGGGAAAGCAGTGGAGGATGACCTAGGTCCTTGGGCCCCTGCACCTGTGTGGGAAGACCTGGAAGAAGCTCCTGACTCCTGGCTTTGCGTTGGCACTGCCCCAGCCGTTGTGGCTAAATTCTCACCTTTCTTGGGAGACTGTATAAAGACTTCTGTACTAGCTATTTTCTCTCACTTCCAAACCCACCCTTCTACTTCCTGTTGTGAGATACCAGAGCTGGGACAAACGCAAATCCCGTTTCTGTCACTGGGCTGCGTGCTTGGCTCTGTCCACTAGAGGGAGATAGCGAGGCCAGAGGAAGGAGAAGACGGGACTTGCTCCTTCCACTCGCTTCCTGTTCCTGCCAGAGGCACCCTAACAATTACTCTTGCGGGCCCCCAGCAGCAGAGCCTGCCTGTTGCCGCAGCTGAATCCACTTGGTATTTTCATCCAACAATTGCAAAACCAGCCCTGTGGTGTCCCACGCAGAGACTCCAGCACCAGGCTTAGAGGTCTGAGTTTCAGCTCTGCAGGGCCCTCCAAGTTTCTTCGCCTTACAGTTCCCAATCTTCCTTGGTTCCCGCAGCCCCGGGAGCTGCGGATGCTCCTTCCTGCTGTCTGCTGCTGCCTCTGTGATACTCAGAGTTTGCTTTGCTGACACCTGTGGTTACCTGGTTAACAACCGGACACCTGGCTAAGCATCCCTAACACTCTCTCTGCCAAGCACTGCTGTGGTTTCTCTCTCATTGCCTGGACCCTGACTGAGACGGAAATCAGTACTAGGAGAGGATCCCAGAGAATGGCTTCCAGAAGTTGGGACTGGGGAACTGGCTTCCTGGCGTCGGGGGGTTTGCCTGTGCTAAGCTCTTGGCCAGTGTGAAGTGTGATGCCACCAACCCATGCTATCCTGTGACATGGTCAATCAAGTTCTCACCGGTGGTTTTTGTGATGAGGCGCCAACTAAAACAGGTGCCTTGGAGGTGCAAGTGGTGGCTGCCCTTGACTTTTACGGCAATGACAATGACTGTGGGGCTACGGTAGGAGACAGATTTTTCAGAGCCTCAGAGTCCTTGCAGAAAGAAAACGCCAAACTCTCAGCTCAACCCGTGATCGGAGAACTGTAGAGCTCCCACGATAGGCATAAAAGAATCTCTTATGGGGCTGGCGCTGTGGCACAGCGGGTCTCGTGAGACCTGGGTGAGGTTCCTGGCTCCTGGCTTCAGGCTGGCCCAGCCCTGGCCATTAGGCCATTTGGGGAGTGAACCAGCAGATAAAAGAGTGCTCGCTTGCTTGCTGTCTCTCCAACTCTGCCTTTCAAATAAATAAATAAAAAGATCTTATTTTTTTTTCAAAAAAAATTATAACGGAACTGAAAAATTCCTGTCACCTAGTGACACAGCATCATCGCAACCTCAGCACAGCTCTCTTCCCGGCTGCGGCGATGCTGGGGCTGTCAAGCCTCCTGCGCCGCCACCCCCACCGCGGTGCAGCACGGCAGGTGCGCGGCGTGCTGAGGCTGCTGCCGGGGCGCCCTGCTCCCGCGCCGCCGTGCCCGGCTCTGAAACCCGGCTCTGGCCCGGTCCCAGGTCCTGCTGGGGCTCACCCTGGGAGCAGTGGGGATGACTCAGGCAGGTGGGTCCCTGCCACCCCAGATGGGATTCTGAGTTCCTGGCTTTGACCTGGCCCAGCCCTGGCTGTTGGAGGCATTGAGGAGTAAACCAGAGGCTGGGGCATCTCTGTCTCTGTCTCTCTGCTTCTCAAATGACTTTTAAACAAATTACAGCACTTGGAGTGATATGTACACAGTCTGGGATGTTTGCTAAGGATAGTGACTGTTACAGACTTTGCTTTCTGTCATTACTGCCGCGTGAGCTCCTGCTACTTGAAACAGTGCAGCAGCCTCACCTGTTTACCACGTCTCTTGGTTGAGTCATTTTCTCTCATGCTTATTTATTTATTTACTTTTAAAGATTTATTTTTGAAAGGAAGAGTAACAGAGGTGGGGGAGACAGAGAGAGAGATCTTCCATCCACTGGTTCACTCCGCAGTTGCCCCCAGCAGCCAGGCACGGCTGGGCCAGGCCAAAGCCAGGAGCTCCATCTGGGTCTCCTGTGTGGTGGCAGGAAGCCAAGCTCGAGCGTCATCACCTGCTGCCTCCCAGGTGCGGTAGCAGGAAGCTGGGTGGGAAGCAGAGCCAAGCTTTGATCCCAGGCATCCACCTGCTGTGCCACAGTGTCCATCACTCGGTTTTTAAAAAGTGCTCAAGGGCTACAAAGTGGGGAATCAGTGACAATTATTGCGCCACCAGTCGGGCCTGTCCCATTGCATCATAGCTGTGATCGGAGGAACAAGAAGAAAGTGACAGGGCCGCTGCTGTGGTGTAGCAGGCTAAGCCTCCGCCTGCGGCGCCAGCATCCCATACAGGTGCCAGTTCATGTCCGGCTTCTCCTCTTCCGATCCAGCTCTCTTCTACTGTGGCCTGGAAAAGCAGTAGAAGATGACCCAAGCCCTTGGGCCCCTGCACGCGCGTGGGAGACCCGGAAGAGGCTCCTGGCTCCTGGCTTCGGATCAGCCCAGCTCCAGCCATTGCAGCCAATTGGGGAGTGAACCAGTGGATGGAAGACTCTCTCTCTCTCTCTGCCTCTGTCTGTCTGTAACTCTACCTCTCAAATAAATAAATAAATCTAAAAAAAAAAAAAAGAACAAAGTGACAGAGGCAGTAAAGAAAATGCCCAGACAAGGGCAGTGAGACTAAAGGAGGCTTGAGGATGGTCCGTGTCCAGCGTGAGGAACCCCTAATGACCGGGACTGCAGACACTTGGCCCTCTCAGCACCGTGACATCACGGCCAAAGCAAAACGCTGGCCAGCAATGCTGAGAGCACAGGCTGGGCCCAACCACGATGTGGAACCGACTGCTATTTCTGGACGTTTTAAATAATTCAAGAACTCGTTACCCACTGTAAAAGTGGGGCAGGGCTGAAGGCTGCTGGGGGATTTTTGGAAACTCTGGACAAGTGGATCACGGAGGAAAGTTACTTGCCAGAGCAGAACTCCACTACAGACGGACGCGTGTCGGAAACACACGCCTGGGAGACTCAGCTGTCGGGACAAGTGAGTGCGGGCGCCAAGGCTTCTGAGGACAGGACAGAGTTGGGCTGGGTGCAGTGCTGCGCTAGAAATGGAACACTTCTGGGATCCGGCTTTGCGAGAAGTCCAGGGCCTTGGAGGAATGACACGTTGCCATGAGCTACCGGAGCAGTCAGAAGTCATGGCCAGCTCCTCTTCCAAGATGCCCCCCTGGATTGCTGTGCCAATAAAATGCAGAAGTGCAAGTACTTCACACCTTTCAAGACTTCACTTATTATTACTTTTCAAGGATTTCTTTATTTGAAAGGCAAAGTGACAGAATGAGGGAAAGAGCTTCCATCCACTGGTTCACTCCCCAGGTGGCTGCAACAGTGAGGGCTGGACCAGGCCAAAGCCAGGAGCTCCATCTGGGTCTCCCACATGGGTGTAGGGGTCCAAGCACTTGTACCATCTTCTGCTGCCTTCCCAGGCCATTAGCAGGGAGCTGGATTGGAGGTAGAGCAGCCAGGACTTGAACCAGTGCCCATATGGGATGCTGGTATCACATGTGGGAGCTTAACCTGCTACACCACAATGCCAACCTCCACTTAGTATTATTTTTAAAAATTAATTGATTGGGGCCGGCACTGTGGCATAGTGGGTAAAGCTGCTGCCTGCAGTGCCAGCATCCCATATGGGCGCTGGTTCGAATCCCAGCTGCTCCTCTTCCAATCCAGCTCTCTGCTATGGCCTGGGAAAGCAGTAGAAGATGGCCCAAGTCCTTGGGCCCCTGCATCCATGTGTGGCCATTTGGGGAGTGAACCATTGGATGGAAGATCTCTCTGCCTCTACCTTTCTCGGTAACTCTGTCTCTCAAATAAATAAGACATTAAAAAAAAAAAAAAATCCAACACAAAGGCAGGAGGCACCCAGTAGACTGACAGCAGCAGATTTCTCAGCACAAACCTCGCAGGGCAGGGGGGAAGGGAACAGTGTTCTCCAGGTTCCGAAAGAGACAACTTCCCAGGCAAGTTCGCCATGCCCCGCCAGGCGCTCCTTCATTCATGAAGGGAATAAAGGCTTTCCCGGGGAAGTGCAAGCCGCGAGACGCGCCGCACAGAGGATGCGCAGGGAGCCCTGTGCGTAGAAGCAGGAGGAAGATAGCTGCACCATGAACCCATGGGGATGCAGAAACCCCCGCGGCAACGAAGAAAGGACATGCAAAACAAACAGGGCTCTTTTTTAATGACGAGTCGTTACCTATCAGTAATAACTACGGCACACCGAGTTCAGCTGTGGCTGGCCATTCCAGCATCCCACATCGGGGTGCTAGTTTGAGTCCCGGCTGCTCTGCTATGGCCTGGGAAGGCAGCAGAAGATGGCCCGAGCGCCTGGGCCCCTGCACCCGCGTGGGAGACCTGGACGGAGTTCCAGGCTCCTGGCTTCAGCCTGTCGTGGCCTGGCCCAGCCTGGCTCCAGTTGTTACAACTATGTAGGGAGTGAACCTTTGGATGGGTGATCTCTTTCTCTCCCTCTCCTCTCTTTCTGGTGCTCTGCCTTTCAAATTAAATAATAAATCTTTTTTTTTTTTTTTTTTTTTTTTTAAGTTTCGATTTTCCACAGTGTCCTG